>NC_134253.1:27039911-27339911 GCF_965152275.1 Natator depressus
CTCCCCCCCCTAGACTAATCCCAGACTCCGTGCCTTCCACCAGCCCCATCTTCATTCTCCTGTGCACCCAGGATCCAGCCTGTGAGGCCTCCAGATTCATTATTCCATTCGTGTTCCTGACCCCGACCTCTGCTGACATTTCTGTTTTCAACTTGCTGATGGTTTAATTTTCTGCACAGTCTCCAGTGGCCTCATGCAATTCAGTGCAGCTCCCTGCTCGGACGGGAAGGGGGTGCCTGGTTCAGGTGGGGGGGGGACAGTCCCCCTGCCCACCTCACTCTTTCTGTGCCACAGCATGAAACACAGGGCAGGAGGTAGCTTGCTGTAGGCAGCTAACATTGTCTGGGGCTCCTGCACTCCTGTTGAGAGGGACAGAGGATGCTGATAGAACTGAGAACATCCAGGAAGCTGGATTTAAAGGGTCCCCACCGGCGCATCACCCCTTTCGGCAGGAGGGTGCATTAGAGATGCCACACGCGTTTCCAGATGATACATGGACCCAAGCAGCAGTGCAGATACTGACCCAAACCTCCCCAGAGCACTAGCCACTCCGTCCTTCTTAGCCCTGCTTATCCAGTTATTCAGTTCCCTCTCCCTGTGCAGACAGCTCTGCCTGGAATCAGGCCTGGGATGGGGAGGCATCCTCTCTGGCTCCCATTGTATCACTGTTCCAGTACCTCAGAGGGTGACGCCAGGCCCATCCGGTACAGTCAAGCCATCAGAAGCACCGAGAGGAGGCAGAGAAGCTCGCAGGGAAGGAGGAAGCAGGGGAGCCGTAGATCACAGCTCTGAGTGATTAGAAAGACAGATCAGACCTTGGTCAAATCAAGGTAATTAATGCTCCCAGATGGAAGTTCAGGGACATAAGAGGATGTTATGAAAGTGGACATGCATCATTATTAATTATATTAATGGCCCCTCCAAACTGAGATCAGGGCTGCGTTGTCGAAGGCACTGCCTAGACCCTAACTGAGATCAGGGCCCCATTTTGCCAGGTGCTGCACACACAGAAACACCCCAAAGACCTCACTGTCTCAACTGGCGAGAGAGAGACAGGAAGGCTGCTTAGTCCCATTTTACAGCCAGGGACCTGAGGCCCAGAGGAATTAAGGGAGACACTTGCAAAGGCACAATGGACAGTCATGTGCCCAATTCCCATCTCAGAAAATTCTCCTCTAAATGACTTGCCCACGGCCAATCAGTGGCAAAGCCAGCAATTGAGCCTATGTCTGCTGAGTCCCGGCCTGCTGCCTTAGCCATTGGACCATCCCACCTCACCTGCCTGGTATCTTTCATTCTTTATAAAATATCTCTTAAAAAGCAAAACCGTTCCAACTTTCCTCTCAATCTAAATAGGAGAGGAAGTTCACAAAGTACCAGCTCCTTCTCAGGAATTACTTCTCACAGCATCATCAAAGCAGGATTAAGGAAAGGTTATTGTTTATCATGCAGATATAGGCAAGATCCCAAGGAGGGATAGAACAAGCTTAGGGAATATGAAAAACAAATACCGGCACTGATTAAAAATACAAATCCCTGTGGGAAGATGGCTGGGGAGATTCTCCCTCCCAGAAAGCAAAGTTTTCCAGGGGGAGGGTCTAATTTGGTCCTTAATCACTGGACGTGCTGAGATTCTTATGCAGCATGTTTGCAGAGGAGAAGAAAGAGGCTGATTGATGGATTTTCTGCTGCCTTGCACCTGGTGTTGTCCTTGATGCCTGTGCGTGCACCCAGGCTGGTTTAGGAGCATTTGACACACACTTTCCATTGATGCAAGTGGCTGCAAGAGGTGTCAGGTGATGAAGACTGGAGGACCTGGGCGGGACTCTCTGCGAGCCACAAAGAGAGATGCTGTGGAAACTGAATTCTTCTGCAGACAACACTTGGAAGGTGTTTTCCCTGGTTTGGGTGACCTCTACCGGTCAAAAATATTTTTCCAAATGAATTGAGATGGGTTGATGCAGATTCCCTGACATGCTCCATGATCTCGTTCTCTAACACTCAGAGACACAGAAAGGCAGCTAGGTGGGATTGCTCCTGCGAGTGTTTACACAACTGGGGCCTTACATTGCACACTGACAAGGGCTGGGCCTCATCCTTCCCAGTGCTGGCTCTAAAGCTGACCTTTGGTTGTGGAACAAAGAAATACACTCATAAAAATAACATGTAATAATGCTCCTGTAGCAGGAGCCGCCAGCCTGAGAGGCAGGCTGGGCTTGTGGGCGAGGCCCTGCATTGGGAAAAAAATCTCAGTTCAGTTCCTGGCTGTGCCACAGACTCCCTCTGTGACCTTGGGTAAGTCACTGCCTCTTCCTGGGCCTCAGCTCACGTGTCTGTAAAATGGGAATAGCAATTCTGCCCTGATTTACGTTGTAAGCTCTTCGAGGCACTGTTGTGCTGGGAGTTGTAACACCCACATAGTGAGAGACAGGTGGCAGACCCTGCCTTAATACTAACCATAATGAACCGCAAGAATTGGTTTTGTACGTTAATTCTTAGTTGTTACTTGAACCCCTGGAACAATCCTACTGTGAACGTCGACCCGGTGCACCAGTGTGTCCCATTTGGATGTAGACGGTACCTTGCCATGTGCTGGAAACATACAATGCACTGAAAAACTCTGCACGGCCCAGTCACAATCTCCCCAGGTGCAGCAGCAAGGAGGCTTGAAGAATGTATCCACATGTTTTATTTAATCTGGTAAATTAATAAAAAATGTCAGCGGACAGGAAGCGGGGCTGTTTATGGACTTTTTGCTGCTTCATTTATTTTGCTAAATGGCATTTGTAGATGCGAGCCACCTGTATTAGTGCAAATATAATTACAAATTTATTGCCAGGATAATTCTGAGTTAATTATAAGGCAACTCATTTGCTCAGTGGGGGCCCACAATATTTTTCATTAGTGCCAGCTCTAATTCTGAGCACTATTGTATCCCATCATTTTAATGTGTCGCACAATATTGTCCTATTTCTTTATTTCCTAAAGCTGCGTGAGATGAAACATGGGCTCACCACCAGGCTGGTGCAAAGGAGGCAGCACAAGTCTCAGGCATTCTGGTCTTAAGTGGGGTCGAGGTCTCACACGGCATCCCGTCTCTTCCAGCCCACCCGGGGAAGGGCTCACAGCATATGAGACTTCGTAACATAGAGGGCTGGGAGAAAAGTGAGTGTGTGTGTGTGTGTGTGTAAAATTAAAAAATAACCCCACATTTTTCTACATTTTCTATTGTTTTCAACAAATAACTCAATCAGAAGTTGATTTTTTTATCCCAGTGCAGCACACGTCCCCGAAGGGTTAGCACAAGTGCCCCTACAGCCATGCAAGGAAGTCTCGGCCCAGGCAAGACCCTGGTCTCTGCGGAGATGCAAACCTCGTTCTTTGTAATGCTGATGCTGACATTTTGCTGTGTCTTTTCCCACCCAGTTACTGTTGGCTCAGTGGCAAGCCTGCCTTTCCCTTGCTGGGAAGGGGAGAAGGAATCCGTGATTGATCCAGGGCAGCTGGGAGGCAGAGACGCAGCAAGGCTTGGAAATCAGAGGGCGACGACAGACTGCAAAGTGAAGGGGAAGATGAGATTCAGCACCACTCAGGCTCTTTGCCAAGGAAACTCGGCTGCCTGTGGCAGGAATGCAGAGCTGTAAAGCGGGATCGCTCCTAGGTCTGAGCCGCGGCCTTTGGAATGCTCGTGCTGGGAGAGGGGCTCTGTCTGAGGCAGGCTGGGACTCTGAGGAGAGCAGGAAAGGAGAGGGAGGCTACCCTGGAGGCTAGCATCTGGGCCAGGACACAACCTCTGTCAAAGGAGGCTAAATTCTGTGCTTCTCTGCTTGGACTGGAAACTGCTGAGGCCGGAGTCGGGTCTGTGTCTGTGTAAGTGCCCTGCTCACAAGGGAGGCCCGGGCCCTGATCTGACCCTCCAGTTAATGACTCTTCCTGCGCCTTATTTCCAACCTGAACTTGTCTCACACCAGCTGCCGGCCCCTGGATCTCAGGCTGCCCTTGCCAGCTGGATTACAGAGCTCTCCCTGCTCCCCCACAGATCCTGGTTGGCTGCCTCACTTCTGTAGCCCCCAGCGCATAGGGTGTGAGCGCCCCGTTACCCTGCTCCAGCTCTGGCACCTCCACTCCCCTGCCCGCTCCCCACTGCCGCTTTCCTACACTGACCCGCCTCTGAGTGCCCCTGCCAGCTCGGAGGACGCTCTGCAGCCAGGAGGGAAAGGGGCAGCAGGGGACCGCAAGGGCTGGAGCTGCCGGGAGCCCGAGGCCAGCTAACCCAGGTAGCGAGGCTCCTGTAGAGCAGTGCCCCCAGTATGGAGCAGGAAGGAACAGCTGATGCCACTTGGCAAGTGGAAGGCCCTTGCTGGCAACTCCAGCTCCTGTGTTCCCTTGTCAAGGGGCCCTTTTTCCTCTTCTGCAGAGCATCCTCCGACGTGGCAGGTGTCGGTGCTGGGCCTGGGCAGGGGACACTGCAGCCTGGGACGGGGCAGGGGAGTGCAGGAGCCTCGGGCAGACCCAGAGCTAGGTAGCAAGGCCCCCCGGACAGCAGAGCCCCTAGCTGGGAGCAGGAACCAGGTATGGGCAGAGGGAAGCAGGGATGGGACATAGGCTCTGGGGGAAGTCACACCCTGCTTCCCTGGGCTTGTCCCTGCTTTCCCATTGCCCCTGTCTTCATCCCAGTCCCAGGTAGGGCCCCAGAATTGAGCAAACACCTGCACTGTTTCAGCCACTGCATGCGGGGTCGGTGTTGGCTATGGTTAAGCCAGAAAGGGTACGTGTCTCAGAACTGCCAATCCCCAATGTTCAAAACTCCTGACTCAGACCTCCCAAAAATCATGAGTTTTTTAAGAACTATATAACCCTGAGTTGTTTTGGTCGAGCTTTCGGTTTCTGCCGTCCTGCTGCCAGCAGCCCCCACCCAGTGTGTGCGTGTGACCCTTTCCCACAGTTGTTGAGCAAGGTGATTTTGACCCCACAGTTCTGCCATACTCCCCAGCCCTGACATTTGTGCTGCTTCCCGCTCCAGCTGTGAACGCTACACTAGATATTTTTCAGCCTATGGAAAAGCACAAATGGGTCCGTCCTGGATTCTGAACAGAGGTACAAAGGTGTCAGCTCCCTTCAGTGGGCATTGCCGGCTGTGTTTAGCAGGCGAGAGCTGGCGGCCTGGATTTTACCTTTTGCTCCTCATTCTGATGCACTTCGCAGCTGGTTTGTGTCTTCATTAGAGGGTAAATAGCTATTGTTTGGGCTCTTATGAGATGGAAGAATGGACGTATCTGTGTTTTGTAAATTGTTCTTTCATCTTGGAAGAGGCTGTTTGTGTCTGAACACTGCTCAACACATTGGCTCCTGATTCTATTCAGTTCCTTTTGTCTAGCTCTTGAATAGCTGTTTTCCATGAGAACCACAATAATGAATCCTTCTCCAGATTGAGGTGATTAAACCCTCCACTTAATCCCCCCCCCGTTTCCCCCCCATTGAATAGCCTGGGGCTTGTCATGGGAAATGTCCGTCTTTCATTTCATTTCCTTTTGCTCCTGCCACAAGAATGCTGCACCTGGAGACTTCGTAATTATCACTTGAATCTTATGTGATTAAGCAGGTAGCTAAACGGTTTCCACTGTCTGTTCCACTGCATCAGGTCCTGCATGAAAGGCTCTTAAACTGACAGTTTCCCGTTAAACCGTCCTCTGCAAAGTTGTCTATATTTCTGCACCTTGTTCTTATCATGGAGCTAGGATGGTTCCCTCTGAGGTACCCAAGAGCTCTCAAGGGGGCAATTCAAGGCAGCTATTTATCACCCTTCTGGAAAGGTGCTGGCCAGACGACAGAGCTTCCTTCAGAGTAGCAGCCGTGTGAGTCTGTATCCGCAATAAGAACAGGAGGACTCGTGGCACCTTAGAGACTAACCAATTTATTTGAGCATAAGCTTTTGTGAGCTACAGCTCACTGCGTCGGCTGCATCCTTCGTTGTTGATATTGTTCAGTGGCACCCCATTGCACCGGGTGCTACATGCAGAGCTTCCACTCCAAAGAGACAAGGGCACAGAGTGAGGAAGTGACTTGCCTGAGGTCACGCGGCTGCTCAGTGGGCTCAGAACTCCGGCCCCCTGAGGCCAGGCCAATGCCTGGCACAGGGCCACGCTGCCTTTGTAGAGCTGGGGAGGTTTCGACCGTTGCCCTGTGACGAGTCTGAGGCCTGGCTCCAAACTCACCCAGTTTCGCGTACACTGGTGTCGGGAGTTCAGGCCCACCTGCAGTTTCACCCCTCTGTTTATCCCTCCGTAACTTTGATCCCTCTCCACTGCACCGAACACCCATGGGAGCTGCTGCCCTGATATCAGTGCAGCGGCGCAACCCCAGTCGAGCAGACACGTCAGATGGGCCCAACCCCCGGTGCAGACACACGGCTCCAGCCCAACCCCCCGGCGCAGACACACGGCTCCAGCCCAACCCCCCGGCGCAGACACACGGCTCCAGCCCAACCCCCCGGCGCAGACACACGGCTCCGGCCCAACCCCCTGGCGCAGACACACGGCTCCAGCCCAACCCCCTGGCACAGACACGTCAGATGGGCCCAACCCCCTGGCACAGACACATCAGATGGGCCCAACCCCCTGGCGCAGACACACGGCTCCGGCGCAACCCCCGGCGCAGACACACGGCTCCGGCCCAACCCCCTGGCGCAGACACACGGCTCCAGCCCAACCCCCTGGCACAGACACACGGCTCCGGCGCAACCCCCTAGCGCAGACTCACGGCTCGAGCCCAACCCCCTGGCACAGACACACGGCTCCAGCCCAACCCCCTGGCACAGACACACGGCTCCGGCGCAACCCCCGGCGCAGACACACGGCTCCGGCCCAACCCCCTGGCGCAGACACACGGCTCCGGCGCAACCCCCGGCGCAGACACACGGCTCCGGCGCAACCCCCTAGCGCAGACTCACGGCTCCGGCCCAGCCCCCTGGCGCAGACACACGGCTCCGGCGCAACCCCCTGGCGCAGACACACGGCTCCGGCGCAACCCCCGGCGCAGACGCGCTGCTCCAGCGCAACCCCCGGCGCAGACGCGCTGCTCCAGCGCAACCCCCTGGCACAGACACACGGCTCCAGCCCAACCCCCTGGCGCAGACACACGGCTCCGGCCCAACCCCCTGGCACGGACACACGGCTCCGGCGCAAGCCCCTGGCGCAGACACACGGCTCCGGCGCAACCCCCTGGCCCACCAGCTTGAACTTCTCCTGCAGAGGTGCTGCACTCAGTACAGAGAGCACAACTTGCCCCAGTGAAGCTACCCCAGCAGCTAGAAACACAACAGTCTTGCCCACTTCTCTACTTCACTTACACGTCTGTTCCCTCTATTCGTTATCAAACTCTTCACCCCCTCTAACAAGGTTTTCATGATCAATGCACGTGCTCCTTATCCCCACCCCTTGGCTTGTGTCTCTCCTCCCCCATCTGCCCGTCTCTCACCCCGCAGGAGGCATGTGCACGTAACTTGCTGCAAGCCCTTTGCCCGCCCTTTGGGGCCCCCTCGTTTCCATCACGCCAGCGTGCTCGGCGCTCCCGTTACCTGCCTCTTAGGTCAATGACCACCTTGTTTTCAAGGTGGGTTCAGAGGCAGGGCTCTCAGCTGTGACCTGCTCAAGGGCCTTGGTCTTACTGATAGACAGACAGACCGACCTGGACTGGCGTTATGGTGCTGAGCCCACAGCTGACCTGTACCTTGGTCTGCGGGGCCCCTGTTCACTTCTTTTCAGACTGGAATTCCCCAAGGCTATTTCATTTCAGAGCTGAAACCCAGTGGATCCAGCAGTGCTAGCTCCTGGTTTCCATTTCTCCTCTTCTCGCTGCTCTATGCTCACTTCTCGCACTATTTATAACCCACAAAAGGACCATTTTATGGAACAGCAGGTGCCTTGGCAGGGCTCGGAGCCTGTTATACTGCATCTGGCCATCCCTCCCCCTCCCCCAAAGTGACAGTAATTAGCAGAGCGGCTGGCTCTGGCTGACAGATCCGGAGCGTGTGCTGGAGCCATTACAGAGCAGATCTGAAGAGACTTGCTGGCTGGTGTCAACAGGGAGTGTCCCACCTGCCACAGCAGGGATGGGCTCCAATCTGAGGTGAGCACCATGCGAAACTGGCATGGCGGGGGGCCTCCCGGGGCACCCAGGACCCGGACGGCTGGGTTTAGTTAATACGGCAGAAGTTCATTCAGTGAAAAGTTGAGAAATTCAAAACTGATAAAAGGAAACGCTTCCTACAACCCATGATTGGACTACGGAACTCACAGCCACAGCAAGTGACTGAGGCCAAGAACTTAACAAGGTTCTAAATCAGGGGTGGGCAAACTACGGCCCGCGGACCACGTCCGGCCCGCGGGACCCTCCTGCCCGGCCCCTGAGCCCCTGACCCAGGAGGCTCGACCCCGGCCCCTCCCCCGCTGCCCTCCCTCCCCCACAGCCTCAGCTCACTCTGCCGCCAGCGCGATGCTCTGGGCAGGGCGGCTGTGAGCTCCTGGGGCAGAGCAGCTGCAGCACCCGGCCTGACCCGGTCTCTGTGCTGCACAGTGCGTGGCTGGCTCCAGCCGGTCAGCGTGGTAAGGGGGCAGGGAGCAGGGGGGGTTGGATAGAGGGTAGGGGAGTTCGAGGGAGGGTGGTCAGGGGGCGTGGGTGTGGATAGGGGTTGGGGCGGTCAGAGGGTAGGCAACAGAGGGGTTGAATGGGGCCGGGGGTCCTGGGAGGGCAGTCAGGAAGGAGGGGGGCATGATGTGGATCACAGAAACCCCCTTGGGGCTGCCAACTGATGTGCCAAGACTACGTCTGCCCCTGCTTTCCCTGCCAGCTTGGGACTCCAGCACCCTGTCTTGCTGAGCTGGACGAGCCAGACACACCAATCTGCTCCAGCACAGACCCAGGGTCTGAACCACGTGCCCCAAAGCTGCAGACTTAACTGAAAGCAACTTAAGAAGTGTTCCTGCCTTTAACACTCAGATGCCCAACTCCCAATGGGGTCCAAACCCCAAATAAATCCATTTTACTCTGTATAAAGCTTATACAAGGTACACTCATAAATTGTTCACCCTCTATAACACTGATAGAGAGATATGCACAGTTGTTTGCCCCCCCAGGTATTAATACATACTCTGGGTTAATTAATAAGTAAAAAATGATTTTATTAAATACAGAAAGTAGGATTTAAGTGGTTCCAAGTAGTAACAGATAGAACAAAGTGAATTACCAAGCAAAATAAAATAGAACACGCAAGTCTATGTCTAAGAAAACTGAATATAGATTAAAAACCTCACCCAGTCAGCTTCCTTTTACAGACTAGTCTCCTTCTAGTCTGGGTCCAGCAATCACTTACACCCCCTGTAGTTACTATCCTTTGTTCCAGTTTCTTTCAGGTATCCTTGGGGGTGGAGAGGCTCTCTCTTGAGCAAGCTGAAGACAAAATGGAGGGGTCTCCCAGGGGTTTAAATAGACTTTCTCTTGTGGGTGGACACCCCTCCCCCCCGTGTAGAATCCAGCTACAAAATGGAGTTTTGGAGTCACATGGGCCAGTCACATGTCCAGGCACGACTCAGAACTTACAGGTAGCAGCCATGGGTCACATGCTACCTTGAACGTCCTCAAGTAGACTACTTATGTGGATTGGAGCATTCCAAGATCCATTGTCCCTTAAGTGTTTCTTGATTCTTAATTTGCACATTCCTGTCTCAAGAAGCTGCCCAAATGCTTTACAAACGCTACTTAAAAGTCAGGCAAGAACACACCCAATATCATAACTTCAAATACAAAAATGGCACATGCATACAAATAGGATTAATAGATTCAGTAGATCATCACCTTTACAGAGAGATGTTACATGGCATATGTAGCATAAAACATATTCTAGTTATGTCATATATACATTCATAAGCATATTTCCATAAAGCCTTATGGAGGACACCGTCACAGGGGGGTTGGATGGGGCGGCTGGGGGCAGTCAGGGGCAGGGGTTCTGGGGGCAATCAGGGGGCAGGGAGAAGGGGTGATTGGATTGGTCAGGGGTCCCAGGGGGCAGGCAGGAATGAGAGGAGGGATTGGATGGGGTGGCAGGGGGAAGTCAGGGATGGGGGTTCCGGGGGCGGTCAGGGAGCCGGGGGGGGTGGATGGGGCAGGGGTCCCGGGGGGCTGTCAGGGAACGGGGGGGGTTGGATGGAGCAGGAGTCCTGGGGGGGCCAACAGGGGGCGAGAAGCAGGGTGGGGGCAGGGGTCGGGCCACACCTGGCTGTTTGGGGAGGCACGGCCTCCTCTAACCAGCCCTCCATACAATTTCCAAAACCCGATATGGTGCTCAGTCCAAAAAGTTTGCCCGCCCCTGTTCTAAAAGGACTGGGCATTTGCAGGCTATCCAGAATTTGCAGGCATCCGATGAAGTGAGCTGTAGCTCACGAAAGCTCATGCTCAAATAAATTGGTTAGTCTCTAAGGTGCCACAAGTACTCCTTTTCTTTTTGCGAATACAGACTAACACGGCTGTTACTCTGAAACCAGAGCTAGAATAGTCAATGACAACAAACAGGATTGGAAGGAATATTAGCACTCATATTTCAGAGCTCAAACCAATCTCTAGCTATTAGAGACCAGGATGCAACCTATGTGGGGAGCAGATGATCCTACATCTGCTCCTACAGGGTTCTTACACCTTCCTCTGAAAAACCAGGTGCCAGCCACCTCTGGAGACAGGGATAAAATAGATCTTGGGTCTGACCCAGTCTAGCAATCCCTGTGTTCCTCACCTAAGAGACAGTTTTATTAATTAACCAAACTCTGCGAGGTCCAATTAATTACCATAATTAATGAGAACATAAGAATTGCCAGACCAGATCCAGACCTGTGAGCCAACTTCTCCACTAGCACGTGTCCATGTGTGTGTAAATGTACACACCAATGCCCTCTACTGGGTGGAATCAGACTTGCTCAGCTGTGTGTCATATGCCCTGCACTTCTGACTGCTAATGGAAATTCTCCTGTGGCTCAGGGGGTCAGGGCCTGAACTTTTGGAGCAGGTTGGTCTGAGCTGTGTCCTCACCTTTGCCATGAGTGGCCATGAAGCCTGTGGCAGAGATGTCTGAAGCAGCCACAGAATCCGCACCCCCACCCCGACTCCCTGGGCTGCCACACATCTCCAACATAACAACACACACAGTTCAGACCAGAATGCCAGGGGCAAGTGTCCTGGCTGGAGCGGAGGATGGCTCTTGCTCAGCCCCTGTAGAGAGCATCAGGGAAGAAAGACATTCCAGCTGGGCTTCTGAAATCCCATTAAAATCCAGCGGGTGTTGAGTGCCTCACTCCCTTAGTCTCCTAGTGTGTGTGTGTGAGAGAGAGACAGAGGAGGCTGCTGCCTGGCTGCCCCAGAACAGAGAGAATTCGGTGTGGGAACACGAGTGTGCACTCGCACATGCACGCACGCACACACACCATGCAGTCATTTACCTCCTTGACAGCCAATACACTAATTCCTCCTTATCTCCTGGGCCTGTCCCCCCCTAAATCCATCCTGATCCCTGAAAGCACAGACATCTCATCCTTGCTCAAACCCATCTCCCTGGTCGAATGAGTAATAAACAGCCTGGAATGACTCATCTTTCTTCCCAGCAGGCAATTAATGCTGGATCTGCAGATAATGAGCTACTGGGGTTGTCACTCTCTCAGGAGCAGCGGAGGTAAGATGCAAATGAAGAATGCTCCATACCTTCACCTTAAACTCCTAAACCCCCAGTCCCAGAGGATTGATTAAAATGGGGTTTAATTAAATGATGGAGGGGGGAACAGGAGGAGCCGATGGACAGATGCAGGCAGCGAGACTGGAGAGGTGCACACTGCCTGTCAGCAGGGAGCTTCCCTTCCCTGTTCGACTGCGACTTCACTGCTCCCCGTGCACTCCTGTCTGAGCACCTGGGAAACAGTCATGGCTTTATCCTGGCAACACCCTGGTCAGCACACCCACAGCACAGAAGTTTTCTTAAAAGTCATATGGGAGGATGACTGGAGGAATTCTGGGGGAGTGGGGTCGAGTGATGAGAGCAGGGGGGCTAGGAGTCAGGACTCCTGGGTTCTATCCCCGGCTCTGGGAGTGGAGTGGGCTTTAGTAGGGGCGGGTTCCTGGATTCTACTGCCAGGTAGGGAAGGCTTCATCTAACGGCACAGAGACCAGAACCTTCAAAAAGGGAACCTGCCGCTGAGCCAGAAAGGGACACCAGGCGCCCGAAGGGCCTTAGCTACACTCCCAGCCTTCCTTACACCAGCAGGCGAGAAAGCACCAGGAGGCTGACAGCCAGAAATGGAGAGGACAGGTGGGCCTGTGTCTTTCATTGTTTTATTCATTTATCTAACAGCACCCCAGGGCGTGTGTGTGGCGCGCCCCCGGGTGGAATAAAGAGAAGGACAAGGCCCTGTCCCCAAAGGGCTTGCACATGGCATGTCCAGTGCAAGGAGCAAATAGGAAGAGGGTTTCTCACCCTGGGCAGGGTCCAGCACAAGGCCTAGCTGTCCCCACCCTGACCCCTCACTCCTAGGCAGGGCCCTGCACGAAACCTAGGGGACCTCCTACCCTCACCTAGGGTGGCTAACTTTCTAATCGCACAAAACCGAACACCCCTGCCCCACCCTTGTCCTGAGGCCCCGCCCCTGCCCTGCCCCTTCTCCAAGGCCCCGCCCCTTCCCTTCCCCAAGGCCCTGCCCCTGCCCCTGCCCCACCCCTTCTCAGAGGCCACGCCCCTCACTCGCTCCATCCCCCCCTTCCTCCATTGCTTGCTCTCCCCCACCCTCACTCACTTTTGCCCAGCTGGGGCAGGGGGTCGGGGTGCAGGAGCGGGGTGAGGGTTCCAGCTGGGGGTACAGGCTCTGGGGTGGGGCCGAGGCTGAGGGGTTCAGAGTGTTGGCTCAGGCTGAGGGTGTGGGCTCTGGGTTGGGGCTGGGGATGAGGGGCTTGGGGTGCAGGAGGGGCTGAGGGCTGGGGCAGGGGGGTGGGGTGGGGTGGGGGCTTGCAGGGTGCAGGCTCCAGGAGGGAGTTTGGGTGTGGGAGGGGACTCTGGGCTGGGGCAGGGGGTTGGGGTGCAGGAGGAGGTGCGGGGTCCCGGCGGTGCGGGAGGGGTGCAGGAGGGGGTGCAGGGTGCAGGCGCCCTCCCCACCCTCCTGCAGCTCCCATTGGTTGTGGTTCCTGGCCAATGGGCGCTGCGAAGCCGCACTTGGGGCACGGGCAGCTCAGGGAGCCTTCCTGGCTGCACATGTGCCCAGGAGCCACAGGGACCCAGCAGGCGCTTCCAGAAGCCACACGGAGCTAGGGCAGGCAGGGAGCCGCTGACCGGACTGTTAACGGCCTGGTTGGCAGTGCCGACCGGAGCCACCAGGGTCCCTTTTCCATCGGGTGTTCTGGTCGAAAATCGGCTGCCTGGCAACCCTCCCCCCACTCCTGGGAAGGGGCCCGCACAAGATCGAGGCAACATTGAAGTCCCACTGGGAGGCGGCAGGGTAAAGTCCAGTGGAGATGGCCCTGAGCAATAGTCCACAATCCTCTTGTGCGAGTCACTTCGCTTCGCTTCTGTGTCCCTCCTGCCCAGCCTAGGAGTTTTCTCACCTCTCTGCAGGAGGCTCTGCTGGTGTCCAAATGACAGTGACTACAGCAGGCCTAGACCTGCCTTTCCAGCCGTACCTGAGCCCCTTGTCTGAAGGGAGTCCAAGAACTGTCTGTGCAATGTGTTATTCTTTCATCAAAGATAACATGGTGAACTATTCTAATAGATGCTTATTATTAACAGAAGCCTTCTAGGAATGCGAGATCATCTCTGAATGCTTTATTAATGATTAATGACACGCTGCCTTTCAAAACAAAGGCTTTGGACACGAGAGAGAGGTATTTTATTCATTGTATTTTGCTGCTACTGTTAGTATTGACGGAGAAATAAGATGATAGGCATGGGGAAAAGTCACCAGGGAAAGAAAAGAAAGACAGACAAACAGGGCTGGAAGGCTCAAAGCAGACAAGACCTGTACATCAGAAGAGTCCTCTCTCTCTCCCACACTCCAGCTTAAGAGGAGCTTTCCCAAGCCCTCTGCTAATGATGCTGCTAATTCTATTTTTGCAGGTTTTCCGGTGTTAGCAGCCGGCTTTTGCAGCTTATGCCTCCAGGAGACCCTGGGAGCTGAGATGCAATTCCCACATGCGAGAAACCCACTGTCCAACACACCTGCACTCACCAAATAGGTGACTTGCTCACCACAGACATAACAGCCTTAAATATTTAAGATTAAATAATTAGCACTGGCCCTGGCAGGGCCTGCGCCTCATGGGAGGGACTCATCTCAGAACCAATTATCTCCACATTATTGCCTTCGCCTTGGGAGAGATGGATCCCATGCCCACCCTTCACATCAGGAGGGAGGCAAGTATTAGAGCTCAGGGATGTGTGTGCCAGCTCGTTAATGTGCGGCTGAGAGAAATCCCAGATGAGGGATGATTGATTGCAACAGGGACTGCAATCTACACACATGTACAGCCTCACCTTACACCCTGAACTGTGGCCAGGATACTTGGGGCGCAGAAGTTTTCTTTTACCACCACATGTACAGATGACTAGGGGAGGGTACTGGGGTCTGGTGGGGTACAGCAGGGAGGGCTGGGAGTCAGGCTTCCTAGCTCTGCGAAGGGGGAGAGGTTAACGGGAAGCAGCACTTCTAGTTTTTATTCCCAGCTCTGGAAGGAGAGTGGAGTCTAGTGGTTAGAGCAGGCGGGGGCTAAGAGTCAGGATGCCTGGATTCTGTTTCCAGCTCTACTAGTGATTCATTGTGTGACCTTTGGTGAATTTCTGTGCTCTAGTTTTCCTGTCTGTAAAATGGAGGCAACGCTGGCCTTGTTCACAGTAGTGAAATGCTAACACATTTAATGCTAATGCTCATGCACCAATGCCGGGCGTTGCAGTTTGCAGGGCTCGCCCATTGCTTGGTTTATTCCACGGCCTGGGGTCACTCTGGGGCCTATGGAAATCTGACCCAAAATATTTATGTTGGGGAGGGTTGCTTGAACATTCATAGTGGAGGTGGTTTTGGGTTGTTTTTTTGTTTGTTGGGGTGGGGGCGGGGGAGGGGGGCTTTTGCTTCTCCAAATTGGCTGCTGGAATCAGAGCAGAACTTACAATTTCTGTTACGACTTGTTTACAAGCAACAACAGTAAAAAATAACACGCTATTTCAATCCTGAGTCCTAGGTAATGAACCAGGGAGGATGAATGAGGAGTCAGAGAGTGCCAAAGATCAAGTCATCATAATATCATCAAATCTGGGATACTCCAGAGGGATCCATATCCAAAGACAGAGGCGCAGAGCAAACGTGACGCAGGCCAGCTCAGAAGGGATAAGAAGCAAGCCGCAGAAAATGGACTGGAATCAACAATTGTCAAGAACAATTACCTTGGAGAAGGGCAGATGGGACTGCGCAGATCAGTAAGAGCTAGATATGAATGACTAGGGACTACAGTGGGTCACTGGGGATTAGCAGACAAAAGATGGTAATAAAACCTAGAGAGGGAAGGAAGAAAGAAAATGTATTAAAGGTAGGAGGAGGAATTGGAAATATGTCTGGCTGGTGAGTCTTGCTTGGGGTCTCCAGATTTGGGGTCTGTAAGGAATTCTGCCCCCGGTCAGACTGGCAGGAGACTTTATGGGGGTGGGGGATGCCTTCCTCTGCAGCATGGTGTTTGGGTGAACTACTGATATCGTCTGGGCGTTTCTCACCTGTTCTAATCAATTCCCTGCAGGTGGACGGGGCTCAGGCACTGGGCTCACCTTGGTCCCTCCTGTTCTCTGCTTGTGGCTCACAAGAGTTTAGTCTCCTGAGGACTGAAATATTTTGGTTTAACTCCAGTCAGTGGGCTCAATTTAGGGCCTGTGTAAAGGCCTGTGATATGCAGGAGGTCAGGCAAGACGATATCATGGCCTTAAACTCTGCAAAACCTATGAAACTTGGAAGGAAGAAGCTGAGCTAGAGCCTGGAGAAAGAGGCACTGTAAGACACAAGTCTGCCTGTCCATCTGTGCCACAGTAGCTGAGATATCTATGGCGATATCCCTTCCAGACCGTGCCCTTCACTCCTCCCAGCCCCGGACATTTCTCTGGGACTTTGGTGGCTGCCTCACCGCACAGGCGAGTTTCCCCTGCTGGGAGAGGGCACAGTTCCCTGCTCCGCCACAGCCTCCCTTCTGCTCTCTGCCACTCAGGTCTCCACTGGCGAATTGGGGATAACAATCCTTCCGGTGTCTGTCTTGTTGATTTATAGTGTAAGCAGGGACTCTCCTACTCTCTGTCCCTGCAGTGCCCAGCCCAGTTGGGTCCTGATCTCAGTCAGGATCTGTGCAGCGCCTGGGCCAAGGCAGGGCCGGGCTTGGTGCCTCTGGGGGCTACTGTGACGCAGATAATAATGCTAGGAATGGAGACTAGCGTCCAGCCAGGCCCGGATGCAGCAGGGAAGAAAAATCAGACAGAGGCCAGTGTAATGGGGCTGGTTTCAGCACTTCAGCCTGCTAGGAGAGAGAGAGCAAGTGCAGCTCTTATCTCTCAGTTCCCTAAAAGGATGTAAATTGGAGGCCATTGTGCTCCTTCCAGCCACAACTGAGGGGAAAAGAATGTTCTGAAAAGGACACAAAAGGAAGGAGACTGCATTGAAGTGACCCCCACGCCTCGATTAAGATTTTGAAGCAGGCTCTGGAGCTGACAAGGATCTTTGCAGAGGCCAAATGGGATCATCTGAAGAAGTGAGAAACTGGAAATAAGCTGTTAGTTTCTAGATCAGATGACTCTGTTATATGACATTAGCATAGACACATCTGTACAGAGAGCAAAGCAAGTAGAGACCTTATCAATCCCCCACAACTCCCTCCGTGCCTGGCAAAGTAAAGCACTTGCTGTATTCCAAAGGGAAAACATCCAAAAGAGACCTTGCAGCCTCCAGATGCTGGAAAATAATTTGGGGGGGAAAGTGTTGTACAGACTCCTTGAGACAGAGCTGTATAAAGAATGAATGACACAGACGGCGCCATGTATACTGCATGAGAGATGAGACTGCAGAGTTGTTTGGGTGAAGAATAAATGCGTGGGAGGGCAGGAGCGTGTGATAGTGAGGATGTGGTGCCAGAGAGTGAGATTTCACATGCTGGCTGATCAAACCCTGCCAGCAGAGATGCGGGGGTCTGGAGTAATATAGACCAGGACTCTCCTTTCAGATCTGTTTGGAAAACTGTAAAACAGAGTGATAACTAGCCAAAGCTTGTGAGAATCCCTGTGGGGCTTGTTCACAGCTGGATTTGCCTCTGTCTCTAAATCTGCTGTTTGCCCATGCTCTGCGATGTCTCTACAGACGGCCCCCTTTGCATTTCAATCACCTTTGAATTTCAGCATTCAGTGAAAACACATCATGTTCGGGCTCTGCCAACACCGAGTGACTTTGGAACAAACTCTCGTCTTTCTTTAAACTCAGCAATGCCATGACTAGTGTTAGACACAGATTGAGCTAAACGTATTGTGCGCATGGCTCTGTAAGGATGGCCGATGGTGCAATAGTGTCCTCGGGAATAATATATTACAGTAGTATCAGAGGGGTCGCCGTGTTAGTCTGGATCTCTAACAGCGGCAGAGTCCTGTGGCACCTTATAGACTAACAGATGTATTGGAGCATGAGCTTTTGCGGGTGAATCCCCCCAACGAGGTGGGTATTCACCCATGAAAGCTTACGCTCCAATACGTCTGTTCGTCTATAAGGTGCCACAGGAGTCTTTGCCGATATTACAGTAGCACATCCAGCCCCCAGCTGAGAGAAAGGCCTCTCGGTGCTGCACAGACAGGGAGAGCGTCCCTGCCCCAAAGAGCTGAGAGTCAAAATAGCCAGTGGAAGGATCCTTACCCCTGTTTTACAGATGGGGAAATGAAGGCCTGTGAGAGGAAGTGACTCCCCCAAGGCTACACAGGAAATTGGAGTCAGGAACTGAATGCACAGTCCTATCCCCCTGCTTTAGCCACAAGGCCACCCTTCCTCTCAATTCCACTACATAGCTAGCGCAGGCTGGCACATCTGTTCAGTGATGCCTGTTAAAGAGTTAATTGGTCCCAGTTCCATTCCCAGGAAATGGGCATCCCCGCACTAACCAGCCCCTGCTAGGCAGCCCCAGCAGAGAGGCCCAGGGCTGCCTGGCCAGTCCAGACTGACTCTCCTGTCACTCCAAGACGGGATCCCGGTGTGGTGGGGATGCTGTGCGTGTCTGCCGCTCTCTATGCTGAGACTAACTCCAGGCCTGTGTTTTCCAGTGCTGCCAGCATGGGACCTTTCACCAGTATTAAAACCCATCCTGAATTACTGGGAGCCTCTCCTCCCACTTCAATAGCCTTTTCCTCAGTCAGGCCCTGATGTCCACATGGGGGGGTGGGAGAAAGGAAGAAACACGTATCTGCCGTATTTTGCTGAAAGAGATGCCTGGTCTCTTGCAAGGTTTGCAAGAGGGCTTGAAAATGAGTCCAGATGGTGGTGTAAGCATGAAAGGGAATGAGAGCAGGCAGCAGGAGTCCCAGAAAACACCTTTCAGTGCCAGGAAGATGCTCAAGAGCTGGGGAGGGGAGGCATAAAAGGAAACTCATTCATTCTATGGAGCTAAATTAGAGCAAACCTGATCTCCTGCTCAGCTACATTGTCATTACCCCCTGTTTAATTTTTAACCATGTGTTCCAGGGAGGACGTGAACATTGCCTGGCCCTAGAGTTCAGGTAATTCATAAATTCCCCTCCGCCCCCCCCACCAAATACCATGGCTGTTTTCTTCAAATTAAGGTTTCCCGTAAGGAGCACAATGTGGCTCTAGCTTTGCTGATTTACAGCTGCTGCTGCTGGATAAAAATGTTTCTTTTATGCCAAGTCCTCCCGCTAGGAATCCTTGTTGTTTGGCTAATTTTGTTCTCCATGCACTGAGGGCCCTTTTGCTGATGGCTCTTTCTTTTGGCTGGGAGCTTGCTTATTTATTGACTGACGTATTTTACCCCTTCACTCTGGATGGATGCTTGCAATGCACTGGAATGGTGCAAAAACAACAGACAGTGTCCCATTGTTCTCATTGTTACAGCGGCACCAAACTGAGAGAGAGGGGCTCCCGCTGCACTGAGCACTGCTGAGACCTGTCCCTGCTCAAAGAGTTCACAATCTAGAGAGACACAGGGTGGGAGAAAGGGAGCTCTATTCTTTAATGAGGTGTGTTATGGTAGCAACTGGGAGCCATGCTCATGGACCAGGAACTCGCTGGGCTAGGCGCTGTACAAACACAGAACAAAACGACAGCCCCTGCCCCAAAGAGCTCACACTTAGGGAGGGGAATTCCCCAAGGTCGCCTGCAGGGCTAGAGGCTGGGCTAGAGCGTGGCTCTATTCACTGGGCCATACCTCCTCTGCTAATGGCATGATGGCCTCTGAAGGTGAGATATTCAGCAGGTGTCTTTGCACGCTCATATTTGCACACCTGCTAAACTGTACATCCAAAGGCTGTCACGTGCCTGAGCACTCAGTGGTGTGCGGTAGGCGCACAAGCAGCTGCCAAGAGCACACTGCCCCAGCGCTTGGCTCTCTGAATGCACAGTCTAGCTCCTCACCCTCACAGCTTCCCATGCACTTCTCCCCAGCAGCCAGAGGAACTGGCTTACCCTCCGCAACCAGCAGCTATGTCCCACCAGGGCAACGGAACCATCAGCCACCAGAGCGAGACTCCTTTGCTCAGCACTTGCGCTGTGACCAGTTGGAACTCACTCCCAGGAGAAACAAGACTGGTCACGAAGTTCAGAGACTTTTCACATCAAAATGTGAAACCTCTTTTCGTGAGCCAGGCTTCTTGCCATTCAAATATACAGGTAAGAAAAACCCAGCTGGACTATGGCGAGTGGAGGGTAAAACAGAGCGTGTCAGTGAGTTTGTCTTACCACGTATATGGTGCTGAACTACTGGGGTGATACTTACATGCAATATAAATGGTAGCTAGACAGTCACAAAGCACCCCACGTCCTGCTCCAAGTGCCAGGCACACTTCTTCACACTTGCCTTCTCCAACATAAACACAGAACAGTGTGGCCTTATTTAAAAAAAAATCCCCCAATACAAAACCCTTCCAAAACAAAGGCTCCACTGAACATCTTGGGGGGAGGATGAGAGACCAAACAAACTTCATGTGACAGATGTTACGATGCTTAATGCATGACTGGAAGGCACTCGGATTCATTACAGTGATTAGGATAATGTAAGAATCTATACACAATAGAATAGCACCAGGCAGGCTCAATTCAGCAGGTAGATAAATTGATTAATTAGATGATGAATGCATATGGAGTCAGTAGATAGACAGTGACAGTACTGTAGAAGCTGGATTCTGTAGATAGATGTGTGACAAATATTACTACCCCATGCAGTACCTTTGGGGACCATTGTAGTCAATTTACGAATGGTTTATGTATGATTATGTTCTACTCCTTGGAGGGAGGTTATCGCAGCCCATATTGCAGACCTAAAAACTTAAGGGGCAATTAAGGTGAATCACTGAGACTGCACAGCTCTGGAGACATACCAGCGCCTGGAGTGGTTTGCATAAACTGGTTTAAGTGGGTTTTCCAGGGACAAAGGAAGAGCCTTTGGTGTAATAGGATGAGCTGGAATTGATGCAGGGCCTTCTTTCTGATCCAGCAAACAGAAAGGCCCTTCTGTCCAAGAGGCAGAATGCTTGCAGAAGGGTTGAAAAGGCTTTGGTCTACCAGGGCCCCATAAGACAGATGGGCGACTGTTAGTGTGTTTGAATCTGTTTATTGTTTTTATGTTTCCTCGGTGATGCTTTTGCCTTAAGAATAAAGGTGCTTGTTTAGAAGGAGCAGGGTGGTTACTGGTAATTGCTGACAATGCTCTGTTCATAGACCTCAGAGAGACTGCAAAGCACTGGCCATAAGGCAGACTGGCTTGCTGGGGATATCACAGTGTAAGGCAAGGAGCTGTGCAGATTTTCACACACACACACACACACCCGCCCCAGTAGAAGAGAATGGGACAAGGGTCCCTGCCCAAAGACAGATGACAGCTGGAGGCCTGATTGGGATCTCTAGAGGGGACCACGGAAGGGTGGTGGATACAGGTGCATTTACCCGGAAGCTGTGACGAGATAGTTATGAC
Source organism: Natator depressus (assembly GCF_965152275.1). Lineage (NCBI taxonomy): Eukaryota > Metazoa > Chordata > Testudines > Cheloniidae > Natator > Natator depressus. The sequence continues at coordinate 27,061,134 of NC_134253.1, forward strand.
TTTTTGCAAATGCAAAGTGTCTGTGCCTCTTTGTTTGCTGATACAATTGGATTGTTCAATAATCCCATTCCTAAGGCTGAAAATTTGCCCCTGTGACTTTGCGTAAAAGGCACAAAATCGCAGCCTTTCCCTTTGAGCCATGAGAGGGGCCAAGCGGAGTAACAAAAGAAAACACAATCCCGAGTTCACAGGGATGCTGCTTTGGCCTGCAGAGCCTGGAATCCAGAGCCCACATCCTGCCTTTATCTAGAACTCTCATTCTGCATGGGCAGCGCACTCCCTGGCAATGATGATAGCTCCGCTAGTCATCACTATGGAAATGTATTCCTGCTCCATGGCAGTGAGATGCTCATGCAGATGGGAAGCAGCTTGCTGAGATTTGCCTCTGAATGTGTGGACATTAAAGGCTCCCATTACAATGTGGATGATTTCTTCCCTTTTGATGAATAGCCTGCCATAAATAGACTCTGATTAATTATGGCTGCACTTGGTGGGCTGGAAATGCATCATATCATTTGCAGCTCGGATTGGGATAATGGTCGTCATTTGCCTTTGAGTGCCGCTCAGCAGGAAGGGGGCTCAGACTCTGCACCGGAAGCCAGGTGGCTGCTTCAAAGTTTTTGCTGCCAAGTCCTCATTCCCTCACAGCTTTGTGACAAAGGACACAGCCTCCTTGTTGCAGACTCTCTCTCTGAGCTAATTGCCTGCTATTTCCTCTGGCTGGTCGTTCTGGATCATCTATCGTCTCCAATTAGGCTGGAACAGCCAGTGTGAACCAGAGGGCCCGTGCATCCTAATGGGAATACAGTGGGAAGGAGTCAGGGCCATTGACACCATGGAAGTTGCTATGGAAACCAGTGGGCCTGTCAGGATTTTGGGGAAGAACGGCGCCTTGGGCCGGGCTGAGTTAAATCAGTCTGAGGATGTGTCTATGCAGCAGCTGGGGGGTGTCTCCCGGCACAGGTAGACAGACATGCACTAGCTCTGCTCCAGCTAGCATGTTAAAAACAGCGGCATGGCCAGCAGCTTGAGGTCGCTATCCAAGCGCTAACCTGCCCGGCCTCCTGGGTGCATCCCTGCGTGGCCAGCCCGAGCAGCTGCCTATGCTGCTGGGGGCCACAAGGCTTTTTCTCACACGCTGACTCAAGCAGAGCTAGTGCGTGTCCATCTACCCACCCCGCGGGGGAAGCCGCTCCCCGCAGCTGTGTGGGCATAGTCAGAGCGTGGTTGGAACTGGCTTGCCAGAGGAAGTTGTGAAGGCCAAGCCTATTACAGGGCTCAAAAAAGAACTAGATAATTTCATGGAGGATAGGTCTGGCTCTCCATGGGAGTTTGCACTGGCGCGTAACCCAGTCAATTCAGTTTCGCACATGCGTAGGCCAGCCCCAGTGCTAGCCCCCAGCTCTCTGCTGCTCTGACCCACACGCAAGCTGCCAGGAGGGGAGGGCTGGGCCCCTTTCTTGCTGATCAGATGGTTCGAAGGCACGTGCCACCTGCTGGGTTTATCTCTCTCTTGTTTGTTTCCTAGGCTGGAAGGCTCATTGCCTGATTCCACGGGATTTGCATTTAGCGGGTTAACAGCTGCCTGTATCCCTGGGTGCCTGCGTGGAGCTGCCAGCACAGGAAACTGCTGATGCTACCGGACCCGGTTCACTTCCCAGCAGGTCAGCTGTGGGCAGGGCACCTGCCCTGGGCTGTCTGGGGAGGAGAGGGAATATATGGAGAGGTCGGATAGGCATAAAACCCTTTAAGGACTCGGAGGAGGGAATGCAGAGTTTCGATGATTAACCTGTGAGGAGAGGCTAAGGCAGAAGGTTGCTGCAGGCTGGTATTGAGAGGCACCAGCTGAACAGCAGCGAGGTTCTAGCATTGGGATAGCAGACGGGCTGCAGGTTGGGATTGAGGGGCACTGGCAGAGTTGGCGGGGGGAGCCCAGGCCTGGGAGTCCAGACTGAGGGAGCTCAGCAGGGAGGGGACACCAAGGCTGGACCAGTAAGACGTATTGAGTGACAGGGTGTGTGTAAAGCGTATCCAGTACCTGCCTTCTGTAGACCAGACTCAAGCTGGTGTTGCTAACTCAGCTCCACACTTTCACAAGCACTAAAATTCACTTTGACTTTTTTTCAAGAATGTAAGAACGGCCATACTGGAGCAGAGCAATGGTCCATCTAGCCCCGCATCCTGTCTTCCAACAGTGCCCAATGCCAGGGGCTTCAGAGGGAATGAACAGAACAGGGCAATTATCGAGTGATCCATCCCCTGTCGCCCATTCCCCGCTTCTGGCAAACAGAGGCTGGGGACACTCAGATCATGGGTTTGCATCCCTGCCCATCTTGGCTAATAGCCATCGATGGACCTATCCTCCATGAAATTATCTAGTTCTTTTTTGAGCCCTGTAATAGGCTTGGCCTTCACAACTTCCTCTGGCAACAAGTTCCACAGGCTGGCTGTGCGTTGTGTGAAGAAATACGTCCTTTTGTTTGTTTTAAGCCTGCTGCCTGTTAACTTCATTGGGTGACCCTGGTTCGTGTGTTATATGAAGGAGTAAATAACAGGTCCTGATTCACTGTCTCCACACCAGTCAAGCTTTTACAGACCTCTATCATATCCCCTCTTAGTCGTCTCTTTTCCAAACTGAAAAGTCCCGGTCTTTTTAATCTCTCCTCATATGGAAGCTGTTCCAGACCCTCATCATTTTTGTTGCCCTTCTCTCTACCTTTTGCAATTCTAATATATCTTTTTTGAGATGGGGCGACCAGATCTGCCTGCAGTATTCAAGATGTGGGCATCCCAGGGGTTTATATAGAGGCAACATGATATTTTCTGTCTTATTCTCTTTCCCTTTGCTGATGGTTCCTAACGTCCCGTTGCCTTTTTTGACGGCTGCTGCACATGGAGGGGATGATTTCAGAGAACTCCCCACAGTGACTCCAGGCTCACTTTCTTTTTAAAGGGGACTGAGGAAGTGACAAATTTCCATTGAGGGAAGAAGTAGAAAATGACCAAGACAGAGGCATGTATCAGAGACACCAGGAGGGCAAGTGAGCAGAGGGCCTTGGACAGAAGCAGGCTCTTTTATCTTTCAGGCATTGTTGACCTGAGAGAAAGCAACATCACATTGTTTTCTGGGGCCTCTCATTTCTATAAAGCATCTCACAGAAACTTCCTGCTCTTTGTTTCATGCACACATAGGGTAGCCACTGACATCCCCAGAACCCTGGACGAGAACAGCGTGGGCCTGCCCCACCTGCATGGCTCACTCACACGGTCACGCTGGCAAGGGCAGAATGGCATGCTCTTCAAAATGGCATCCTCCATCCCAGGTGGCATGATACTGGACATACCACATCCTGTTTTATATCTGCACTGGACAGGGGATGAACCTTGAAAAAACAGACCTGACAAACGGCCTGCCTATGCACAGAACCACGGATGTCTCGCAGAACCACTGACTTTAAGGCCAGAAGGGACCATTGTAGCCTGACCTCCTACATCACACAGGCCACGGCGTTTCACCCAATGATTCCTGCATCAGGCCCCAACATTCTGGCTGAGCTAGAGCATACCTCTCAGAAAGAGACAACTGCTCTCCATCAACAGGCACCAAGTGATGGAGAATCCACCACTACCCTTGGTAAGTTGCACCCCTGAGTAGTGACCCTCCTGTAACAAAACTGCCCCTTATTTAGAGTCTAGATTCAGCTTCTAACCATTGAATCTTGTTCTGCCTTTGTCTTCTAGAGCAGTGCTTCCCATGGTGGTCATGAAAGGCAAACAGGTGTGTCCTGGGGTGCTGTACGCACCACTGGAGCACCTCCTTGGGGCCCCCCTGGGGGTTACTTCTGCCAATCTGATGCCCCTTCCTGCAGGTACTTACTCCATCACTCTCTTGGGACTCAACTGCGCCCTCTTCATGGCTTGGCCCTCCAGCCAGGTCACTGTAGTTTTCCCCTTCTGGGACAGGGATAAGGGGCTGTGTACCAAAGTCTCCCTGCACCAACCATACCAGCCAGTCTTCCAATTCACTGCCCCTCGATGCTGCCACTTCCCCAGGCACTGGTAGGGGACCCAGACCCACCCTCTGCTCCAGGTTCCAGTCCAGGGACCCTACAACTAGCAGCTAAGATCTGCAGGGTCCTACGTCTTGCTGCTGGTTTCCTAACTGCCTCTGTCAGGCTCCTTCTCCACCCTCCTCTGGGTATGCCCTGCCCTGCCCTGCCCTGCCCTCTGGGCCAAGCTGCCTTCTCTCTCTAGCCTCAGGGAGAGTGACTGCAGTCTCCTCCCTGAAGCTCCTTTCTGCCCTCAGCCACCTGGCTCTCTACAAGCCCCACCAGTTCCTGTCCAGGTGAGCGTCATCTTTTAATTAGTCCTCATTGCTCCTCCTCCAGGTGCAGCCTTGAGGGCTAATTGGCCCATCTGGCCACCTTTACCCCTTCAGGGCCGGTGTGGGGTGAATGCCCAACACAGGGGTTGCAAGACATTGAACATGTATTACAATCTAAAGCAAAGATCCCTTGCCCTCCGCACACCTTCCCCTTCAAGTACCCTCTGTTAGCCACTCACAACACACACACAAATAAATTATATTGGCTTATCGTTACTCTCATTACCACATTTCTTACTCTGACTTTTATAGCCAGTCTAAGGGGGTCCTGATCCGAAAAGGTGGAGAAACGCTGAGCTGGAGCATATCTTTTAGAAAGAGACAGGACGTGATTTGGAATCCACCACATTCCTTGGTAAGTTGTTCCAATGATTAACAGCCTCACTGGGTAAAAAAACCTGCCTCTTATTTCCTGTTTGTCTCCCTTCTGTCTCCAGCCATTGGCTCTCTTTCTGCCTGTGCCAGATTCAAAGATCTGATGAGAATGACCATGCATGGAGTTTATGCACAACTGCCAGAACAGATCCGTGTCCAAAATCCCGTGTTTCCCTCCCTTTACATTCATTACCCAGCATAGCTCTTCATTAGCTACAAGGCAGGCAAGCCTCTCATACCAGCGCAGCGTGCTTCTCCCATTCTTGAGTTCTGCAAGCTCTCCATGAGGATGCACCGACAGCAGTAGAGAGCACAGATTCACCTGTCTCTGACAGGCAAGCGAAGCTGCAATCCACTTTGAAGGGAACGATTCTTCCCAGTACGTTCTCATCGCCACAGACTCTGAATTATTTGTTTGAAAGCAGCAGGTTTAATGGGCCAATGGAAAACCATAAAAACAGGCACTAATTGGCTGAGTGAAAGGTAAAACAGCCAGAGTTCTGAGGATGGAGTTCCACATCACCCATCACTCTTATCAATTTACAGGGGCTGACAGGCAGGTATAATACGCAGAGTGAGAGGTGATTAATCACCACAGTCCGTACTTTGGAAATGATAAATAAATAAAAAACAGCTGGCCAGGCAAATCTGCTGGAAGCTGGAAAACTTTATGACTTATTTATCTCTAATGAACAAGGCACGTCTCGTTCTCTGCCTCCTGGCATGTGGGGAGGGAGGGGATTCATACAGTGCTCTGCCTGGCTGCAGTTATGAATTGGCTGCTGCTGGGTAACCTGCAAAGACTAAAGCTTGGGAGTCCCAGGCATTACACCACAGGGTCTGAGCCAGTCAGCAGCAGAGCCAGGAGGAGAGCCCAGGAAGCCTGACTCTTAGGCCGGTGTCTTAAGCACAAGACAACCCTCCTTGCAAGGAGCGTGTCGTGTTTTAACAGCAAGGCGATGGTTTTAATATCAGTTTCTAATCCAATGGTTCATTCTGTCATGAAAAGAACATCGCTCCTGAAGCCTGGCCTGGATCTCTGCCACTTACGGAACTGGCGCGGCAGCCAAGCAGCGCTAATCTAAAGTAAATTTTCTATAATTAGCCAACACAAGCTGCATTCCAAACCTCAGCCCTTCTCAGCGCCTGCCCTGCTCCATGCTGCTGAGCTTGGGCACGTTTGGTTACAGAGAGCCCGGAGAAACCTTTCTCCGCGGAATGCAGTTTGGATGCGGGGCTGGATTTGTAAACACGCTTTGGACAACGTCATGGCAAGAGTATCTGCATCTGGCCAATCACCGGTGGGGATCACAGCTTCAGCTTCAGGGGCAGGAGGGAACTGCCCAACTGGCCAGGTGCATTATGGTTTTTTGGCTTTCTTCTGCAGCATCAGGTAGGATACTGGGCTGGACTAATGCAGCCTGCCAGCTCCCTTCTTTCTAACCCACACGGGGCAAAGCTCCAGCCCCTAAAATCTCCTCCTCTGTAAGTTACACAGGGAGGGCTCTGTAACAATCCTGGATCCTACTGAGCACTTTTTGGCTCTCTCTTTGCTGCATACAGGGGCTATTCAGACCTTCACAGCAACAGAAGGGCCAGAGCTCAGATACTTCTGCTTCAATAACACTATCCCTGCCACATGCACTAAAGCAGAATCTCCACTGGCTATCAGCACTACAGAGCCTATGTCACACAGCAGAGAAGTTCCTATCCCATCCAGCAAAGGGCAATGGTGACACACATAAATCAGCAAGCTCCTTACTGCGTTAAGGAAATTAAATGGAATAGAACTGCAGTTAAATGCCAACTCTATCACCTTGCACCCTCTCACTTTTCTTGGCCTGGAGACACCTGGCCAGTGGGCCAGGCACTGGAGACAGCAAGAGCATTAAGGATGTGAGTATCCGGCTGTTCTGTTTCCTTGCCTGCATCCCCGGTGCATGGATGGGGAAGCAGCCACAAGACAAATCCTCGTGCCTGGAAGCAGAAACACACGAGGTGCAAGTGGCTTAGACTCAAACCCTTGTGTCAGGGAGCGAAAAGCAGCTGCTCAAAATCCATCTAAAAGCTAAATTGGCAGGTCCAATGCCTCATCTTCCTGAAGCAACATGCCCCAGAGGCTGCATTCAGAGCTCTTTATGAGGCCTGACAACCTGCTCCGCCTGCCGTCCTGCCCATCTCTTGATGGCAACAAGGGGATAGAGACCCCCATGAAGAGGAGAGGGCCCTTACTCGGGCAGAGAGAAACTCAGCAGAATCCCTGGCGCCGCCTCTAGTTTAAACATTCTCCAAGCTTGAGACCTTTCACAGCAATGGTGACCTAAATACCAGCCTGCCCCAGCAACATGCATAAAGCACGTTCACCCATCTATTATAGAGGAACCGGCAGGCACGGATGGCTGAGCCTTCCCTGCTCAGGTGGTCTCCCCGAGCACTGAGACACAGCCCACTCCGGACCGCTGGCTGGACTCGGAGCCAGGGGACGTCTGTGGGAATAATCCTTTAGCAGCATTTTTAAGACCAAGTTTATTTCCCTGCTCAGGCATCCTGACACGTGAGAGCCCGCTCCGCAGTTCCCCCCAACTTACCTGTGCACTCATACTTTGCTACTGCAGCCATGTGGCTAGAGACTGCAGAAGGAGGGCAGCCCATGCGGGGGCCTGGGGAAGTCACAATCACTTAGAATTTACTGTGACACTGAAACCTGCCTCTCCGCCTTTATATCAAGCGGCGGAAAAGCTTAACTCCCTTGGTACCAGGCTTCCAACACACTTGCTGCACTGCCAGAGCCCCAGCAATGTCTCAGGGAAAGACAACAGGACGCTGGGCACCTATCTGGGCATCCCTGGGGCACGGGGCAGCCCCATGGGCATGCTTTACAGAGGCAGCAGGGAATCTCAGGCTGCTGCTTGTATACATGGGGGACACTGTCAGGACGAGAACAAGAGGGGATGTCGCTTACGGGCGGGGCAGGCTCGAGGGGCAACGACTCCTGAGCCGTACTCCTGGCTCCGACACTGCTTTGCACCATGCAACCTTGGGTGAGTCACTTCAACATTCCGTATCTTTGCTTCTCCAGCTGTAAAATGAGAATAATAAGTGTTGCTTGTTCCTTGGGGGAAGGGGTGGCTGTAAGGCTGGGTGAGTCTGAGACACTCAGACACGAGGGTCTGCAAAAGCACACTGATAATGATTACAGGTAATTGCTCCGAAATTGAGCAGATCACATCCTCTCCCACGTGACGTTACCTGCCCTGGATCAGCCAGTGAACACTGCTGGTTAGGAGCTTCCTCTGAGGTTTAGTCCTCTTAAAATAATAGACATTTGCATTTCCCCAGGTAATTCTGTGGCCACGACCATTGCAGCATCCGAACAGAGAGCACAGTCCTGTGGTATTAATGGGAGGGTAATTTGTGTTCCTGGTTCTTGTTCCAAACCTGGCCATCTCCAGACGTTGTCTTAATTATTATTATGAATGTCACAGTCGAGATCAGGGCCCCATTGTGAGGGTACTGCACAGACACATGGTAAGAGACTGTCCAAGCCCCAGATTAGATAGGACAGACAAAGAGTGGGAGGGGAAACAGAGGCACAGAGAGAGGAAGTTGTGGTGTGTTAAAACTGTATTAAAATTGTAAGTTGTCACTTTAAATTTCAGGGGGTTTCCTGCTTGCAGACTAGTGGGCTCTGCAGAGAAACATTCGAGCTGGGCCTAGCAGCAGTAGTGAGTTTGCAGGCAGCCCACCTAAACTAAGGCAGGTGAATTATGCCTCTCTGTTTTAGGGAGCAGCCTGCTTTCTCTCTCTCTGTTTTTTTGATTTTGTGTGTCATTGTTCTGCATTCTAAGCTACAGTGTTAGGTTGCAACCTTCCAGCAAGAGTATTTATGTTTTTACCTAACTTTTCTGTGTGTGTACACCATGACCATAAGGGAAATGACACTGCAGCAGGACACAGGCAGAACTGCGAATAGCCCCCCAGTCTTCTGAGTCCCAGCCCACTGCCCTACCCACTGGACCATGCTGTCTTGAAGAGCAGTAAGAGCAAAGCGCATGGGGACAGTGATGGAGCTGATTCCTCCCAGACTCAGCCCTTGAGGGGGGAAATGGTGCCAGAGATGACGCACTGCCACTCTGTGTCTAGAGTAGCCTGAAAGCAAACACCCCTCAGACACTGCACATTAGCAGCTCATTTATCCCCATTACTGGTTGCCGGACAGGGCCGCTGCCAGAATCGATAGGACAGGCACTGGGAGCCGCCACTCTCCTTCATTCTTCATACTGAGTGAAAAGGAGCCCAGATCGGAGCGGCATGTTGGGAGCTCGTTTGCCACAGGAATTGAGGCTGAAAAGGAGACGGTGACCTTGACTTAGGGTTTGTTGATGCTGAAGGCCTGATTCTCCATCTCCAGGCACCACGCACAGTTGTTTATCTCAGTGCCGAGTGGGTGTAAATGCCGCTGTTCTGACTTTCAGCCTCTTTGCTGTGGTGCAACAACTGCATGAGGACTACAAGGCTACATCTTGCGGTGTTCAAGGAGAATCAAGCCACTCATCTAGACCTGCTGCACTGGGGTAAAAAGTGAATTGTACCAGTGCGGTTTACCCCAGTTGCTAACGGTGTCGACGCAAGAAGTTTGTGCTGATGCAGTTGTACCTCTGTAGAGTAGGCAGGGCTGTAGATTCCCAACTGAGACCCAACTTTGCAAAACCAGCAAAGGGATCCAGTTCCCATTAGTTTTATCCCCCCTTCCTTGCAGGCCTCTCTGAAAAACAGCCTCCAGCATTTCCATACGTCAGTGACTGGGTGCTACAGAAACCCCGGCCTAAGGCAAAGAGAGCGCAAGGCAGCCCGGAAATAATTCTGGGATTTTCTTGCATTTCTGTCCCTGCAGAGCAAGGCTGAGTTCCCCATTTCCTCCCACCACCACCACCGGCAGCAGAAGCACCCCTGCTGCTCAGCATGCCTGGATGTGGGGGCCCCCTATATGGCAGAGAAACCAGGCTCAGAGGAATGAGCCTTGTTAATGGGTCCTTTTGTGCACCATCTCCCCACCCCCAAAAAACCCTCTTTCTGATCCAACAGGGCCAGGATTGGGCACAAAGGGGCCATTTCATCCAGGGCCCAGCACCAGTCCTAGGCCTCATCCAACCTCGTACCCCTGGACAGGCCCCAGCAGGAGGCCTAGGCCCCACCCATCCCTCACCAAGAACCCCAGCACAGAACGCAGCTCCCTGGCACCTCCCAGCCAGATTGATTTACAGCGTGAGATGGCTCCGATTAAACCAGTCAGTGCACACAAACAATTAGCAGCAAAGTTCATTATGGCAGAGCTAAATGCGCCAAAGTCCGTCCTCCAAAGCAGCCAGCCGCTCTTTCACAGCTGGTGGTGCCATGCCTGGTGCACAGCTGCCCAAACCATAATGAGGCATGGAGGGAGAAACACGCTCTGTAAATTAGATCCAGTTGATGATCCAATTAAGGCTGTGTTTGCAGAACTACTGGAAGCAATAGGCAGTCCCTGGGCAGGGGCCGCTATCCACAACATGGTCCTGCAGTGAACAAGTGGGAAGATACTTATTATTACTGATTATTTGCATGGCGGTAGCGCCTAGAGGCCAGGGCCCCACTGAGCTAAGCTCTGTGCAAACGTGTGTCACAGAGACCGTCCCTTTTCCAGGAGGTTTTACAAACTAAGAGCCATGCTCAGCCATCCCACACAGCTCTGCCTCCCACATGCACATAGCACAATGGGGCTCCGACCCTTGCCGCTGTGCGTCAGTGCGGCACCTAGCACCGCTGGGCTCCCATCTCGTGGGGAACCTCTGAGGTGCTGCCATAACACAAGTAAGAATAATAACTGACTCTGGGAAGGGGTTTGCTGGGTACATAGGTGGGCATGTGAGACCCCCAAAGAAAGGGCTTTTTGTACCATGTCTCTAGAACAGGGGTGGGAAAACTACAGACCGGGGGCCCCATCCAGCCCTCCAGACATTTTAATCCAGTCCTCGAGCTCCTGCCGGGGAGCAAGGTCTGGGGCTTGCCCCGCTCCACATGTGCTGTGGCTCTGCGCGGCTCCCAGAAGCAGCAGCATGTCTCTCCTCTGGCTCCTACGCGTAGGGGCAGCCAGCGGGCTCCGCAAGCTGCCCCAAGTGCCGCCCCCACAGCTCCCATTGGCCGGCAACCGCAGCCATTGGGAGCTGCAGGGGCGGTGCCAGCGTACGGGGCGGTGCACAGAGCTGCCTGGCCACGCCTCCGCGAAGGAGCTGAAGTGGGACATGCTGCTGCTTCTGAGAGCTGCTTGAGGTAAGTGCTGCCCAGAGCCTGCATCCCTGACCCCCTCCTGCACCCCAACCCCCTGCCCTGGCCCTGCTCCACCTCCTGCCCTCCAAATCTCTCGGTCCCACCCTCCTGCACCCCAGAGCCTGCACCCCCAGCTGGAGCCCTCACTCCCCCACCCCCTGCCCCAGTCCAGAGCCCCCTCCCACACCGTGAACTCCTCATTTCTGGCCCCACCCCAGAGCCCGCACCCTCAGCCGGAGCTATCACTCCCTCCTGCACACCAACCCCAAATTTTGTGAGTATTCGCGGCCCGCCATACAATTTCCATAACCAGATGTGGCCCTCGGGTCAAAAAGTTTGCCCACCCCTGCTCTAGAATGTCCCCTCTTCCTCCACAATAAATCTCCCATGTAGTGACAGAGTATTAGAGACATCTAGTCGGTGCAAAGCGAGAACAAGCATCAACTATTATATACAAGAGACTAGTCCAACCAAGTCAACTTAGCGTAAGTGCTATTTGAATTCAAAGAGCTATTAGGCAGTGAGATAAAGTGACTGGAGCTGGGCTTCTGCACATGTGGAGTGAGTGCCACTGTGAATGGACTTGCTGCGACCATGTTATTTTATGACACATCCTGAAAGAGTTTAAACGTGATCTAAATGTACAAGAGGTTAGAGGCCACATGCTCTGAAACACGAGTGCAACAAGAATGAGAGAAAACCATATTCACCCTCCCATAACAAAATCTCTGAGTCCATATTCTGCACCCTGACAGTTTCTGGTAAGGACAGCAGCATTAATCCCCCCGAATTCCAATTCAGGTAATTTCAGTTGCCCCCCCTAGAATCCCCCACACTATCAATACCTTCACTTCCTGCCTTGGACTGTTTTATAGCTTTGCTGCACCCTGTTAAAGACCTGCCACCTTCACCTCAGACACAGCAGCATTGCTGGGTGAAGTATTAGTTGTTATAATTATTGCAATGCAGGATCAGGGCTGGGCTGAGACATGGACCCTGGCCCAGAGAGAGATTAAATGGATATTGTCCTTCATGGTTTAGAAGCCAAAACCACCTTGCTTTGCCAGAGGGACAGCTCAGCTCTGCCCAGCATCTTGACTGAAGGACAGCCAGCTAGGCCTGTTATGTTTCACATCCAGGGGCTGGATTGTGCCTCACAAATAGGACCCAGAAGCCTCTGTGCCCATCATCCAATGTCTCTGCAAATAGCAGTGCGTTACTTGAAAACACCTCACTGCATACTCCGCCCCCTCCCTGCAGACAGCTCTGAAACCCCAAAATGCTTTCTTGGGTGGAGATGCGTAGGGCAAGAGCGTCCCCAGCCTGGCAACTGAGGCACAAGCCAGAAGCTCAGGGGCTGGCAGGGCCACGAAACAGACTTGCTGCATTGCTCCGTTCCCTGCTTGCTGGGTACGGCCAATGGAGCCGGCAAAGGTAGCGGGGCTGCATTTGCAACCGAATGGCTTATTTGTGTTCACCACACAGCTTATCCAAGAGAAAGGAAACCACCTGTACTCTGGGGTTACAGCAGCACAGGTGAATTTACAACACCCCCTCGGGGAGGGAAGTATCAATATTCCCATTTGTACAGAGAAGGGAGAGGAAGGGATACTTCACAAGGCCATGGCAGAGAGGGAAACAAATCCCAGGAGTCCTGACTCCCCCCCTCCCCCCCCGCAGTTCTAATCCACTCAGCCCCACTTCCCTCGCAGAGCTGGCTCTATCTCCCTGTGTTTATCTCTGTGTGATCATGATAGAACTGGATTTTAATGGGACTCTGGCAAGAACTGATTTCCCCACCTCCCTGTGAGGGCTGTGGAGCTGCAGGGGTGCAGCTCCGAGTGCAGGAGTCCTGAGGCTCACAGCCCCAGCTTAATAACAGTGCTGACAGAGATGGATGTGATCTCATGTAGCACACCAGCATCCAGTCAGAGCGTGCTGCACCCTGAGTGGGTTTGCATAATGCAGACCAGATTCACTAGGCATATAAAATGGAAAGGGCTAAACCCAGCCATGGGATAGCTCCACATCCTAGGAAGGGTTTGGCCCAGCGAGCATGAGTGGTGTATGCTGGGACATGTGTGTGTTTGTACATCTGTAACATGCATGCACCTTTGTCTATAGCAAGCAGGGAATGCAGCAGGATTCTGGGGATAAGTAACAAGGGTACTAAGCAGCTTCACTCCTCAGACCATGGGGGCTGAGATTTGTCCAGGTGTGGCCAAAGCTTCCCATTTAATCAGAAGCACCCATCCCTGGTGACCAGGGATACTTCATTGCTGCAGGTGATAAAGAAGAGAACAGAATTATTGCCAGGAAACCCCAAGGGGAGGAAGCAAAGAGAGATTCATGGGACCGGGAACCTCCAGAGCAAAAAAACCACAAGCAGCTATAGCTTGAGCTAAAGGGCCTGAACGTCATTTGTGGGGACTATAACAACCGATTGGCACAGAGGGGAACCTGTCATGCATCTTCATTCACGGTTTACATATGCAAAGCAGCACTCGTTATAAAGCTAAGATCTGCCACACAATAAGCAGCTCACAGGCAGCACCAGCCCAAGGGAGGATGGTCTTGTGGTTAAGGAACCAGACTGCAGGAAACACCTAGATTCTAGTCCTACCTCTAGGAGAGGAAACAGACGGAGAAAAGGTAAAACACTAGGACAGCCTGAGACCGGAGCACAGGGGTGCTCATGTGCAGTCCAGTGATCCATCCTCGGGCCTCTACCACCTCTCAGCTCACTGCTGCTAACATGGAGCTTTTCTGCTCTTGGTAGGCAAGCGGCCCCCCGTGAGCTTCAGGATTCCAAAGTCTATGTTATTCGTGTGTGTTTCTCCCCACTAAACAAGGGTCTCCCTTAGAGGCCTGTGTGTTCCCTGCCCTGAGCCCTATTACCCCTCTCCCTGGAGAGTGCCCGTTTCATAGCTCTATGGCTGGGCATGTGCGCCCAAGCACCCCCTGCAGTTGTGAGGGCCAGGCCCATCCTTACTCCCAAGGAGGCAGAGTTTGCCTTCCTAATAGCCTGGGATCAGCCCTGACCTGGCCTCTGACCAAACGCCTGAGCTTTCCGAATGTGACAGCCGCCTCCTCCGGCCTGGAGAGAAACTAGAAGAAATCCCTTAAATGATCGGTCTGTAGAAGTGAAGGCTGCAGACATGATACGGTCAGAAGCAGTTACTGTCACCGTCAGTGCCGCACCCAGACAGAATCCAGGACCTTATACAGCCTCTGAATAAAAACCCAAGGTCCCCTGCAGGTCCAGCGCTGGCCTAGGATCTCTGTGCTACTAACCCACAACTCACCTAGGGAATCGCAGGTGGAAGGGCAAGAGGCCAAGCTGTAGGCTAGCAGGACTTACCAAATCATGGTACCATGCCTCAGATGCTCCCTGCTCAGAGGGCGTTTTGCCACAGTGAGCACATTTTACCAGGTGCTAGGACAGGATACTTAACCCAGTTCTGAGCAAGGGGGACTAAGACATGGGGCCTGGGATCCATACCCATTCAGAAGCACCGCATGGCACATGGTGCCAGGTGCATCACAGAAGAGAGATCATCCCTGGAGAGGAAGGTGGCCTGGTGCGGCAATGGCCCTAGGTTAGGCCTCAGAAGATCTGGATTCCATGTCAGGCTGTGTCTGTGTGACATTGGACAAGTCATTAGCCCTCACTAGGCCTCACTTCCCTGTATGATAGAACCCTTTGGTCAGGCTGGTCTATGCCGCTCTCAGAGGACTGTCTCACTCAGTGCAGTGCCCTGAACTCAGATAGATGCAACTACCCTAATCCAACTCCTACCCAAAGGGCTCTCTGGCCTCCCTCTTTGTGCTCAGCTCTTTCCACAGGAGAGGAGAGATCACAAGAGTACCAAAAGCCATCTGCTTTGGCTCTAGATTTCACCCTCAGGGGCCCAACGCTCCACTTGGGAACAGGAGTGTAGCGGCATGGCTGAGGAGGACCGGTGAGCTATGCTGCAGGCATACCCAGTTTTCAGGCATGTTTCTACTCGGCCTATTGAGCTACCATGAGCATATACAAATAGGGGAATCATACCCCTACTTCATAGTGTAAACACCGCTTAAGTGAGCACCTGCATGTTCTAAAAACCTGGTCTCTTCCAGGTGTCTTACACTAGGCTTCCACAGGGACTAGACACTCTGCAAGTTTAGGCCCATATTCCTCAGACAGCCCCTACCCCATAGATAGCCAGGGCACCCTAGGGTATGGTTTCCAGTCCCAGGGAGCCTAGCACCAGGCTGCCCTGTGAGAGGCAGATACAAAGGGCTGAGGATGCTAGGCTATGGCAAAGGACAGAAGCAACATCAAATCTTTCCCTGCCAACAAAGCTGGCGGATCCTGCAGCAGAGGGGCACTTGAGAAGGGGTACAAACTCCCAGTCACTCGCTAATTGAGCAAGGGCATAGGATCTCCAAGCCAGCTGTGCATCCCCTCTCCACAGGCAAGCGACAGTGCCTGCAGGAACCGAGGAGACATGAAAATTAACCACAGCTGAAGGACCTGTGAGCTGAAATGCTGTGTCTGTGTGCAAAGGATTCCAGATTGCAGCCCAGAACCAGAGCAGCAATTAGGCAAGCACTGGCTATTTGAGATGGAGGTTGTACTTTGTGTTTTCAGAGCGAAGATCCTTAGAGCACACTGCCATGAGAGTGAGCAGGGAAGGGATGTTAACCATGGCTTTCCCACCTCACCTGTACTGAAAACAGCTTCAGAGTGTAACTGCAATGCAGGGCATATTTACCCAAAAATAAAATCCTTTCAGCGGAGCCCCACCGCATGTTAATGGCAGAGTCCTGCATGCCAGAGCCAGCAGGAGTCCCAGGGCTTGAGTCATTGCTGCAGGTAGGGTAAGGTCCGTGTGCAAGCTAATATGGCTCCCTGCAGTTCAACACAGGCTTGAGTCACCTCAGCTCTGTCCACAAAAACAAACTGGGCAAGGAGACTTTCACATTCGCTACCGCCACATGCTACAGCAAGGTTTCTAAGGACAGTCAGACTCAAACTCCAAGATGACAGACAGAACAGGCCCCCAGGCAGAACCCCACCACCACTGCCAGGGAAGAAATTTCTGTTCTCAGACACTTCAGAGCATTTGTTTTTGCTGCTAATGCCACAGCAGGGTCTTAGTGGCAGGAAAGGGGAAGGGCTGGGTCAGATGGTATTTCCCGCTATAGCACCAGGCCATTCAATGGTTCTGCTTTGGAGGCCGTGTCTCAGAATACCCTTCTCCATATACAGCTGAGATCCAGATCAGCAAAACACGAGGGCCCAGCTGGATGAACGCAAAGGAACGGTCAGAGCAGTTCAGACCAGCAGATCATTTAGCCCAGTCTCCAACATGGCCATTACCAACTGCAAGAAACTCTGTAATGGACAATTAGGGAATAATGCACCCAGGGAAGGCTTTTCTCCCCCCTAACACCCACTCAGTTAGTAGCTGGCTTGGATAGCTGCCCTGAAGCACCCAGGTTCCTTATCCCTGCCCTGTATGGATGGGAAGCTCTTTATGGCAGGCCCTAGGCATACAGTACTCCTAGCACTAGGGGGGCAGATACCCAATCATAATAAACAACATCCTACCAACTTTACCTGTGAGTGTTCTCATTATCCATATAAAACATCAAATGCTTTTCGGAATCCCACTAAACTCAATATCTTGTGGCAGAGTTCTTCAGGTCAATATTATGTTTCAAATTCCTTACCAGCTTGCAATCCAGCGCCTGTGTTTCATTAATTATCCCCTCACTCCAGTATTACCAAAAAGGGGTTTTTTTTTTTTGTTTTTTTGTTTTTTTAAAAAAGAAAAGCACCCAATTTGGCCTGCCCTTTCTTTTGGGTATACTTACTAAAACTGCCCTGATCTTTTCAGCCTCTCCCATCTCCAGACTGCTTCTCTTGCTGCTCTACCTTTTGAAAAGGAGACGACAGAGTTGAGACCATGTAATTCACGCTTAAACCTATTACAATTCAGAAACAAAAATCATGACCAAGTCCAGCTTCAGAAAGCATTCAGCTGCCAATGCTTCAGCTAGTTCACCTTTGACCCTGTTTTCATGATATTGCACAGTGGTTTGGGGGTAATTTTCCTTTTATAAGTTCTCACCTGACTGTCACCCCCAACGGAGAGGGTATTTTTTAAAATATGTTGCTATGGAGACTAACTCATCTGATACACAAGAGCCTTCCATTTCCCCAGAATGGCTAGCAAGGGAAAGAGCAGAGACAGAAATTCAAGAAATATTCATTTTCAGACGCCTCTTAGTTTAGGTGATCATCTTAATTGGCTGGAGCTTTTGGGAGATGTCGCCTTTCCTCATTTTTAAACAAGATAGGAATTTTTAAATCACACCAAGGAGTCTGTCTGTAATGGCTGGTTTGATATAAAGAAAAAAACTGCAGATTTACAGAACTGAGAGAAGTTGGGAAACAGTTACTGAATTAGACACTAAAGAGCCTGATGTAGCATTCTTACTCACACGGAGTTGCACCTGACTCCATGATTCCAACAGAACTATGCCCTGGGCAAGGCCCTACTCAACACAGCCACAAGTGGCAGAATCAGGCCCCCCGTTATTTGGTGGCTGTTTGATTTTCTTTCAAGACCCGGAAAAAACAAGTAAGAACAGCTTTGTTTAATATCACTGGAGTTATATTTCCATTTTAAGATCAAACTGGCCAAAGCTGCCTTTACACATGCTGCACAGGGATTTAAAAAAGACCAAAGAGATCTGTACAATCTAAGGAGGAAGGGGAGAAATAATGAATGCCAGAGCTTTGGAAATGTTCAACCGGAGAGGGCTTTATTTTCTGCTTAAGAGAACTGGAACTATACAGCATCTTTGCACTGGACCGAAGCTGGGAAACTTTATCTGGTTTGTTTTTGTTTTGACTAAACATAAGCAATGCAATGTAACTGGAAACAGTGACTTACAGAGATTAAACCACAAGTGGATAAAGAGAAGCTCTGAGAAAACAGTACTCTCTCCACACTGAAAATCCACACTGCAGTCCCTCCTTCCAAATGGCACTGTGATGTCTTAATGGAGTGACCTCATGCTGGAATGGTTAACACAGTATTCTACATACCTCTACACAGCTTAATTGGCTACTGATCTTTCTGTACTGGGAACTACTGGCCATTAACCCCCACTTTGTTTATACTCATCACAAACCAAAAGGCATCTTCAAGTTTTAAGCCCATGCAACGGCAAAGGTGGAAGCTCCAGTTACCATTGTCTGGCAGGACCAACACAACGATCTGCACTGAGCCAGCTACATGAAGGGAAGTTACACAGAGGCACCAGTGACAGGCCTTACCAGCACGGCTCTTTGTGTGGTATCTTAACATCAATTTATAAATGGCTTTGACAGATTGGTTCTACAAACAAAAACTGGGGTGCAGACCGAATGCTGTTTATTCTAGATAAAACGTTTTTTTTTTTTAAAGCAGTGCAGGGATGCGGGGGTGGGACAGAGATTCATTCCATCTTAAACACCAGAGCTCACAAGTCAATTTTGCCACCATCAATGCAGTTCTGTAATAAATACTCTATCTTTAATAAGGTGGATGTGGGAAGCATTGAAGTGTGACCTTTAGCATCGACATGTCTCCTAAACGGAGGAATTGTCAATATAAAACTCAAGTGGCTGTGGCATGCCTGAGAATTTTAACATTCTCTCTGCTTATGAAAGATGCTACCGTCTGTTAGTTTGATTACATTCTCATCCTTGGCTAACCATGCATCTCTACAGGTGGAAACCGTTGTGTCAGGTGCCACGGAAGGTATTGAGATATGAAATGAGGTTTTTTAACTAGATCTATGAAGTTCATTCGGGAGAGTGCAGGGCTGGAGTAGGGTTTCCCCCCCTTTCTTCCCCTTGCCCTTTCCTTTCTACAGGTCACCAGGCACTTCACTCCGTACGTAGAATGATGTGGATCCCTGAATCTGTGAAAACCGGTCCGCTCATCTCACCAGCCCGCAGCGCAAATGAGGCATCTTCAAAAGGTTTCTGCATCTGACCTGCAGAAAGCAGCAATGAGAAAGAGTTCAATTAAGTCAGCAAAGAGTGGAAGACCTTTCTGAGCACACCAGCCTCAAACGAAGGCAGCCTCCAGGCAAGCAACAAAGTCACCAATTAATAGCTTGCAGGGGGTGTTTGTTTCCATCTGTTCCCAGCAGACACTCCACCAATGCACATGACTCAGATTCAGAGCTTTCACTCACACTCCATAAACATCACTGCTGCCAGGAAAAGTGTTTCAGCGAGCTGGGGATTCAAAGGGCAGAGGAAATCTCTGCAGATTCACTGGCACAAGTGGGTGTTAGTCTTTCAGTCTCAGATGCCCTTAAGGCACAGAGAGAGGAGAGATGCGGTGTGCATTACAAGCTGCACTAAATAATTTACAGGATGCATCTGGGTAATGTCATGACCTAGACAGACAGCATGCTGAATGCTCTGGTCTCCATGTCACCAGGCTCCTGACGGTTTATCAATGGAGACCTAGGAAAGCCACAGGTGATGCTGGGATGGCCCCTGTATGAGGGATAATAAGCGGGTGGCCTACAGCAGTTCTGCAGTGGGCTACAAAGGTTCAGTCAGAAGGATTTCAGCCACGAGGGGAGTTATGGGTTCAAGAGGGAACAGGATTTTTGCTCAATTTCCTGGGACACTTTGGAAGTTATAGCAGAGAAACTGCATATCCCAGCTGAAATAACGAGGCTCCACTCTGCCAGCAGATCACAGTCTCACTGTTGGGACTTGCATACCAGATGCCTGCAAAAGGGCAGAGAGCCTCCTGGCATGTAAGGAAACTTCACTCCCTGCACTTAGCACTGACTGCCTTTGCAGTGTTTGCCTTGAGATGCCTGAAGAGGGATAGATCATCTGCTCGCCAGGAACACAACATAAATCTCCTGTAAGTTTATGACCCTTGTCTCAGGGTTTCAAGACAGTGCTGTAGCTTTGGACTCTGCAGCACATTAGGAGATGGCTGCAGAAAGCCTAGAGACAGCATGACAGATGGATCAGCAGCAGTCTCTTTAGGGGGAAAAGGAGCCATTTCAGTGATATACTAATCTCTTTGGGAACTACAGCTTTGCAGCCCCGCACAGGCCATACATCCTGGATGCATCACATGCAGCTGAGGAGCTGCTACAGAATTCATATATTTTACTTTCGGGTCGAAATCCATCCATAGTCATTGCTCTAGCAAGGCAGCAAGATGCCATGGAGGCTAGATTCCTCCCTTCAGGATTAGTCATAACTTCATCCTGATGTCTTACCCTTCAAAAAAGCACTGGTTTTATTACTGAAGTAACTTGATACATAGGACTTCTCAGAATTCTGCATCTCTCCTCAATTTAGTATCTAGAATTTATATTAATTGGTAGGAGAGGCAAACAGTTTGCCTGTCTCACTAATTCTTATTCTAATGACACATTCACAGATAATTAAAACAGCATTATTTCCCCTAGAACTGGGTACTGAAAACCCTTCATCTTAGTTTTTAGTTAATTCTGCTACTAGCACAAGATCTTTACTTCAGACGAGCCCTTGTGTGCCACACCAGAATAATTTTCCTAAAGCAAAAAGCGTCAATTACTTGCAGTTTTTCAAGAAGATAAATTGGAATGTTTTAGCAGTTTCACCTCTGAAGTAACCAGTATTCACAGTTCTAATAAATTATGTTTGCAGCCCAATGACAGCAAGAGGCAAAGATGGAGACTAAGTGTGACATCCCGGGAGTGCAGCAGCCACTTGCAGTTCTAGTGTCATCTAGTGGAGACAGAGTCTTGCAACATATCTTTACTTTCTGCTTAAACCAGGAGAAATCCTTTTCTGTAAGTCACCAAGAACTACAATGAACTGACAGTCTCCAAATGAGCCAAAACTATCAGTCACTGCATCCTAAGATTCATGGGTATTTCATTATATCAGAATCCATAAAATGACAGTGTTCTGCACTGTCAAAAAGGAAACATTTGTTTGAGGGAGGAGGAAAAGTTTCTCACCTTGTGCAGTAACTGGAATTCTTTGAGCTGCGTGGCCTTGTGGGTGCCCTACATTAGCTGTGCATGAGCCCGGCACCTTTGAGCAGAGATTTTTGGTAACTGTTCCTGTTCTGCGGGTGCATGCGCACTACACATCCCCATGCCCTGTACCACGGCTACATGAGTAGGCCCCTACCAAATTCACAGCCATGAAAAACATGTCACAGACCATAAAATCTGGTCTCTCGTGCGCTTTTACTCTATACTATAGAGATTTCATGGGGGAGACGAGTGTTTCTCAAATTGGTGGTCTTGATCCAAAAGGGAATTGCAGGGGGTCACAAGGTGGTGGGGTGGGGTTTGCAGTATTGCCACCCTTACTTCTGCGCTGCCTTCAGAGCTGGGTGGCTGGAGAGCAGCGGCTGTTGACCTGGCACCCAGCTCTGAAGGCGGTGCCTCGCCAGCAGCAGTGCAGAAGTAAGGGCAGCAATACCATACGATGCCACCCTTATTTCTGTACTGCTGATTTCTGAGCTGGGTGGCTGGAGAGGGGCGGCTGCTGACTGAGGGCCCAGCTCTGCAAGCAGTAGCGCAGAAGTAAGGGTGGCAATACCAGACCATCCTCCTTTCTGCACTGCTGCTGGCAGCGGCTCTGCCTTCAGAGCTGGGCTCCCGGCCAGCAGCCGCCCCTCTCCAGCTGCCCAGCGCCCCCGCCAGCAGCAGCGCAGAAGTAAGGGTAGCAGAACCACAAGCCCCCCTACAATAACCTTGCAATCCCCACACAACTCCTTTTAGGGTCATGACCCCTACAATTACAACACCATGAAGTTTCAGATCTAAATAACTGAAATCATGAAATTTATGATTTTTAAAATCCTATGACCGTAAAATTGACCCACATGGACCATGAATTTGGTAGGGCCCTATACATAAGGCTGTGTGGGTGAACCATCCTCAGGTCCTTCTCTACTGGAAAGCCCACAGAGGCAGCTCCGACGCAGAGGGGAGGGGGGAGGGTAGCGAAGCACCCAGGGGGAACACATCTCAAAGAACTCCAGTTACAGCACAAGGTGAGTAACTTCTCCTCCTTTGAGTAGCGTCCCTGTGGGTGCTCCACTTCAGGTGACCCCCTAGCAGTATCACTTCCGGGAGATGGGAGCTTTGGAAGAGAGTCCATCACTAAAAAAAGAACTGCACTGCCTACTGCCGCAATTGATCTTGTGGCATGAATTAGGGAACAGTGGTTGGAAAACGCGTGCGGTGAGGACCATATCGCAGCCCAGCAGATTTCAGCAGCCGGAATGTTTTTGAGTAGAGCTACAGATGTAGAATGTAGTAGAGCATGTAGTCACTCTTAGGAGCGGTATAACCTCAGTGAAGCCATAATAGGCAATAATACATCCAGAGAGCCATTTAGAAAGTCGGATACTCCCTTAGACCTGGCTGCAATAGAAACAGAGTCTAGAAAGTCTCCCTGAATAGTTTCCTCTTAACATCTAATGTATGAAGAGCTGACTCCTCTGTAGACTGATGCAGCTTAGAAAAAACCCAAAAGGTGAGTAGTTTGGTTGATATAAAATTCAGGACACCTTAAGAACTTTGGATGAGGTCCTAAAGATACATTGTTTTTTAAGGAGAAGGTAAAGCCCGTCTCCCCAACCCTTCAAGCAGAAGTGTTGGCCACCAAGGTGGCCATCTTCAGACAGATGTAGCAACAAACATATAGCTAATGGCACAAAGGATTGTTTCATGAGACAGTTAAGAACCAGGCTGAGATCCCAAAGCATTGTAGGGGCTCTAATCTGCAGAAAAAGATTGGTAAGTCCTTTCCGGAATCTTGCTGCACTCAGATGTGCAAATACCAAGAAACCATCTATTTGCACACAGAAAGCTGTAATTGCCACTAAATGAACCTTGACAGAACTCACAGTAAGGCCAGAATTTTTCAATTCCAACAAGTAATCAAAGGTTGAGGAAAGAGGAGACTGGATGGAGAAAGATGGCGCTGGTTACACCAAAGGTTGTAATCTTCTGGGAATGGACAATCATCACTTGACTATTATCTGCTCTGTTCATTCCCTCTGGGGCACCTGGCATTGGCCACTCACTGTCTGAAGACAGGATACTGGGCTTGATGGACCTTTGGTCTGACCTGGTATGGCAGTTATGTACTTCTCCATTTCTGAAGGGAAGTATATTCAATAGATTTCTTTTGGCTATTTAATAGTATCTTTTGTACTTCCAATGAACATGTGGTCTCTAGTCCAAAGAACCACTGAGGAACCAAACTTATAGTTACAGAATCTTCAGATTGGGGTGAAGCGTCTGACCCGCATCCTGAGACAACAGTCAAGGTTTGATAGGGAGCCACCATGGAGGATGAGAAATGAGTTTGATGAGGTAAAGAAACCAAACTTGTCTTGGCCAAGTTGGTGCAAAACAACTTTGCCTTGGTCCTCTCTGATCTTGATAAGGACCTTTAACAGCAATGATGTTGAAGGATATTCATAAAAAAGACCCCCCAAGCTAGGAATATTCTGTTGAGGACTTGAGAGAGTCCAGCTCCCATTCGTAATTTAGGGAGAAACGTCTGCTCAGGTCATCCACCACTGTGTTTTGTATACATGGGAGGTAAGCCACTGAGATGACTATCTGATTGGGTTCTAAAGCGTTCCTGGTTCCTGACCAGTTCCAAAGCGTTATCAGACTGAGGTGGAAAGCATTCCACCCTGCCAACTGATAGAATACATACATGCTATGTAGTCCATCAAGTTCATGATGGACATGTTTTTGAGTAGGGGAAGAAAGTGAAAGCAAGCCTTTCTGACCCTTTTAATGCCAACAGATTGATGTGTAAGCGCTGTTCCTGCTGCTCCTTGGACTGTGTGAGGACCCAAATATGCTTGCCATCCCAAGAAGGAAGTGTCCAATGTTAACATGACTGTAGGGGGATTCTGGCTGAACAGGATTCGTGCACAAACTTTGGGTGGCTCCATCTACCAGGTGAGTGACTGTAGTACCTGACTGGATACAGATACCTGCTTATTGAGACTGCATTTATTGGATACCTATACAGTCCTGAGCCATCCCTGGAGACACTGAAGCTTCAAGCTGGCATTGCGCATCACAAAAACACAAGCTGCCATGTGCTCTAGCAGTTGTAGACACATTCGTGCTACAGCCTGAGGACTGAGGTGCACTCTTTGTATAAAGGTGTTTTTTTGTTTTGTTTTTTTTTACAGCAAGGAACCTGTTGAGAGAGAGAGAACCTCTGCCTATTATCAAATCCAGAAACGCTCCTATTAAAAAAAAAAAATCAATTTACTGAGATTTGTCTGCAGGCCTAAACTTTGGAATAATGAAGTTGCTTGACCTGACGACCATACCTCCTGAAAGGACCAAACTTTGAGCAACCAGTCATCAAGTTAAGGAAAAAAGTTATTCCTAAACAATGGAAGTAGGCAGCTATGACCATCGTGATTTTTGAGAACGCCAACAGGGCAGATGACAGGCTCAAGGATAAGACCTGGTACTGGTAATGACTGATTGAAAGTGAAACAAAAATCTTTTGAGAAGGATGAATCGCTATGTGGAAGTAGCAATCTTTGAGGTCAAGTTTCGCAAACCAGTCCCCTAGTTCCAGGGAGGGAATTATAGCTGCTAGGGACTCCAGCCTGAATTTCAGATGCCTGACACTGTTCAAATGTCTGAGATCTAGTATTGGCCTCCAACCCCTGTTTTTCTTGGATATCAGAAAATCTCTTGATCACTTGCTGGAGGATTCTCTGCACCTTGAAATCTTTAAACCATGATTTGAGAACTTCAATAGCTCAGACATAGGTGAGAGGTTTATTGCAGGAGTGGGTGGGTGAGATTCTGTGGCCTGCATTGTGCAGGAGGTCAGACTAGATGATCATAATGGTCCCTTCTGACCTTAATTTCTATGAATCTTGAATAGAACCCTTTCCCCCATGTTGAAGTAGAATTGGATCTATGGCTCCTAGACTCAGTGATGAGACCTCCTGAGTCAACAACTGCTTGTGAGAGAGGGATCCCTGAACAGGAGTGGGGAGGGGGGTTGGAAGGGCAGGGTGGAAGTAAATTAGACAGTATAATCCAAAGTAATGGCCTCCAATACCCATTTGTCTGATATTATAGCCACCCGTGCTTGATGAAAGAGAGAGAGGCTGTGTCCAAAACTGAGAAAAGAGGGTTGTGTCGTGCAGTTGATTAAACCTGGTCATTGGGTGGTCTGGACTCTTGACCAAACCATCAAAACTGGTGTTTGGATGATGTTGAAAGCTGGGATAAAAGCAGTCACAGTAGTTGCTAACTCTCTTTGAAAACCTCAACCTCTTCGCCCATGGTTCTGGTGGCCTAAGAAAGGCAGAAAACTGATCAGGTGGGATATCTGTGCCATATGAGACTTGCTAAGCTTCCTTTTATTTGCAGGCGTGTATATCCCTAAAGACCTAAGTGCTGCCCTAGAGTCCCTTCGGGTATGAAGCAAGTCATCTGCAAAAAGCTTCTGTCCATTGAAAGGTAAAATTCTCCACAGTGGATTGTACCTTCCATGGAAACCTGGACAACTGAAGCTGGGAAGCCTGCCTCATCAATGCTGTGGTGAAAACAGACAGGGCTGCAGTTTCCGCCGCATCTAGTGAAGCCTGCAGTGACGTTTTTGCCAAAAGGTGACCCTCCTTTATTACGGCGCTGAGCTGTGCTCAAAGTCCCTGCGGTAAACGGTCAATAAAACCGTCACACACCTCATAGTTCAGGTAGTAGCACTCTGACCTCAGTGCCTGGCGGTCAGCTCTCCTGCACCGCAGTGCTGCGGATGAAGAGGTCCTCTGACCGAAGGGGCGGCTTTCTGGGTATGCTGCCAGCCCCCGTCATTGACCGAGTCCACAATCAGAGAGTTTGGTGCTGGATAAGAAAGCAAAAACTCAGAATCAGCCCTCCTGAATGGGGGTGCATGGGGAGGGCAGGCTTTGCTGGAGTTTGCCAGATGCACTTGGCTGGCTCCAGGAGGGCTTTATTAATTGGCAGTACTACCTGTGCTGAGGTAGAGGTGTGCAATATGTCCAGGAGCCTATGATGGGAATCCTGGATTTCTTCCAGGGGAATTTGCAGGGTGTCAGCAATTCGCTTCATTAGGTCCTGGAATTGTCTAAAGTCATCAGCTAATGATGGCAATGGTAGCATGAGTACCTCAGCTGGTGAGGACAATGAGATGTTTGGGGGTGGGGGTAACCTCCTTGTCTGCCCTTGCCTTTTGCTCCTGAAAGGTCTCCTCAGGCTCACAATGGGGAGGCCAGTTGGATGGTACCAGGGAATGGGATATTCTGTGTTCCCTATGCATTGAGGGATTGTTGGTGGTACATGGCCTTACTGGGATCCATAGGCAAATGAGAGACCATACGGTATGGGGGGAGGAATCCAATGCTGGTCATCCCAAGCACTGGAAGGCAGGGGTCTGGTGTCCTGCCTTTGTAGCATCTGCAAGAGGGAATAACATCTCCTGAAATAAATTGGAGCTCCCTGAACAGAAAGCTTGGAGTCCAAGTCAGAATGCTCCTCCACATATTGAATCAGAGGGGACAGTCCCTCCTCATGGATATCCAAAGATGAAGAGGTAGGCCTTCCAGAAACATGAGCAGTCAGCGACCCACCCGACCTCAGTACCAAGTGGCATCCAGAGGTTGCACGGAGCAGAGACCGTGGCTCATTCAGTACCAGAAGTCCTGCAGTACGGGAAGCCCAACAGAATTCAGTACCATCGCCAATGATGTTGAAGAAGCTCTTGTGCGAGACACTGAGGTTGATACTGAGTGGGGTCAAGGATTCCACTGAAGCTGGTCTCTTGGTAGTAGTAGTCTGTTACCAAGCCCTGTATCACTGAGGTATTGGACTTAGTTAAAGTCTTAACGTGCTTCATGGTATCTGAAGTACTTGGAGCCTCACTAGCTCTCTTTTTGGGGCCTGAGGTTTCCGGTGACTGGGTCTTCTTTGATGAGGTACTCTGCTGTTTTGCTCCTCTGATCTCCTCCCTTACACTTGGAACGGGAAAGCTCTTGGTACCAGTGGTGCAGTTATAGGTACCTCAGGCAACAAGAATGCCAGAGACTGGGGTTTTGGTGTCATCTTCCTTTTGGAAGCTCTTGGTGACAGAGCTCTTGATGATGATGAGGCACTGACAGATGTGGAGGGTACCTGTACAGCGGAGTTCTCTGTACCCAGTTCTCTGAAGCCAGTCATAAGGCTTTCTCCATCATTAATTGTCTATGCTTAACTTCCCTGTTCTTACAGGATTTTCCCTTAAAAGAAGAGAATATTTTACAGGTGCTGGGAACAGGAGAGTCTGAGGCAACGAATGCAGTGGGAGTGCCCATAACCAACAAGACAATCACCTTTTAAATCTTAGGGAGACTGGCATCCTCGACAAAAGAAAAAAAGTTGTTCAAACCCCTTACTGGGGGAAAAAGGTTTTTGTTTTTAAAAGAAAAAAGGGGAACAGAAGTTCCAACTATAAAGTGCTAAACCTACTACTACAAAGCACTAACTATGTAGCTAAAAGATTGATGGGGGCGGGGGGGTGTAAATAGACAGCAAACAGGCACATGCTAGACTCCATCTCTGGCCGCAGGCAGCTGAGAAGAAACTGAGGGCGCTTCACCTGCACAGCCCTTTATAGCCTTGGTACAAGGATGCGTAGGGCACATGCACAGACCGAATGGGCACTGCTACCAAAAATCTCCGATCAAAGGTGCAGGGGCGCATGCGTGCCTAAAGTGGAGCACTCACAAGGACAGTACTTGAAGAATCTCTCATTTAACTGCAATATAAATTAGATCCGTATGTGGATATAAAACAATACTTTTTTTATTCTGATAGAACTATGCAGACTTCCTGAGCACTATCTGCTCTAACATACCCTTGCAGCATTGTACATCAGAATAGATTTCTGCTACAAAATTTGTACATTTGCAGCAGGGAAAAAAAATGCGAAATGTTCAGGAACTTGCCTTAAGAACACTCACTCCTCATCCTGCTGTCCTCAACAGTGAGCTTAGGAAAAATGTGGGATTTCCATTGACGGTGACACAGGAGTCCACCGCACTGTTTCAGCTGCAGACAGTTCTCGCTAGACTTCTTCCCTTTGGGTTTGTTCAAGTTTCTGTGACTTTGGAGAACACGTTTTAAAGCCAAAGACAGAAAATGCTGTATTTGCCAGCACCAATTTCCTGATTTACTTCAGCTACAATATGCAACACGGGCACATCTCCTGGCATTTAGGTGGCGTTTTAAAAAAAACAAACCAAACACCATCATTTACAGGATCTCATTGTTTTGTACTTTGTTCTACTCAGTGGAAACTGAATACATGAGCAACTCCAAACAAAATTAAAAATTAAGTGATCATAGGAAAATGAATCTCAGATGATTCAGTTTCACTTGTAAATTTCAAAGGATCTTCCTTATTTCAAGTGTCCTAATAAATCCCCTGTTAATAAGTGATCCGAGAGCAGCTTCTTGTATTTACTCCCCCACCACACAGATCAACATTTCTGAAATGAATTTCCTCACCAGCAGCATTATTTTTGCTTGGCTGAAAATTGCACCCATTTCCCCAATTTGCCATTAACCACCCCCTCACACACACTTTGAGATCAGTGCTTAATTATCTGCCTGTTTTGTCATTAGTTCCATTTACTCATTTCCTCCTTGTTCACAGTTTGTTACGCTAAACAACTGGATTCCCATTCAGCATGGTTGAAAAAAAAAAAAATCTCCCCCAAAGTGAAAGCCAATTTCATAAGGAGCATTTGTGTAACATCCTCTCCTCCTAGAATATCATCATCATAGCTGGATTCCTAATTGGTTTAATGTCTAAGCAGCAAACTACATTTCATGTGCAGCAAGCTCTCCTCGCACACCGATCCATTGTGGGGGAACAGAGGGCATTATTAATCCTCACCCCCTACGGAGGAATTTCAATGTCATTCGTGTAATCTCAGTATTCAATTCATGTCACCTACCTCTCCCAAAAGCACCCAGGTCTCCTCCCGCCTTTGCCGAGCTGCAGTCACTAAACTGGGAAGCGAGGGATTCAAAATCCTCCTCTCCAGATTTAATCTTCTGGATGTATCCTGTTGACACATGTGATAATTCATAGTCAGAGCCAAGAGCCAAGTCAGAGAGCATGCTGGGGAGCAGGGCAGGAGGGAAATATTCATTATGAAAATGGGTAGATAAATCTAGCTTTTGTAAGTTACTGAGACGCATTTCAAGGGATCTGCTTTGCCCCGGTGCCATTTCAAAGAGGTACTTCAGTCTTAGCATCCCCTAATGGTAAGTCTGAACCATGACAGAAGGTCCATAACTCCCAAGAAACTAGCGCAGCACTTCAGGACTTCGCTTTGTGTTCTTTGTGCCCACCATCAGTGGCCTTTTGCTGCACTTAATCCCGGAAGTTCAGGTTGCACTTGCAAGCATGACTGCCACTTTAGCCATGTCTACACGACTGGCATTTACTGAGGCACTGCTAGGTCACGATAGCACCATAGGGTCGAAGTTTCCTACAATGACAAGAGGAGTTTTCCCATCACTGTAGAAACTCCACTTTCCTGAGCAACAGTGGCACTCTTCCATTCACCTTCATGTGTTTGTATTACAATGTAGTGGATCATGTAATTAATGTTTCATGCTTTTCTACAACCTCGGATGCTCTCATAGTATCTTTTACTACTGTGTGCTGTTCTGTGTATCCTAGACAAGAATCCATGACAGTGACTTACACAAGATGTGCAACAAATGGCGAAGCAGCTCCTGTGAAGCCCTAACCTCACTCACTATGCACCGGTCAGTCTAAACTACAAATGCTGGGTTCCCACAGAACCTGTCTCAGCAATTCACATCTCAGACGCCTTTTCACCACCCAGCTAAGACAGTCGTGCATTTTCTGAAGTGCTCTGCACGTAAGAAGTGAGGTTTGCAAACCCTCTTCAATGTAAATCAAGTCAAAACTATAAACTTTCCCCACGACACTGAGAAGCCCTTCTTACCGAAGGCTATTTCCAAGCACCTTTCGATCTTCCTTGTGTATCCTAAGCCGTTTCATCTCTAGTGGCTAAAAAGGGTGGTGGGAAGAGTGGGGTTGAAATGCAGAAATTCACCACCAACGAAAAGAGAAGAACTTTGTACTTAAATCTACAAAAAAGTTTACCCTTGGTAAAAGGCCAAACATGGAAAACTTCAGCCAAATAGGTGGAAGATTTGGAAAGTTAAGGGTGTCCAAAAATGGGGTTATAATGGAAATACTCACAGCCTTAACTGGAAGCTATGTATTACCCTGCCCTCATATCTGTGTAACAAGAAATAACAGAATGTAACTCACCTTTTAGATTGTTCCTTCACATCAGCCACTCAATAACATTTGACTTGTATTTGGGAGAATGGAAGGGTATAACTAACTACTCAGGCATTGAAAACATTTAATCAGAGACAAGCAAAACAGGGTCACACACAGGTACCTGAATTATGCCAGGACATACAGTTCTTGGTGGTACGTTGAAATCAGTCTTGAGTAACAGGCTATGCAGGATTTTAGATTCAAAAAAGAAGTTCATGGAGGATACGTCCATCAACGACTACTAGCCAAGATGGTTGGGGATGCAACCCTCATGTTCTGGGTGTCCTTAGCCTGTGACAGCCAAAAGCTGGGAGTGGACAACACTGGACGGACCACTCGATAATTGCCCGTTCTGTTCATTCCCTCTGAAGCACCTACCATTGGCCAGGGTCAGAAGACAGATTCCTGGGCTAGATGGACCATTGGTCTGACCCAGCATGGCCATTCTTATATCTTAACGCAACCGAACGGGACATTTTGAAGAGCACCGCTGGCATACAGGGTACTACATCACTGCTAAATCAACCAGCACCAGCCTTGCTTTACTTTTTAAATTAGAAGCCATTAGCATTAAGATTAACAAAGGCACCCAACGCCCACCAGTTATTTTTAGGAGAGGCACGTACTGTACGAGCCAAATTTAGTTGAATGCTGACTTTTCAGTGGCAGGAAAGGGCACAAAAACCATGAATGGTACAGAAATAACCCTGTACTGGCCATCACAGGGGGCTGGATTATGGAGGACCCAACAGGTTTCATCTCTGGTACCTAAGACTCTCTGAAGTTAAACTGCTATGATTTGTTTCAGTGTTTATTTAGTTTCACTGGAATGAAGGAGAAATTCCCTCCTGGGCCCACTCTAGCGTTTCCCTCCAGCCAGAGCAGAGACCGTGCCCTGCACTGCATTCTTCCAGGCTCTGCATAGGTTCCAGTGACTCAAGGAAACAGGCTGCCACCATTTCCACTGAGAAGACTACTGCACAAGCTGACAGAAGGATGGTCCAGTGGTTAGGGTGCTAGCCCAGAAGACTTGTGTTCAACTGTCTTCTCCGCCCCAGGCTCCTTGCATGACCCTGAGTAAGTCACTCAGGTCCAATCTTCAAAGGTATTTATATATGCAACTCCCACTGAAGTCAATGGGTGTTAAGTGCCTAAATACTTGTATCTGTGCCTCAGTTTCCACCTGTGAAATGGGGACAACAGCACTGCCCAGCCTCTCAGGAGGCTTGCAAGAATAAGTACTGTAAAGCTTGCAAATACGTACATCTCAGCCACCACAAAATGCCTCCTCTCCTTCCTTTGTCGCCTAGTTATCTTTTATACCCTAGCTGTTTCACACTCCTGCACCTCCCATGTCAGTTTCTGTCTCCCCTTTGCATTTACACCCTTCACATAAATGTTGCAGCCACCCCAGTTGTGATTTGGTGACTGATGATAAAATAAGCATGCGTTTATTTTTTGACAATAATAGCCTAAGTTTAATAGCAGGGCTATTAATACTCAAGGAGTACTGGGGTATTAATGTTACAACAGCATCTAGAACCCCAAATCAGGGCCCCCTTGAGCTAAGTACTGTGCCATGTAGCGAGAGGGGCCCTGCTCCAAAGAGCTTACAGCCTAAATAGACAAAAGAGCATGAGGGGAAGTCAGAGGGTAAGTGACTTCCCGAAGGTCACACAGGTCAGCAGAAGAGGTAGGAGTAGAACACCGATCTCCCAAGTCCCAGTCCAGTGCTTTGCCGTCTGGACCACAGGATGTTAAGTCAAGTTAACAGCATCATATCTGTGTGCGCTTTAAAGAGAGAGAGAGAAAAACCGTGACACACCCCTAAAGAGGGGGAAGCTGAAGGAGGATTAATCAACAGAAGTGTGCCCTCCTCCCGGGAGACCTGTGAAGTGATCATGGCAGGAAGATGAGCACTACCAGCTTGTAGCATTTCAAAACTCAGGAGGTGGTTCTCTCCTTTAGTCGTGAAGGACATCAGCAGGGGACTGGAACAAGTCAGTCTTCAGATTATCTATAATTAGGGAAGGCAAAGTCCTAATGCTCTTTCAGATGATACAGGAGAACACAGATGTTAGAGGGAGAGATTCAGATCTCGTGTGCGCGTTTCTCCACTTGCCTCTCCTGAGGCACCCTGTAGGTGCACATGCCTCAAAGTTGGTGTTGCTACCTACTTAACTTCAAGGGTTCACGTCTAGGAAGAACTTCAGCACCCCAAACAAAGGTGAGGGAGAGCTTCTTACTTCTTTCAAAGTCAGTCAAGCTTTGCTGCCTTCTGGACATCCAGTCTTCCACCTCCAAAGAGAAATGCTGGACACAGCAATTGCTATGAAAGGGGGAAGACTGTGCTTGGTCCAGCCATTATCAGCATGAGCATCCTACCAGTGAAACCCTGCAAGATCTTGGGACCATAAGGCAGGGTAGGTGTGGCAGCTGGATTTTCAATACATACAGCAATTGCTGCTGGTTCTTCTGAAGCATTCTGGGAGAAGCACACAGGAAAAGGAAGAAGTCAATAAATCTCCTGGTTTCAGAAGCTGAAGAGACTAATTGAGGTAATTTACCATTTGGGCACTGTAAACCAGGTGAGAGCACTCACGCTCTGAAAGATGGGCACCTGGACACTAGAGTTCAAGCTGTAGTTGGGCCAGTGGAAGAGCCTTATTTGGGAGACACACAGAGACACCCCTAAATTCATTTAATACTTTGGGGAAATGCTCAGGGACAGAAAAGGGCAATATCAGACGCAACAAAGTTTGAGGAGATAAAAAGTTTTGCTACCACATACTCCAAATATGGCTCCAGAAATGCTCCCTCATTAGCAAATATTTTACAGATGAACTGCATCTGCACAGGAAGCAAATGCCACTCTGACATCTTTGATTTATAGCCTTATACAGGTGCAAATGGTGCTTTATAGTGCACACAGAGAGAAAAAGGGCTTGTAGAGCAATTCAGGTGCAAGAAGCCACGGAGACTCTCAGCAAGGTCAGCACAGGTAGCTCATGGAAGAAGTGGGCTCTGAAATTAGGAAAGTAGGGCCACTTAGCACAGAGGGAATCAGAAGCTGTGGGTGGCAAGAAAACTAGCAAGAGTGGGAGAGGGCAAAGCAATTAGAGGGGAAATAGAGGTGCTTAAGAACAGCAGCAGCTCATGCAGCAACAAGAGCGAAGATGTAAGCAGCAATGGGAGACCTGTAGAGCCTCGATGAATGCAAAGAGTCATGTTGACAGCACCACGCATGAAGAGAGACCATGAAGCAAAATGCAAAAATCCAAGTGTTACTAGAAGGAATGAGCTTATGGAAAGATACCACATTCTTATTCGCAAAAAGAAAAGGAGTACTTGTGGCACCTTAGAGACTAACCAATTTATTTGAGCGTGAGCTACAGCTCACTTCATCGGATGCATACTGTGGAAAGTGTAGAGGATCTTATTATATACACACAAAGCATGAAAAAATACCTCCTCCCACCCCACTCTCCTGCTGGTAATAGCTTATCTAAAGTGATCACTCTCCTTACAATGTGTATGATAATCAAGGTGGGCCATTTCCAGCACAAATCCAGGTTCTCTCACACACACCCCCCACCCCACCCCCCACAAACTCACTCTCCGGCTGTTACTCTGAAACCTGTCACATTCTTATTGGAGTTGGAGTGATTTCTGCCTTGCACGGATGGTCCAGTGGAGTTCAGAGATGTCTTGGCACTTTTGTTGGAATTTTAAGTGTTAGCCATTACATGTGACATCCACCTCTCGTAGCAAGGAGATAGAGGCCTGCCCATATTCAGAGAGGGGAAGACGAGCTTCCTCCTCCAGACCCCAGAACTACCCACAAAAGCCTGTGGCAGCCTTTGCCTTGGATGAGACATTGCAGTAAGCTGCCATGTCATGAAGAAACTAGAGAGAAAAAAAACATCATGGACAACAAGCTAACCAGTCACTGCCAAACAGCTACACCTCGATTTTCCAAAAGACTGTCTGGTTTTGGCGACCCAACCAGTGACAAAAATATATGGTTGATTTTTGTCTTAAGCCAGTATGACTCAGTCTTCTGCTTGGCTAAGTTTTGTCTATTTTTAGGGACTGAAAGAGGATAGCTTGGTTTTTAAATAAAAGAAATCTGTCAAATTAAATCAGATTTCATTCAAGCAGTTCCCAGTACAACAGTCTTCCACTGACTGAAACCGAGCATAAAACACTATTCTTTATTTCTTCAAGTCCTTAGGATTTCCCCACCAATGGTGCATTTTCCCGCCCCTCAACCCCAAAGTTCAGTCAATTGGATCCCTTCAACTGAAGTAATTGCCAGTACCCTACATCTGTGTAATTATGCAAGGAATTTAATTGAGTAGAGAATTGTTTCTGTATCTTTAGCTGGACAAGTACTAACATCAGAACCAGGCCTGTGGGAAAGCTGCCAGAGAGTTGCAGAGAGGAAGAATGGGGGACTGACTTCTGACTACAGCCCTGTGACTATATTTTGAGAGCCAAGGTAGTTTATATTCCTTCTAAGGAATGAATGTGATGATGTGCTTTAACACAAAGAGGCCAGCAGCAATGGGAGTGGTATTGCTAAATTAAAGGGGTATGCATATTTATCCCACCTTCTACTTTGTTTAGGTATGTATTCCTTGGGGGGGGGGGGGGGAGTGGGGGCGGCGGCAAGAGGGCACACAAAGGGAACTGTGTATCAGTTCTGTATTTTATTTAAGGAAGATTAATGCAAGATTATGAGTAAGCCATTTACCCCAAAGAGGCTTGTTGCGTCTCTTGTGCCTCTGGGCAGAAGAGGGTTTGTTTTCACAGCATTTATGTATGCACATTTCAGTGGATGAAAATGAATATTGTTTATCTAATTAAAATAAGCTGCTCCAGCCTAGTGTCAACAGTATATTTGCACAGTACATTTGCTATCAAAATACAGCATTCTTCCAAAATACATATTTGCATCACCCTAGAGTGCATGTTTACTTCCAAGCATCATACTAACCCTGCCGGTAAACGTACCCTATTACCTCCCATTGCACCAACACACACAAGAAGGTTCAGCCTTAATGTGCACACCCATGTTTAAAAAAGTAAAGGCACCTGAGTTAAGAAAGAATCATAAGCTTTAACGTTGAAGTCCCTGAGTAGTCAGTTTCTACCATGACCTTCATGCTGTTAGCAGCTTCTGGAGAATGAAGTTGTCAGAGTGAATTTTACAAGCCTGCAAAGTGAAACTAAATAATTTGGTTATCACAGCTCTGCCAACTGGCTGCCAAGTGGTTAGATGATCTTGTGGTTAAAGCACTAAACTGGGGATCAACTCCTTGTTCTGCCATGGACTCCCTGTGCAACTCTGGCCAAGATCCTTCCTCTCTGTGCCTCAGCTCCCCTGTCTCCAATGGGATTAATAATCCTTCCTTTTACCAACTCTGTCTTGTCTATTTCAGTCAAACTCTTCAAGGCAGGTACTGTCTCTCACGATGTATTTGTGCTGAGCCTGGCACAATGGGCCCTCTAAGCACTGCTATAATACAAATCAAAATATCGGGATTATAACGAAAACTAATTTAACCTACAAATTTTATTCACACATTGTAACTTCCCTAATGGTATAAGATTTTGTAATGCTGGTTTATTCACAAATAATGCATCACCTCTAGCTGTCTTCAATCTATTTTCCTTATTACTCGAAAGAGAATCACAAGCAAGTAAAATGTCCAAAACTAACCAAAGTTCATCGATCTAAAACACTAACCTTTAGCAGGTTCCCTCAGGACAGTAGAATATAACAAAGCATTTTCTTTAAACAAATTCCAATCACCGGTTTATATTGCATAAAACATTGATTCCAGAGTTAAAGATTCTGAAGGAAATATCAGAGACATAACAGCGCACCACAGTCTTGCGTTTTGTTTAGAGAGCAATGTCTGTCGAACAAACGCCTCCCAAGAGATCTCCTTAAACAATTCTGTGCTATAATTATGTTCATCAGGTACAGTACATCTGCTCAAGGAAATTCAGTGACGCCTGACTATTTGTCAGAAATTGTAGTGGAGTTAAGCTATGCATTCATGCAATACATTCTCTAGTGGGTTTTTCTGGTTTGCTTTTTAAAAAAACTTTATAATTTTCTGTCATTTTCAGGAGGATAATACTGGATTGGATCTTTCCAGGTCAACCATATCCATGTGCTATCTCACCTTCCTGGAGCAAGGAAAATGCAGAAACAACTGACATAAAATAATTACGAGTGGATGTTCCTTATGACGTTTGCAGGGAATAGCATTTATCAAGCACAGATGGGAGTGTCGACAAATAGATTTTTTGATCATGCCATTTCATTCTCAGGAGACAAAAATACAATGATAATAAACGTGATGAATGAAAGAATCCCTTCAAAGAATGGCCTTTATCAAGAACACAGCAGGACATTTACATCAAATAAGTTTTAATCACATCTCTCTCGTCCTCAGGCGCCACACAGGGAAAAAGATTGCTAAACATAAAAATTATCTGATAGTGAGGGGACTTCAGTCTCCAGGGCTGTCAATCCTGCACTTTAGTCTAACTCTTAAAAAAAAATCACTTTAAAATAAAAATTACATCCGGCTCTCATACAGAAGATTAAAAAGTCTCTCTCCATAACCTTAATCAGATATTGAAGACTTGCTGTGTCTGAGATAAAGGAGGGCACCCAAACAAAGTTATAAAGACGACTCATTCATTTATTCAGAATAATGTTATTTGGGCTTTTAAGGGGGAGATAACTTATGTGCAGGTCTTCTAACAGCAAAAAGTCTAACTGGTTATAAGGATCTGAAATACCACTTAGTTAACAACGCTCAGGAGAACTTTTCCCTCTTAAATTCACTCTCTCTCACTTGGACCTAAGTTTATGAACACTTGCTCTGTACCATGACAACAGCACTCTTGCTTCTAGTATAGTAAAATCCCATGTATTCAACCCTCCATTATCCAGCTCTCCATATGAGCCAAACAACCAGCACACACAGGTCCAGAAATGGACAATCTCTCCTGTGGCTACTAGATGGCGCTGCAGCCCCACATTTTCCCATTCTCTGGATTATCCCAATTTTTGATTATCCAATCAAGCCCCGATGCCAATTAGATCAGATACATGGGGTTCTGCTGTATCATAGAATCATAGAATATCAGGGTTGGAAGGGACCCCAGAAGGTCATCTAGTCCAACCCCCTGCTTGAAGCAGGACCAATTCCCAGTTAAATCATCCCAGCCAGGGCTTTGTCAAGCCTGACCTTAAAAACCTCTAAGGAAGGAGATTCTACCACCTCCCTAGGTAACGCATTCCAGTGTTTCACCACCCTCTTAGTGAAAAAGTTTTTCCTAATATCCAATCTAAACCTCCCCCATTGCAACTTGAGACCATTACTCCTCGTTCTGTCATCTGCTACCATTGAGAACAGTCTAGAGCCATCCTCTTTGGAACCCCCTTTCAGGTAGTTGAAAGCAGCTATCAAATCCCCCCTCATTCTTCTCTTCCGCAGACTAAACAATCCCAGCTCCCTCAGCCTCTCTTCATAAGTCATGTGCTCTAGACCCCTAATCATTTTTGTTGCCCTTCGCTGGACTCTCTCCAATTTATCCACATCCTTCTTGTAGTGTGGGGCCCAAAACTGGACACAGTACTCCAGATGAGGCCTCACCAGTGTCGAATAGAGGGGAACGATCACATCCCTCGATCTGCTGGCTATGCCCCTACTTATACATCCCAAAATGCCATTGGCCTTCTTGGCAACAAGGGCACACTGTTGACTCATATCCAGCTTCTCGTCCACTGTCACCCCTAGGTCCTTTTCCGCAGAACTGCTGCCTAGCCATTCGGTCCCTAGTCTGTAGCGGTGCATTGGATTCTTCCATCCTAAGTGCAGGACCCTGCACTTATCCTTATTGAACCTCATCAGATTTCTTTTGGCCCAATCCTCCAATTTGTCTAGGTCCTTCTGTATCCTATCCCTCCCCTCCAGCGTATCTACCACTCCTCCCAGTTTAGTATCATCTGCAAATTTGCTGAGAGTGCAATCCACACCATCCTCCAGATCATTTATGAAGATATTGAACAAAAGTTTGCTGTCCTACAAAGTGTCAATTGTCAGTTATTTGGTGTGGTGTGAAATTCCCCCAATGCAAAGAGCAAACAAGACCTAGGCCCCACCTAAATCCTCACCTCTATACAGTTTATTTGAGCATGAGCTTTCGTGAGCTACAGCTCACTTCATCGGATGCATAGCATATCGTGGAAACTGCAGAAGACATTATATACACACAGAGACCATGAAACAAAAAACTTCCTCCCACCCCACTGTCCTGCTGCTAACAGCTTATCTAAAGTGATCATCAAGGAAGGCCATTTCCAGCACAAATCCAGGTATTCTCACCCTTCCCCCCCCCCCCCCCACACACACACAGACGCACATACAAACTCACCAGCAGGAGGGTGAGTTTGTATGTGTGTCTGTGTGTGTGTGGGGGGGGGGGGGGGGAAGGGTGAGAATACCTGGATTTGTGCTGGAAATGGCCTTCCTTGATGATCACTTTAGATAAGCTGTTAGCAGCAGGACAGTGGGGTGGGAGGAAGTTTTGTTTCATGGTCTCTGTGTGTATATAATGTCTTCTGCAGTTTCCACGATATGCTATGCATCCGATGAAGTGAGCTGTAGCTCACGAAAGCTCATGCTCAAATAAACTGGTTAGTCTCTAAGGTGCCACAAGTACTCCTTTTCTTTTTTCTTTTTACGAATACAGACTAACACGGCTGTTACTCTGAAACCTCTATACAGGGGGGCAGCACAAGGCCTACATACTACTGCAGTCTTGCTCTTTGCACAGAGAAGAGTTTCACCCTAAGATAAGTGAATCTACTAGAATTAGTTAATATTTGCAGCCTGGCTGTCAAACATTTCAAATTATTTTTATTTATAAAATTCTCAACTCCATGTGCACAGTTCTAATAAACTTTGCTGTAACACTCCTCATACTCTGCAGTACACAACAGCTGCTTTACTATGCCAGGTTTCAGAGTAGCAGCTGTGTTTGTATACACAAAAAGGAGTACTTGTGGCACCTTAGAGACTAACTAAAATTTGTTAGTCTCCAAGGTGCCACAAGTACTCCTTTTCTTTTTACTATGCCAGTTATAACTAATTAATTAACCTAACTCACAAAGGAGATTTTCCTGAAAAGGTACTAGCATTCTTGGCAGTTAATTCCGCATCTCTTTCAAAACACACTGGGCACCACCTGCTGGTTAGGCTTCAGGGTTACACAGTGTTTGCTGGGGTGATTTTCTTCTCCCCCAGACACTGTCCAATTGTTTTTTTTTTTTTTAATGGAAGCAGGGTCAAGGCTGTTGCGAGTAAAACCTCATTTCTGAGCCCTCCAAAAGCAACAAGAAACTTTACAATAACATAACAGCATGCAGCAGTAACCGTGCTTTACAGCTTCAAAGCACTTTACAAAATGTTAGTCCTCACAACACCCCTGTGAGGTAGGTCAGACTATTTCGCAAATGGGAAACAGGTTAAGGTACTGATCAACAGTCAGGAGGAAGACTCCCACTGACTTCACCCCAGACCCTGACTAACTTGGCCCCAAAGCAATAGGAGAGTCAATGGAGAAGCTGGGATGAGAACCCAGTCTCTAAATGCCAATCCCATGCTCAGTTCACAAGACCAAACCTCACTGACTAAGCAGCATCCCAGTTAAAAGCTACTGCCAG
Organism: Natator depressus; assembly: GCF_965152275.1. Lineage (NCBI taxonomy): Eukaryota > Metazoa > Chordata > Testudines > Cheloniidae > Natator > Natator depressus. The sequence goes on from NC_134253.1 coordinate 27,101,373, forward strand.
CATTGCAAGAGACAATACGTATGGTGACTTGTCACAACAGACATTAGGAAAGACACAGGATTCCATCCCTCCTGGACCAGTTTAAGGCCACCACACACTGGGAAACCTACTGTGTTGGGAAATGTACTTTTTGTGGATCATCTGAGCAGGATATTTGACTACCCCTGTGCAAATGTTTATGCATATCTCAGGCAGATTCATCAGAATTTATAGAAACTGCATTAGGGCAAATGAAATCTTAAATATAGAAAAAGGAAGATGTTAAAGGAACGTTTGTTTTAGCTTCAAATAATTATTTTATTTTTAATATAAAAATACACATTTACAAAGAAAATACAAACACACCTGTCTGACATGACATTACAAAAACACAAAGAGGGGGTGGGAAAGGGATGGCTCCTACTCTTAGGTCATTTAATCAGGGTCAGTGAATCATACAGCAAAATTGATTCCCCAAGTGGCTGTGCTACACGAAAGTCCATGTTCAAGCCACTTGGCTCAAAAACTTTGCCTTAGAGGGTTCATGCCACTAATAAGCCATTTCTCTCTGCGTGTGTTTTAGGCCCTAACACGACTTTCCCCTTTTCTACCATCAACCTCTCCTGCTTTTACTTGCCATTTATAAGCTCCAGTGCCTCATCTTTGCTCCGTGTGATCTTTTCCTGCCTCCATGATGAGGGCCTTCTGGATTGGTTGTGCTTCACCAAGAGGTGTGAACAGCGCACTTTGGCGGGCTCCCCTTGGCCGTTCTTCCCGCCACCGCTGGGGCGCTCCCACTGGCTGGCATTTGTAATGTGGTTGAAGTAGTACACACGGCCTACAAATAAAAGGGCGGAGAGGGTTAGATTTTAGACGTTCCTTTCAGACTCATGGCATTAACTTCTTGCTTATCAGAAATACAAGACTCTGAATTTCTGCAAATGGGTGAGAATGTGTGGATGTCAGCTCAAATCAGAAACGGGAAACACTCAATATCCCATAATAAGGGGATGCTGCAGCACTGCAGACGTCAATCCTGTCTGTTAAGATTCTCGTCTCTAACAAATAGTCCTAAGAAGAAATAAAGGATAATAAAGGAAGGGGTGGTGTGAGCACAACAGCTCATATACTCTAATCCAGCCTCTTGACATTAACTACCTTTCCAGCTTTGGCAAGTCACTTCAGTCCTGATCCAGTTCTCGTCGTCTCATGTCAAAACTCCCACTGATTTCTACAGAAGCAGGTCCTTAAACCTTCCCAGGATAACCTTTACCACAGGTGAACTGGATAGTTCATATTTGTAAAGTACTAATTATTCTTATGAAAGCAGAAAACATGCCTGCAGCTTTCCGGCATCACATAACAGCAACACACCTGCTGAAGAAGTGAACTCAGACGGAAGAACTCTGCCTGTATTATCCCTGCCGAGGAGCTGAAAGGTGCTGGGTTGCTGGCAAAGAACAAGGAGATTATGTTTTGCTTTACCTCAGCATATATGTGAAATCCCTACACAAGACGGATGAAAGACCTAGATATCAGCAACTCATACCTTACAAACGCATCATAATTTACACATTTCAGGAAAGATGTGGACAAACTGGAAAAAGTCTAGAAAAGCACAACAAAAATGATTAAAGGTCTAAAAACCGTGACCTATGAGGGAAGACTGGAAAAAACTGGGTTTGTCTGGGGACATAACAGTTTTCAAGTAAATAAAAGGTTGTTACAAGATGTAGGGAGAAAAACTGTTCTCCTTAACCTCTGAGGATAAGACAAGAAGCAATGGATGGTTTAGGTTGGATATTAGGAAAAACTTCCGAACTGTCAGGGTGGTTAAGCACTGGAATAAATTGCCTAGAGAGGCTGTGGAATCTCCATCACTGGATTTTTAAGAGCAGGTGAGACAAACACCTGTCAGGGATGGTCTAGATAATACTTAGTCCTGCTAGGAGTGCAGAGGACTGAAATAGAGGACCTTGCAGGGTCCCTTTCAGTCCCACAAGTCTATGATCTTGCAGCTGGAAAACTAAGTAAGAAATCATGTCTTTCTGTGTGTGCTGGGCACTGCACAAACAATGGGGCCCTGGATCCTGGATGTGTCTTTGGGTGCTACCATTAACAAGAAAAACACCCCAATCACAATCAACTGCTCTTTAGAATAAGCAGCAAAATTCTCCTGAAGCAAGCAATCAAGAGGACAGGGAACACCCAGTTGTGAAGCCAAGGCAACGAATACTGTAATCTGGAGATGCTGCAAGCTCCTGCCCTCCAAGCTGGCAGCAGCAGCTCATTCCTGCATGGGCCAGGAATTCACATGGGCCAGTCTGATTTTCTCCATCATTAACCTCCCTCTCTCTAACCCCTTTCAGCCCAAAGGATTTTGAACCAGCAAACCAAGCACACAATGTCAGGCACAGAGCAATGCGGGAAAGGCAACAAGGGGGAAGAGGGAAAGGGAAATTCCAGCCCAAACATACAGGGACCAAACCTCCCATTATAAAACAACTACCATGGGATTGTCAGCATCCTGGCAAACCTATCCTGAACACGATTCAAGTCAGGACCCCGTGCAAGTGCTTTGCCTCTAACCTGCACATTGAGGGTGTCAAGGCATTGCTCCAAACTTGACCCTACCCCACAGCAGAACACACCCCAGTATCCACCCCATCCACACTGGGACCAGCATCCAAGAAAGGCACCTTTCCAGCTTCCACTTCCCTTGCCCACATAGGGACACCCCAGAGCTTCATTCCAGACTTGCCCATCCTCCATAAGGTGAACAAACATGGGACGTCCAGAGCTTGCTCTCTGGCCAGGTGGTCCCATACAATGGGGAAAGCTTATCCCCAAGCAAAGACATGGCAAGATCCCCAGCCTGCCTCACTAGAGCCTCCCCGACCACAGAGAATCACTGATAAAGCCACTTCAACCCTGGCTCTGCTCAGTGCACGCAGCAGGGCACCTACTAACTAAAACCCACCCCCACCCCTCCCCAGCAAGGCCCTCCCCCACAGGAACCAATTACCTGCTCAAAGACCCCAAATAAGGACCAACCAACACCCCGAGGGCATCTCCATGCACGGGAACAACCCCACCCCCACCCCAGACCAGCCCATGGGGACCAAGCAACCGCATCCCCCCAAGACATACACCTGTGGGACCAGCCTTCCACGGCTCTCCCCTCCAGGCCACAACCGCCGCAAGCCCAAACCGTCTGCACCCCAACCCTAGCGGGGCCCGCCCCCCCCATTCCGCGCCCCCCTCAGCCCAGCCCCCCCCCGGCCCAGGCCCCCGCCATTCCTCGCCCCCGCCCCCCCTGCCCAGGCCCAGGCCCCCGCCCGCCCCCGGCCCAGGCGCCCGCCCACCCCCCCATTCCTCGCCCCCCCGGCCCAGGCGCCCGCCGCCCCCCCATTCCTCGCCCCCCCGGCCCAGGCGCCCGCCTCCTCCCCCCAGACCAGCCCCCAGCGCCTGGGCCCCCGCTCGGCCCGCGGTACCTGAGCTGCGGCTCATGCGCTTCTCCCAGCCCGAGGGCAGCTTCTCCTCCTCCGCCATCTTCCCTCCGCCGCGCCCGCTCCGCCTTCCCGCGCCCAACCCCGCCCGGCCACGCCCCCGCCGCCTGGCGCCTCGGCCTCCCGTTGGCGGAAGGGAGACCGAGGCCCCACCCCCGCTGGCTCCCATTGGTTCAGAGACAGCTGAGGTCCCGCCCCCGAGCCAGCCCCTGTCTCATTGGCGGAGAAGATCAGTGATTGGCTACAGGCGACAGGCCGCAATGATCCCGGAAGCGATTTCGGAGTCTCAGGACCACGTGACGGGGACGGAACCCGGGGAGGGACAAGGCGAGAACGCCACAGCCAGCTGCTCTGGGGGGTTCCTGTACCGAGGCACGTGGGGAGGTGGTAGTAGCTTGCAGTACGAACTAAAGATGAAAAGTGGCTGTTTGGTGTTAGAAGGGGCATCACATGACTATTAGCAAGCACGTGTTTTCCCCAAAATACACCCGGAAGCATTATCTTTCTAAAATTTTAAACAAATTTCTAGCCTTAGAAAACATCTTGGATTCAGGATGAAAAGCATCATGGGAGAAGTGCTATATGTTTGTTTGGCCGTTAAATTGGTTTCCATTTTTGTTTTGTGAACTGCTAGGTGATCTTTGATTCTCGTTTCATGTTTTCTACACAGAGCAGCAGGAAGGAACTCCATTGATGCATAATTAAAAAGAGCTCAAAGGGATGAATAACCAAAATTTAGAAGACAGGGGGAGAAGTCAGTACAGGTAAAACAGAGGGAAGTGAAGCACCAAAGGTCCAGGCGATGGAGCAGCTCCAGGCAATGAGATAGGAATTCAAGAAGATATTTCAGGTTGTGCAACTGAGGATGCAATTGGTTCGTTATCCCAGTAGAGGTACAAGGCTTGAATAGAGACTGGGAGTGGCTAAGTCATTATGCAAGGTTACCTATTTCCCCTTGTTTTTTCCTACCCCCCCCCCCCCCCCACGTTCCTGTTAAACCCTGGATTTGTGCTGGAAGTGGCCCAGCTTGATTATCATACACATTGTAAGGAGAGTGGTCACTTTAGATAAGCTATTACCAGCAGGAGAGTGGGGTGGGGGGAGGTATTTTTTCATGCTTTGTGTGTATAAAAAGATCTTCTACACTTTCCACGGTATGCATCTGATGAAGTGAGCTGTAGCTCACGAACGCTTATGCTCAAATAAATTGGTTGCCACAAGTACTCCTTTTCTTTTTGCGAATACAGACTAACATGGCTGTTACTCTGAAAAGGACGTACAGGGTGGGTCTAGCTAAAATTATGCTAAAGGAGCCAGGAAAAGGGTGACAAGGGGATAAATATAACAGCTGTGAGAAGTCTTACCAGACAGATTTTACCATGGAAACCAGGAGACTGTCTGAATTAAGAATGAAGTCTATTATTACTATTGTTGTTCTTTGTTAAAGTGTTTCTTAATCAATTGCTCTCCTCTCACTCTTGCTGTCAATCATGTCTCATTGATGTAAATTTTCAGGATCCTAGCCAATCATTTACATTTAGGACTGAATGAACAGTTCCGAGAGGTTTTTTGGGTGGTGGGGGGAAGGGGTTGTGCTTGAAGGTTCAGTGAGAATGATAAGGTAGAGCATATATAAGGTTATAGTACCTACCAACACAGGATGCCCACAGCTTGGGCAGAAGCTGTTATAAAAACACACGTGATGGGAGTTGTGCATTAATTAGGGCTGCTGTGGTAATTACTGAGGAAGAGAGATTTCTTCTGACTTAAAAAGCCAGGAGCAGGACATTGAAGTTGTCAGGAGACATTTATTACAAACAATTTTTTAAAACAAAATCAACCTTCTTACAAGTTTGCGGATAGTTTTGTCATCAAAGCTAAAGACATCTGATAAAACTACATGCACGACTTGAGTGTTAATGTTTACCTTACGTGACATAAAGTTTAGAGACAAGTTTTGAATTAGAAAAGTGATGCCTGCCACATGCAACGGCAGCTAGAGTCAAGGCTACTGATAATATAACTCCAGGTTCATGCCATCATGGATTTCATCTGGAAGGAATGAGTTAAAGGAAATTTCACAGGAAATGCTCAAACTCAAATGGAAGCAGGCATTAAGTTTCTACCAGCTCACTAATTCAAAATAAACTACAGCAGCAAATTTATTCATTATGATACATTGTAGAAATTCTCAACAACAGAATTCTCCTTCCCACTTTACTACTAGTCCCAAATGGACAAGCTAAACTACTAGTGTTATGGAAGGGAACATGGGTCATATGAGACATTGTAAGCATCAATGCTGGAAACAGCAGTATCTTAACTCAGCAAATTAGTCCCCATCATATGCTACCCCACTCAATTTAGTAAGGGAGTTTTCCCTATAGATTCACCAGTTATCTTATGATGGCCTACCAATACCATCAGTCACCAGTACCCAAGTTGATAAGCAAGACCTCTGGTTTGTGACAAGCAACTATGTCAGATTAGAAAAGGTCTCTGTCTAGCTATGTATTTATGATGTGCCTGTCACTCCACTACTTAGGTTGTGGATCTTGTAAGTGATAACTGTCCCAGTCTTTATTTTAACTAGACAAACGGTTTCCCCAGAAGCTGCAGTTTACTTGGGCTATTCTAATGTTCAAGGATACAGTCTCCCAGTGATACATGGTCCTTGAAGATTGTGTACCTGCACAAACATTTTAAAAAGGAAGTTAGTCAAGAACAGAAGTGCAATACAAGAATTAACAAAAGGAAGTGTAGTCAATAAGAATAGAACAATTGTGATAGTACTCAAAGGTTTGCTTGTATCAGTTACTACATTAGAAAATCAGTCACTGAAATGTTACACAACAGGTTTCTGAAACCATGTTTTTTAACAAGTGCCAATCATGAATTCCATGGGGAAAGAGAAGAGACTGCCTGTGCGCAGTTACAGTGTTAAATATATAATAACTTCCCATACAGAAGTTAGAATGGCCATACTGGGTCAGACCAAAGGTCCATCTAGCCCAGTATCCTGTCTTCTGACAGTGACAAATGCCAAGTGCTTCAGAGGGACTGAACAGAACATGTAATCATCAAGTGATCCATCCCCAGTTAGGGGAACAGCAGGAAATTCTGAAATAAAGAGAGAACCAAGTAAAAATTTTGAGTCGAATGTCACCGCAGGTGAGAATATGAAGGAGAATTCACTCAGTAGCATTCATCCATAATTTGTCATTATTTACAAAGTTTAGACTGCTGGCCTGCCCCTGAGACTTTGTGGAGTGAGAGGTTTTAGTGGAGCCTCCAGGAACATTGGACAAGGGGGAAGGTACAGAACGTGAAACATCTGAGAATTAACAAATTCAGAACCTAAAAAGAAATCTTAAACGAACGCTCACTGGAAGTCGGCGCCACAGGCCTCCTCTCCCTAGGATCGCCCTTTCTGCTGCATTAAGATTTTGCATTCATATGCAGCTTTCCATCCCAGAGTGCATCACAAACTATTGAGACACATGATCTCGCATGCAGCCATCTCTGGATATGTGTGGGGGTGGACTGTAGCAAAAGACCGCATCAGACAGGCACCCACATGCAGGGAAGTGCACAGAGCTCAGTTTACCTGCCTTGGGCCGATGAAGAGCTAAAATGACCCTGAAATTTGTAACTCCCGGGGGTCCAAGTGCATCAAGCCAGCGAAGGTGTTTCCTTCCCTCGCCCCTGCCTTTCGTACACCCACTTACCATTTCTTCAGCACAATTTTGTCCCATCGGGTCCCAGTCTGAGCCGCGATGAGTTTCTTCAGGTCGCCGATCGTGTCCTCCGTGCTGAGCCCCGCGGTTAAGGAAACTACATTCCCGCCCACGGAGCGAGCGCCTGGACCGAGCCAGGACCCCCCCGCCCCGCCGAGACATAGCCCCCCCCGCCCCCCCCACGGAGCGAGCGCCTGGACCGAGCCAGGACCCCCCCGCCCCGCCGAGACATAGCCCCCCCCGCCCCCCCCACGGAGCGAGCGCCTGGACCGAGCCAGGACCCCCCCGCCCCGCCCCGCCGAGACATAGCCCCCCCGCCCCCCCACGGAGCGAGCGCCTGGACCGAGCCAGGACCCCCCCGCCCCGCCCCGCCCCGCCGAGACATAGCCCCCCCCACGGAGCGAGCGCCTGGACCGAGCCAGGACCCCCCCGCCCCGCCGGGGCGAGACAAAGACCGCCCGCCCCGCCCCCGCACGGAGCGAGCGCCTGGACCGGGCCAGGGCCCCCCCGGGTGAGACATTGACCCCCCGGAGCCGCCGGGCCGGGCCGAGCCGAGGCGCTGCGGGCAGCGCCCGCCGGATACTTGCATTTCACGCGGACTTTCTTGCCCAGCCGGTCGTTGCAGACAACTTCGATCATGCCGCCGGCCTGGGGGGAGGCGAGAGGCGTGAGGGGGGGGTCCCTTCCCGGGGCGGAGCCAGCCCGGGCCGGGGGGGAGACCCCGACCCCGACCCCCCCGCCCCCGGCACCTACCGCCGCGCTCGCTGCCTGTCAGTCCCGTGGAGAGCGCTGCCGAGGCTGACCCGGAAGCGGAAGTGCTCTGTCAACGGCCGGAAGTCAGGGGCCTGGGGCCGGGATGACCCGGAAGCGGAAGTCTCTGGCGATGGCGGCGGTGGCTGGGGGCCTGGGGGCGCTGCCCGACTCCCTGCTGCTGGAGATCCTGCGGCTGCTGCCCCTGCACGAGCGGCTGCGCGGGGCCCGGTGAGGGCGCAGCCCCCCCTTGGCCCGGCCCCCCCTTCTCGCTCAGCCCGCCCCCTTACCCCCTCCTTAACCCCCCTTCTCCAACCCCGGCCCGGCCCGGCCCGCCCCCTTTCCCCCCCCAGCCCGGCCCCCCCTTCTCTCTCAGCCCGCCCCCTTTCCCCCTCCTTAACCCCCCTTCTCCAACCCCGGCCCGGCCCGCCCCCTTCCCCCCTCCTTAACCCCCCTTCTCCAACCCCGGCCCGGCCCGCCCCCTTTCCCCCCCCAGCCCGGCCCCCCCTTCTCTCTCAGCCCGCCCCCTTTCCCCCTCCTTAACCCCCCTTCTCCAACCCCGGTCCGGCCCGCCCCCTTCCCCCCCCCGGGGGCGGCTCGGCCCCCCCAACCCCTTCTCCCCAGCCCGGCCCCGCTTTCCCCCCCGAGTGGCTCGGCTCCCCCGGCCAAGCCCGCTCTCTTCTCCCCCCCGTGATGGGGACCCCCCCACACACAGGGGCGCCTCGGCCCAGCCCGCACCCTTCCCCCCCCACGATGGGGAGCCCCCTCCCAGGGCGGTTGGGTCCAATCCTTGCCTGCCCCCATGATGGGGATTCCCCCACACAGGTAGTTTGGTCCAGGGGGCGCCTCCATGCCCCCCCCAGGTGGGTGAGCTCCTTCCCTGTGCCCCCCACAAAACTGAGCATGGATGCTGCTGCTGGGATCGTAACTTGGCCTGCTGCTGTCCCCACAGGGTCTGCAGACGCTGGCGTAGGCTGGTACAGGACAAGATGCTCTGGAGACATGTGGATTTAATGCCCTACAAGGTACCAGCCCAGCTGTGTCCCTGCAGCGTGTCTCCCACTGGAGACCACTCCAGGGGGCTGATAAAGGCTGTCCCAGGAGAAGGGGCAGAGGGGCCTGTGGGGACCAGACACTTGCATCGGGGAATCAACATGAGATGGTGAATGAGAGAAGGAAGAGGAGAAGCTAGGAAGATATCCCAGGGGCAGATCTTGTACATATGGGGCAAGGGCGGTGGGGGCAGGGGAGAGGGAGCTGCGTAGCGGAGGTTAGCGTTAGATGGGCAGAGAGGCCATGAGATCAGCTGGGCCAGTTTCTGAAAAGCATTTAAAACCAGGAGGGTTGTTTTAAGCAGGTCTCTAGAGTCAGGGGTGGTGTCTGAGGACAGAGACTGTGTATGTGGAGGAGAAGGCAGCCACAGCATCTGACATGTGCTGGAGCGTGGAGAGCAGAGGCTGAGGTTGCTCACAGGGAAAGGAGCTGTAGCAGTCAGGGTAAGAGGAGATATACTGCAGGGTCGTGCCTGTGGCTTACCCTACAGGTGTGGAGTACAGTAACTCCCCACTTACCGTCCTCTCGCTTAACATTGTTTCGACCTTACGATGCTGCTCAGTTACAGAACATGCTCCGTTTAAAGTTGTGCAATGCTTCGCTACAACGTCGTTGGACTGCCTGCTTTGTCCACAGCTGGCAGCCCCCCTATCAGCTCCCCTATGCCCCCCCCAAAGCGCTGCCCACCTGCTGTCAGAGCCCGCGGATCAGCGCCTTCCCCCACCTGCTGCCCGTGGCAATCAGCTGGCTGGCGGCATTCAAGAGGGAGAGGGGAGGAGCGAGGACTCTGCGTGCAGGCTCCCGCTCCCTCCCCTGCCTCCTGAATGCCGCCAGCCAGCTGATTGCCGCAGACAGGAGACAGGGGAGGGAGGGGGGAGGCCATGCACCGTGTCCTCGCTCTTCTCTCCTGCCCCCTGAATGCCGCAAGCCAGCTGATTGCCGCGGGCAGGAGGCAGGGGAGGGAGGGGGGAGGCCGTGGACTGCTCCTCACTCTTCTCTCCTGCCTCCTGAACACCGCAAGCCAGCTGATTGCCGTGGGCAGGAGGCGAGGGAGGGAGGAGGAGCTAGGATGCAGTGTGCAGAGTAAAGGAGGAGGAGGAGGAGGGAAGAAGAGGTGAGTTAAGGGTGGGGGCTTGGGGGAAGGGGTGGAGTGGGTGGGCCGAGGGTTGAGTCCCCCGCCCCTGGTACTTGCAGAGTAGGGGAAGCTGCTGCTGCGCAACGTGCTTCTCCTAGCCTCCTTGCCTGACTCATTGTCCCCAGTGCCAGGGGCTGTGCCTGTGTGGGGTAAGGGGGGGCACCTCCCAACTATAGTACTGTACTGTATGGCAAAAAAATTTCCCTGGAACCTAACCCCCCATATTTACATTCATTCTTATGGGGAAATTGAATTCGCTTAACATCGTTTCACTTAAAGTCACATTTTTCAGGAACATAACTACAACATTAAGTGTGGAGTTACTGTATCTTCCTTTTAGATGAATGGGAAAGATATATATGAAGAAGAGCAGGGATGGGCCTTTCCTTGCTCATTTACTGCTTCTGTTGAGTTTGTTCCCTGTCTTGTCAAGGTGCTAAGTGCTTTGTTGCTTGCTCTCTTGTGCTCAGATCAGCTCCAAGATCCTGTGGCACCTGCTAAAGCAGTACCTGTGCAATAGCCTGAGGATACTGAAAGTGAGAGGAGCTCTCTACTCAATGAGAAAGCATGAGTTCCTTTCCCCAGCGCTTTTCCAGGCACTCGGGAAGCAGTGTCCCAGCCTCCATCACCTGTGCCTGACCCAGGCTGACCTCCGTCGGCTCCCATATGACTGTATACCATCTTCTCTAAAGAGCATGAAGCTGAGCTGGTGTGAGATTCCTACTGTGTGGTTCCAAAGATCTGCATCTCCAGAGACTCCCAGAGTCCTGCCACAACTGCAGCATCTCATGATCCATAACGTCTCTGCCTTTTCTGATCAGCATCTGCTTAACGTCTCATCTCAGACCAGCCTAAGGACACTGAAGCTCTCTGAAACCTACCGGCTGACAGACGCTGGGATTCAGAGGGCAGCTCCATATCTGGAGGACCTGGAATGCCTGGTTCTGCGCAAATGTGTCATTGCAGATGCTGCTGTTCACGTCATCGGGCGTCACATGAAACAGCTCCGCTCTTTGGAATTCAGCAACACTTGTTCTATAACAGATGCAGGCCTGGCTTGTTTAGCAGCCTTGAAGTGTTTGGAAACCCTCCGCCTCGAGTCCAGATTTAAGCTTTCCCCTGATGCCATTGTTGCTGTGTGCCAGGCACTCCCCCAGTTAAGGAATCTCAATTTAGATGGGAGTGACTTGGAAGACCAGGAAATACGTAAAATTCAGGCAAGTTTGCCAAACTGCCATTTCTGATGTGTTCCCTGACCCGCGCTCTGAGGCGAAACGTTAACAATGGGGAGTTGTATGGAACGCACGAGGGTGAGCTGTGGGGTGTTCACCCCCCTGAAATAACTCCCAGAATTGCTGCTTCTGGTCAGGGTTGTACTCCCAGTGGCCGTTGCATTTATCTGACTAAAACAATTAGGTGAGCAGTGTAGGATGAGAACCATCCAGACAGCTTGTGTCACCTGAAAACAGGCCAGCAGAAATTCAGTTCTGCCGTCTGATTGGCTGGGCTCCTGAAGTGACCCCTCACCTTCTCCTACTAAGAAAATAGCAAGGCCCGGTGAATGGGTGGCATATGAGGAACGGTGGCCCTATGAGCTTATTTAGATTAGAGGCAGTTTGGCCGCAGGGGGTTTCTCTTTTAAGTTTAACCCTGTCTCACATTAAACATCAGGCAACAGGTAAACTATCCCCAAGCACAAGGGAGTAAGTCAGCTGTCATCCTGATGCACAAAAGGGTTTGTCTACCCAAACCTTGGACTCTAGACCAAATTTAACTCAGGTCAAAAGGCATTAGCCACATTGGTGTGCTGTGAGCATACTCCAAAACATGCCTAGTAGGAAGTGGACAAAGGATTGTGCAAACACACATTTTAAATGCAGGGAACAGAACCTCTGAGGGGAAAGAAGCCATCACGTCTATTTCACAGACACCAACCATGTGCCACGCAGGTCGGTGCATGTGCGGCTGTGCTTGTGTCCTGTCCCGCGGGGTGGAGTGGTGGGCATTCTGCTGTGACCCCAAGGGTACGTGGAATGGGGGAGGGGAGTATAAGGAGGTCCCGGAATGCATTTGTCTGTGTGCTGCAGGGGGAGGCAAGCACACACTTGTTCAGCCTCAAGTTCAGTCAGAGACCACAGCATATCTGTGTGCTCCTTGAGGAGCACCATCATTGCTACCTCTCTGCTTCTTCTGTCCTCGCTATCACTCTGCATTCTGTCCCTGAGCGTCACCCTCCAAGCCTGGAATCTAACACAGCAGAACCTTATGGGACCTCCTGCAACATGTCTTCCCTTGTCCTTGTCTTTCTCCTGCTGTCTGGCCCAGCCGGTCTGCCAGTGTGGATGGAGAGACCTTCAAGGCCACGTTTGCAGCTGCAAAAGAAACAGTGGACAGAGTGTTTGCTTCAGTATTGCAGGCACACATCTGCAGAGGTACTATTGTGAATGCATTCACGGCCCTGGATCCCCACAAGTTACAAGCACAACATTCTCACTTCTCCTTAGGATCCATAGAGCTGGGAAGCAGTCCCAGGCATGATGAGTACATACTGGGGGGCAGGGCGAGTTGGGACTATAAGTTGGGGTAGCTCACGGGCATCAGTATAAGCAGATGGGGCAGTTGAGCTGAATACTGTCACTGTTTCCCACAGGCAGTGGAGACTTTATCGTGTATCTTGCTCCTGAAGGTAACAGAGGCAGAAAGGAAACGGCTCCTGCACGCGTCCGGCTGCTGTTAGTCTGTGTGCTGCAATGATGCCTGCCGAATTAATTGCTGAGTGGCGTGGGAAAGTGTCCTGCCACGGCAGAAGAAGTAAGGCAGCCCTCCCCAGAAACCTTCGGCAGAGGATTGCAACCTACTTCCAGGAGAGTTTCCTTGAGGTCTCTGTAGAGGACACATGGGACATCCCGGTGCACGTAAACAAACTTCCACGGGGCCCCCCTCTGTCTAACTGTACAGGAGAATGAGAAGCAGATAGCAACTCTACCTCTATGGTTATTTCACTATCTCTTCTAACCTGATTAAAAACATGAACAGATGTGTGCCTGCAATACTGAAGCAAACGTCATACTTACCAGAGGTTCCTTTCCCTGAATCAGGCTTGCTGGTGCTGGATGATAGGGACCAGCTCAACTGCTCTGGTGTCAGGAAGAGGTCCTGGCTTGCCACACCACTTGATCCCTCGGTTGCCTGTCCCCCACTCTCCTCCTACTGCTGTTCCTCATCCAACACCTTGTACTCAGGGTTCACTCCATTGGTCATAGAATCATAGAATATCAGAGTTGGAAGGGACCTCAGGAGGTCATCTAGTCCAACCCCCTGCCCAGAGCAGGATCAATCCCCAGCTAAATCATCCCAGCCAGGGCTTTGTCAAGCCTGACCTTAAAAACTTCTAAGGAAGGGGATTCCACCACCTCCCTAGGTAACGCATTGCAGTGTTTCACCACCCTCCTAGTGAAAAAGTTTTTCCTAATATCCAACCTAAATCTCCCCCACTGCAACTTGAGACCATTACTCCTTGTCCTGTCATCTGCTACTACTGAGAACAGTCTAGAGCCATCCTCTTTGGAACCCCCCTTCAGGTAGTTAAAAGCAGCTATCAAATCCCCCCTCATTCTTCTCTTCCGTAGACTAAACAATCCCAGTTCCCTCAGCCTCTCCTCATAAGTCATGTGTTCCAGACCCCTAATCATTTTTGTTGCCCTTCTCTGGGCTCTCTCCAATTTCTCCACATCCTTCTTGTAATGTGGGGCCCAAAACTGGACACAGTACTCCAGATGAGGCCTCACAATCAGCAATGTTCAATAGAGGGGAACGATCACATCCCTTGATCTGCTGGCAATGCCCCTACTTATATACCCCAAAATGCCATTGGCCTTCTTGGTGCATGACTCTCACTACTCCAAAGTATTCCACAGGGCCCTTGGGGGGTGCTGGGCTTGCCGCCAGTGATGCCATGCAGCTCATTGTAGAAGCAGCGTATCTGGCTCTGCACCTGAGTAGCTGTTCGCCTCCCTTGCCTTCTGGTGTGCCTGCCGCAGCTCCTTGATTTTCATGTGGCACTGCTGCGTTTCCCTGTTGTAGCCCTTCTCCACCTTGTCCCAAGCCATCTGGCCATAGATACCTACATGTCTGAGGCTGGATCGGAGCTGTGCCTGCACGGTTTCTTCTCCGCGGAGACCCAGGGGATCCAGCACATCCTGTGCGTTCCAGGCAGGAGTGTGTTTGCTGCGTGGAACCAGCGAGGTCAATTGGGCAGATGCTAGGTGAGCTCTCCATGCTGAGCAAACAGGAAATGGGATTTCCAAAATTCGCAGGGCTTTAAAAGGTATGTGGCGAGTACCTGGCCACCAGACAGTGGAGTTCAAAACAGTGACCAGGGCGGTAGTGGTGTGGCATTGTGGGACACCTCCTGGAGGCCATTAAAGTTGACGTAATTAACACAGTGTCTACACTGACACTGTATCGTTGTAACGATGTTGACTTAAGTGCTACGCCTCTTGTGGCGGTGGAATTATTAAGCTGACGTAGCGGGTGATTTACTTCGTCAGGAGCATCATTATAGGGTAGATGCTGACCGAATAAGAGCAACGTAAGCCACCTTGCGTTGACCTGTAGCATAGACCGAACCCAAATGTATGTGAATAACTAAAGCATAGATCTCAGGTATTATATTTGAATAATATTAGCAGGCTGCCAGCAGCCAGATCCTGCACCTGGTTTGTTGGGTTACATTGCTGTGCATGGCTGCTTGTGCCTTCTATTGTTTAAATACTCCCTCCTCTTTACCTGCTGTTACAAAGCCCTGAGTTCATGTTAGCAAGTTTGGGCTGATGTTAAAACAGTAGCTGTTTGAAGTTTCCATTCTGGGACACACTGAGGTTTTGAATCTGCTGAGTTGTTATCTGTAATTAAATGTAAAATGTATTTATAAAATAAAAATGCTTTTAGATCTGTAAAGTCGTCTCATGCTGTCAGATTTTGACTGAAAAGTGGCAACAGTCGACGTGTGGTTTTTAACATATCAGTGATACTGCTTGTGTTGTATGGAGAGACCCATTTCTTCCCCCTTCACCTGCAGCCCCACCCTTTTCTGTCCCTTCCCTGGGGCCCCATTCCTGTTCTATCTAGTGTCCCCCCATTCCACACACCCCCAGTGCAGCCTCGCAACCCATTTGGTACTTTCTGCACCCCCGCTTCCCACTGCCCTAAAACTAGAGAAGGGCTCTGTCTGTCCCTCCCCCCCACCAGGGCCCCAGGCCACAGCAAGGAGTGAGAGCTCCCCCAGCCCTGAGGCTGCGGCAGGTAGCAAGAGCTCCTGCAGGCCTGGGGCCACAGCAGGGTCCCAATGCAAGGGCTTCCCCCACCACTCCCTGCGCTTCTGTGAGGGACCAGGGTCGGGGCTCTGGGGCTTCTCCTGTCCCACCTGGCGCTTCTGCCAGAGAGTGGGGTTGGGGTGCTGAGGGCTTCCCCCGCACCCACCCACCCAGCTTCCCCCATCATGCCCGCCCGGTGCTGCTTCCAGGGAGTGGGGTCAGGGCGCAGGGTCTCTGGGGCCCCCAAGTTGGCCAGGGCCCCTGGACATGGGCCCCATAGGCCCAATGGCTAATCCGCCACTGCCCCCTTTCTAGACTGAAAGCACCTTGTCTAATGGGCGCTATCAAGGTGTAACTACATTTGAAATACAGATACATAGTCAATATTCATAGTTTGATACAAAAATGATAACATGCACACAAATCATAACTTTTCCAATGACACATCACATGACTTGCACAATATACATCATAATTATGTCATAATCATATCATAATATCACTGTGAAGAATATGGGGTTCAGTGCCACACCCAGGAAGCATCATAAATATCTTTTAAAAATTGGCTCCAGAGGAAAGGATTGTGACAAATGTGAGCTCCGTAGTGAGACGTCTCTTAACAACAACTTGTCTTCTCTGGTTAAACCTTTGGGTTTACAGATAGGTGCTGTCCATACCTATACAAGTCAATTAATCTTTAACAGCTGGGCAGCCTTCTGCCATGGGACAGAAGAGCCAGCTGGCCCTGCTTAGAATACAGAAGTGCATGTGATGAGTTTATAACTAACGTTAATCACAGTGAATAGATGCCATGATGTAGGCCCAGTGAAAGGTCTGGCATTCGCAGTATCACCGGATCCAACTCTCTCTCTGAATGCCCCTCCAACCCACTGGCCTGTGATTTTGATTCAAATTGCCATTTCTTTCCTGGCAAGATTGTCTGCTTGTCCGGCAGGTGCATGAGAAGAGAGTGAGACACAGCTGCTAAATTGGTGAATTCCCTAGTGTATTCATCAACTTGTGGTCTGGAAAATATATCAGACGGGCTAACTTCTCAGTTAAGCCTCCCATCGCGGGCCTGTGTTTTTATATAAACAACAAATTTGTCTAATCGGCTGTTTTCCTCCTTTCAAGGTAAAGGTTGTGCAAGAAGCTTTTAGGTCAAACAACAAACCGGGAAGGCACTGAACCCATGTGATGAAATCCACTGTGCATCTTGGCAACAACTGCCCTGCGGGCCCTGGGCTGACATTGTGTCTTTGTGCTCATACACAAATATGACCAGTGCACAATTCAGGGAAATAGTGGTGAGAGCCCCAGCCCTGCACTGGGAATGGTTCCAAGCCTGTTTGTTTAATACCTGCTGAGACTCACTGTCCCCTTGGTGCCAGCTGGCAGAGGGCACAGAGGGGGTGCATAGGGTTTCAAGGATTCTCTGGGTCAGGCATATGCATAGTAATTCACCAAAGGGTGGCATGTGAGGTCTCTCCTGAAAGCTCACTGGTCATAATCACAGTGAAATGTATGTAAGCATATTATATACAAAGTTATGTATTCATACTGAAATGTGGGTTCTTCGGGTGTGTAAGTTAAGACAGGTTACTAGAAGGCGGTAAGTTCTGGTCAGGCAGGGGATAGTAGACATTTATCTCCCTAAGTGGTCATAGTATATTGCATATCTTACAATATAAGTCTATTTGCATATGGAGCTACCAGCTAATCAAGATTTCAAAGTCTACAGGAAATCACAAAATCTACAAGAAGGAACACAGTGAAGAGTTAGTCTGGTATATCCGGAGACCGCAAGGAGATACAAGGTATTCTTCACTGAGTAGCCAAGCTGAGTGTGTGGCTTGTTAAGTGAAAAGGGATTACAGCCTACTGGCTGAAAAATGCCGGTGCGCAATCCTAGAAGACAGGATAGTAACTAGTGAAGTCTTCTAGGTTCTAGAATGTGTGTTATCATTTTATGTTACTTGTCACCATTTGTTTCTAATACCTCTGCTTGCGATCATTGAAATCTCTGCTCTTTATTTAATAAACTTTCACCTGCTGTCCCTATTAACATATCTCTGTGCTGAATGTTAAGCAGAGTGTGATCTGAAGGGAAATGGGTAAGCTGGTGTGTACCATGTCTTTGGTAGCATGGAATCTGTGAATTCTGCAGGTGTCCAGTGGACCAGGGGCTGGTCGCTCCAGAGTGACACACAGGGATTAGAGTGTCTCTATCGCTAAACTGGAGAGAGAGCAGGGCCTGCGTAGGCCTAGAGGGGAGTGTCTCCATTGCCCATGGCTGGAGGGGTGTGTGGAGCTTACTCCGAGCTGGCACAGACAAGGCTTCCTCATGCTAAGCAGAGGTGGTAGCAAGGGGCCTCACAACCCGGGCACCCTGGGAAGCGTCACACCTATTGTTACATGTTTATCGCAAACACAAAGGTTTAAGCTAGAGTAAAGGCTGCAAGGAACTATGTTACCTTCCGTAGCGTCTGCCACTGGGGCATCTGGTCCTTTTTTAACTACAGACATGAAAACAAATTGGCAAAAATGAAAATCAAGAACACAGCAAAATCAGTCAGTCCAGCTCGTACCACAGTTCGATGGGGCCAGGCTGGGACTCTGGAATCTGTAAGTGCTGGAAATAGGGGTCCCCCCGGCTTGAAGTGGTTTCCATTACATACAGGGTTTACAGTTTGGTTCAGTGTCTCTCAGCACCCTCACTATAAAACATTGTTCCAGCCCCCTGAAGTGTTCGCTACAGTTACTAGCACTGGGATATTTGCAGTCTGCCAGCACCGTGTGCTAAACAGTGTAATTTAATATTTGTAAGTCCCAACTTGCCAGTTTCTGAACGGAGATTGTTTTCTATCCCAGGGCACCTGCGGGACGTGCACGTACAAAGCATGGAATGGCAAGGGAACAGCAATTCTACGTTTCATGTACTAACTACCAGACCGTTCAGCTGCAATAATGTATGGAGTCTGGGTATCACAGGAGTCCTAGAGCTGTGCTGGCAACTTGCCGAGACTGGAGATACCACTGTTTAGTCTATGTGAGCATCATATGACTTTGGGAAAGGCAGTTCTCCTTCTCTGTGCCTCTGTTTCCCCTCCCACCCGTTGTGTGCCTTGCCTGTTTAGAACGTAAGCTATGAGGGCAAGGACTGTCTGTTACTGTGTGTGTCTGTATGTCACCTGGCATAAAAAGGTTCCTATTTGAGACAGGATCTTTGGGTGCTACCACAGTACGAATAATGGCTAATAATAAACAGCACAAATATAGCCATATGTTAATGAGCATTATATCAAGAATTGCATTTGGACAGCGACTTTAAATGAATATAAAACATTCACTAGATGAATTGTGACTTAGCTGGAAGCAGTTAAATTTTACAGTGAAATACAGCACAGAAAAAAATGGAAGAATTCAAACAAACTTCCCAAGATTTCTCAAGGGGCAAGATTATTAAAGGCACAAGTGGTGGGTAGACAAATAACTCCTATTGCCTGTGAAAGGCATTTAGGCACCTAACTGCCTTTTGTGCTTAGTTATATCAGTAAATATTTTTTTAAAAATTACTCCTGAAAGATGAGCTATGGCCCATGTGTGTTTGTACTGGACACCGAGGTGTAAAATAAACCCAATGTCTTTGCAACAAGATGTCTTGGAGTCCAGAGACAAGTGACAATTGAGATCTCACAGTGAAAAGCGACTTGTTTTTCCAAGTTCCATCATTCAAAAATGTTGAGTGACCTCAAACGTTACAAATTATCATGAGACGCTTACTAAGCACGTGAGATTTGGGGCTCAAACGAAGCTTTTTTGAGAGTTGGAAAAGGGGTTGAAAGAGCACTTAGGACTTGATCCTCCTTTATCCTGCCCCTTTGTGCAGGCATTTATACCGTGCAAAGGGAGTGCAAGACACTACCGTTCTGATCTGATTGCATGTTGCACCAAATTAAATGACTGCACAAAGGGCAGGGGAATTGGGTACCTAGAACTGAAAATGCTTTAATTACAAAGTAAGGACGATAGCTCCATAATACATATATCTGTAGGACAATGATCAGCCTGGGATGCATTTTTATCTTCTTGTGTAAACATGTCCACTGGGACACCGCCGGTTCTGTGTGGAACAACTCTGCGAGTGCTTAGTAACTGCTTTCTAAAGACAAGAGTGCTGTGATTTTCTTCCAGAAAGAAGGTGCTGAGTTGTTGCTTTTGTGATCAAGCTGGTTTTTTCCTTACGTGCATGAGGGGAGCAGCTTCAGGAACCAGGCTTCTTGTATTTTTGCTCTTGCACAACTTAAAATTGACTAAGAGAGTTTTGAATAGAAAGAATGAGCTGGTTGGCCAACCAAGACCTTTTAGTCTGTTTGAGCAGAGGAGTTATCAGGACCACATTTGAAATGGAAGCAATCCAAACAGCCAGGGCTAGAGGACAAGTTGCCTGGAACATGGTGTGAGCACTGCAGGTTATACATTAATCTCTGGATTTAACATTCCTAGTGGAATTGTGAATTCTCTATTCTAGATATTTCTGGGAGCAGGGTTCCACTTGGCCATATTCTAAGGCCTTTTAAAGCCACCTCTGCCTCCCAGTCATCATTTACAGCATGGACAAAGAAAGGCTTCAAGATGAGCTGCGCATTTTTAGAGGTAAGCCCTCTTCCTTCCCTTCCATCCAATAGCTCAGGAATGGGAGGAAAGAGAGAAATGAGTCTCTGGACCAGATGAGTGGGCAGTCATGGGGTAAGAGGGAAGGTCCTCTCATGGATCGGTAGCTGGTTAAAAGATAGGAAACAAAAGGTAGGAATAAATGGTCAGTTTTCAAAGTGGAGAGCAGTAAATAACGGGGTCCCCCAGGGATCTGTACTGGGGCTGGGGCTGTGCAACATATTCATAAATGCTCTGGAAAAGGAGGTAAACAGTGAGGTGGCAAAGTTTGCAGAGGATACAAAATTACTTGAGATAGATAGGTCAAAAACTGACTGGGAAGAGAGACAAAGGGATCTCACAAAAATGGCTGACTGGACAGGAAAATGACCGATGACATTCAGTGTTGACAAGTGCCAAGTAATGCCCATTGCAGAACAGAATCCCAACTCTCCATACAAAATGGTGAGGTCTAAATTAGCTCTTACTATTCAGGGGAGAGATCTTGGAGCCACTGTGGGGAGTTCTCTGAAATCATCCCCTCCATGTGCAGCAGCCGTCAGAAAAGGCAACGGGACGTTAGGAACCATCAGCAAAGGGAGAGAGAATAAGGCAGAAAATAGCATCATGCCTCCGTATAAATCCATGGTACGTCCAGACCTTGGATACTGCCTGCAGGCTGGTCACCCCATCCCAAAGAGGATATATCAGAATTGTAAAAAGTACAGAGAAGAGCAACAAAAATGACGAGGAGGCTGGAACAGCTTCCATCTGAGGAGAGATTAAAAAGACCGGGACTGTCCGTCTTAGACAAGAGACGACTAACCTGGGGGGGGATACGATTGCGCTCTAGCCAGCCGCAATGGGTGTGGAGAAAATGAGAAAGTGTCATTTACCCAGTCATGTAACACAAGAACCCGGCCTCACCCAATGCAATGAATAAGCAGCAGGTTTAAAACAAACATAAGGGAGTACTTCTTCATAGAACACAGTCAGTTGTGGAGTTCATTGTCAGGGGGTGCTGTGAAGGCCAAATGTATAACGAGGTTCAATAAAGAACTAGATAAGTTCATGGAGGATAGGTCCATCAGTGGCTATTAGTAAGATGGCCGGGGACAACCCCAGTTTTCTGGGTGTCCCTAAACCTCTGACTGCCAGGAGCTGGGACTGGACGATGGGATGGATCACTTGATAATTGCCCTGTTCTGTTCACTCCTTCTGAAGCACCTGGCACTGACCGCCATCGGAAGACAGGACACTGGGCTGGGTGGACCATTGGTCTGACTCAGTGTGGCCATTCTAGGAGTGTGCTCTCTGCTGCTGCTGAACAGATGCAGCAGAAAAATCTTTCCTCACCCTGACCTGCGAGAAGGGAGACGAGCGTCTCTGGCCAATTCAGTCTTTGGCCTCTCTGTTCTGACAGGCGGGCTAATTAGTGCTAATTGTGCTGGGCTGTTTGAGACGAGCCCTGCTGGGAGCTGTATTTTATGCTTTTCAATGAAAGGGAAATAGTTTGTTGGCCGGTGAGAGAAGGAAGTGGCCTTTCTATAGAGATGTTACTGCTTTGAATAAGACTCATGGGCCCTGATCTTCTGAAAGGACTGCGAGGGTCCGACTCAAGGCGCCTCAGAGGGGCTGGGTTGTTTCGGCACTCAGCATTGTCTGGAAACCGGAGCCCCCCTTAAGTTGTCTTAAACCGGTCACGACGTCCAGAATGTGCAGCCCCTCTCCAAAGGCTGAGTCACAGGCCTAATCGCCCTGGGATGAATTTGGAATGTTTGTTAAACATCAGTTAACGATGGGGAAAAAATAATCCTCTAGAGGGCACATGCTAAACAAAACTGTAACACTGGATACTTGGTCACAGTCTGAATGGAAGCTTAAACCCTTCCATTGTTCGTGATTATTACCAGCCCTTATAAGCAAGTTACGGTCATGAGAGGTGTGTCCCATGAATGGTTAGAAGCTTATAAGCTCTTTGGGGCAGGGCACGTCTCTCTGTTCTGTGTTTGTACAGCGCCTAGCGCAATGGGGCCTTGATACATGACTGGGGCTCCTAGGCGACGCCATAACACACCTAATAAATAACATACAGTGCCCAGCACACTGGGGTCCTGATCCAGGATCGGGGCTCCCAGACACTACTGTAGTGTGGCTAAGAAGAAAAAGCTGATAGATAGCTGTAAGTTGTAGTTATAAATGCCCTATCGACCTCTATACCAAGCAATTAACCATCTAATTTAGGGTTAATCAATTAACCCTTTTTAAACAATGAATGGGACCTTCCTGCAAAGCAGCACCAGAGCCGCTGCCAAACCTGTCAGTCTGCGACCCTTCGCAATCTTTCTTCTGTTCTAAAGACAGGATCTTCCTCCGGCAGAAGCTGAGATCCTCCCTCACAGTCTACGTGCTGCTGGCGCTTTCTTACCTGCTGATTGTCATCCTGTTTGTGGTGTCGCTCTCCAGAGGTACCTTGCGTGGGGCCTTCGGGAGTTGAAACGTTTCACGTCATTGATGAGGAAGGAAGTTGAGGGGACTCAGAGAGACGTGCTCAGAAGCCCTGGGGTCAAACCCTGATACTGAGTCCTTCTGTGTCCTTGTTCTTCTTTGTCTTACCAGCAGCAAAGAGCTCACCCAAGATTCCCCCCGTGCTGGGTGCTGCATGGACACAGGGAGCCAGCCCCTGTCTTGCAGAGCTCTCAGGCTAAACTGACACAGGGTGGGAAGGGAAACAGGTACAGAGAAGGGAAGTAACTGCCCAGGCTCTCCCAGCAGGCCAGGGGTTGAGCTGGGAATAGAATCCCATCTCCTGAGTGCCACCCTGTCCCCTGCCTGTCCACCTCAGCAGCAGGGCCCTCGCCGTCTCTGTGTCTCCATTTCTCTCCAGCTGCAAAGTGGGGGTGGTATTGTACGTTGTTCTCTACCTGGCGAGGGGAGGCAGGTGAAGTGACTTTGAAGGTGTGGCGCTCTAGCATTGTTATAGAATGGGCTCTATTGATTATCTTCATCAATAAGGTAAATTAAAGCCTTGCTCAAAGGGAGGCTGGTGGGCGCAGGGGGCGGAGGGGTGGGAGATAAATTAGGTCAAACTTGTTTAACCCTTCCACTGCCTCACACTGAGGTCTTGTTGCTGGCGCTGGGGGTGCTCTGCCAGACATAGCTGGCACGCTGAGTACTAGCAAGAGGGTTACTCCGTCAGCACTCACCAGCCCCAAAAGGAGACACGTCCGAGCAGCCTTGGTCACACGGAACGTGGCCATAACCCCAGGGCCAGGCAGATCCCCAGAGCTTCATGTTGGGACTTTTCTGGGCGTGGATTTTTGCACTGAGGTTGTGCAAGTCTCTAGTCACCTTTCACGCCAGCACTGCTACGACAGCATAGCTACCCTAGTGCACCAATGCTTACTCTGGGGGACAAACCCTTGGAAACACCCACCGCAGCCTTTGCAAATCTGCCTGGAATTTCTGGTGCCCACTGGGGATTGTCTAATGGCATTTTTTTTCTTTGTGTATCCCAAGGTGTGTTTGTTTCCCACCAAACCTGTTAAATCCTGCTTCTTATTCCAGGCTGATCCAGGTTGTAAACCTGGGAGAATTAGTGCATTAAGGTGCCCAGATCACCTTGCCCTGTGATTGGCTGTAAGGGCATGGTTTTGGCTTTCCCCATGGAGTAAATAAGCCTCTTTGGAAGGCGTTTCTAGCACACGCAAGTGCTGGTGAGCTCACTGGGTAAAGGGTGTTGAAACCCAAAGATGACTCAATGTCACTCAGACATAACAGGGTGGCATCAGGGTCAGATAACCTGGCGTTCTCTCTCTCTCTCTCTCTCCCCCCCCCCCCCCGCCCTGATTTTAGTTTCAATGCTCTCTTCCCAACTTAATGAAATGCGCAAGGAGCTGAAAAGGAATAATTCCAGCAACGATTTCAAACGTAAGTGCAGGGCACTGCCCTGTGCCCCCTCCCCCCTGCTCCTCCCCAGCTCCCGACTCCTGCTGCCTCTGCTGTGTCCGCCCCAAGGTCCACTGCCCCTGCAGGAGCCTCTTCCATCCCATTTCCTCTTCCCGCCCCTGCCCTCGGCTCTGCCCACCTCGCTGGGTTGCCCTCCTGCGGACACCTCGCTCCTTCTGGCCACAGCTGCCACTCCCTGCTGTGATCATTCGTTGCAGAGTGTCTGTTCAGACTCTAACACCAGGGACCCTGCTGTAAGGTCCGTCCCCAAGCAGAAATTCTGGGGCTTTACCTCTTCTGATTTTCTTTGGCTCACGTCACCCTGCACACTGGGTGGGGTGGGGTCGTCCTAGCTTCTGAGCCATTTCCTTGCTTCGGAGCCTAGGCCCCAGCTTTCTCCTGTTTGTTAGACAGAAGCAAACCCCTGTAGAATTGCGACTGGACACCTCCAGCGATAACCACTGTCTTGGAAGTCAGGTCCTTGCAGAGCTGGGGTCGTGTTGTCATTTCCACACGTGTCTCTGACTCAGCTGGTCCCTCCCCTTTCCAGTGTTCCCGTGCGGAGCTGAGGCCCGGGAATGGGAATACTTCAGCGGGAAATGTTACTACTTCTCCTTGCATGCCACATCTTGGCAGAGGGCGAAGGAGCTGTGCGAGGAGGAGCATTCGTTCCTGGCCATCATTAACAGTCATGCCAAGCAGGTAAAGACGAGAGTCTGGGTGGAAAGCCCCTGAGCTCCTTTCTCATGGCTTGCCATCTCTCAGGGCCTCTCTGTCATTCCCGCATTCTTAGCACCCACAGGGAACTAGCCGCTTCCCCCACCTAACTCTGCAGCACCCTCCTGTGGGTCCCCATTGCTACACATATAACAACTCTTTGCTGTGGGTGGCCAGTGGGAATTGAACGTGGCTGAAAGCACAGGCTTCGACCACTTCAGCTGAAGGAGCAACTCCATTAGCAGTCCAAGGCTTCTGTGCTCTTTGTGCCAGCCACACAAAGGGGACGTCACTGAGACCCTGGCCCTGTGTGGTACATGCTGTTATGGGTCCCTGTAGTGGCAGAGCCCTGTGGGGTGTGTGACACATTGAATAGACATGGCTTCACCAGCCCCACTTCTGCTGTGATGCAAATGAAGAGTAAAATTGCACTGATCCTGGTAAAGGAGATGACTCTATGCTTCCTCCCCCCCTCCCCTTCCGGCTGCAGAATTTTATCATGTACAGGACACGCAACCAGCGCTTCTGGATCGGCCTCTCAGACCGGAATGCAGAAGGGGAGTGGAAATGGATCGACGGGAGCGACTCCACAACCGGTTTCACGTGAGTGTGGGGCTGACCCCTGCTGGCTACCGCTCTCCTTCTTCCTTAATGCTGCAGGCCTCCCTCTGCAGAACAGCCTCTGTGTCTGTTGAGAGAGCCCGAAGGCGTGGGGCTGGGCCACATCAGGGTAAAATCAGGTCATGGGAAGCCACATGGGGTGTTGACGTCCAACTTTCCGCGGTGTATAAGGCTGATGGTTTTCATCAGCAATGGGCCTACGCTTCAATCTCTGAGCCAACCGTCCCCCTAACTCCAGGAAACACCGGCTTCAAATCCCAATGGTGTGTGGCTCAGGCCCACCTCCTGCTTTGACCCCGCTCTGTCCCCTGCACCCCGTTCCTGCCACTCCAACTGTAGCCCTGCTGTGTTTAGGTACTGGAAGGAGGGGGAGCCCAACAACAGTGACCAGAACGAGGACTGTGCACACGTCTGGACCTATGGGGAGTGGAACGACGTGCATTGCACATACGAGTGCTACTACATCTGTGAAAAGCCTGCACCTCCGTGAGCAGAGACCGGACCAAAGCCACCTCCCAGCCACACTGCCTGAACCTGCAGGTCAGTGCAGAGAGCCAGTGCTGCCTCCTGGTGGTGACAGAGATGCAAGCCAAGGTCCAGCACTTTGACACTGTAAACATCATACTAATCTTTTTACTTTCCCCCGCTCTTCTGTTCTTAATTTATATTCCTTTTATCTTTGTGTCCACTTCCTGTCAGCTCCTCCATGGGTCTCTCTCAGCCGTTGGGTCAGTATCCTTGGGAGGACCCAGAAGGCACTTCTGATGCTAAAAGTCTGCACCTTTCCAGCTTGAGCCTAGGGCTGATCAAAAATGTTTTCAAACGAAGATGTTGAAAAGTTGCCTTCTTGAAACCAAATTTTAAAAATGAGTTTTCAAAATGTTCTGGGGTTTTTACTCCCCCTCTCCATGCCAATAAACGAAAAAAAGAGGGGAAATGGGTGAAAATGGGAAAAATTCAAAACCAAATATTTTGGGTCAAAAATTATTTTGGGGGGAAAAAAATGAAAGGAGGTTATGAAGTTTTCAAAACTAACCAAAATTTCAAAATCCATCCCACCCCCAAATTGCATCTGTTTTCAGTTTTCAATCAATTGGCTGTAACAGACTCACGTCCTCCGTGGGTTGGGCACCTCAGTAACATCCGGAGACTTGTGGGTCACGCGTGGGTGCACTTGGAAGGTTACAGGGAACCAATGTGCAGTGTCTGCTGAGAACCACAAGAGGCCGCAGTGGCAGCTGAGTCGTCCCTGTTTTCAGCAGGTGGAATAGTGAGAGCACAGGGCAAAGTTTGATGCAATCACGGGGGAAGTAGCCAGTTTAGGATCAATAAGAGCAGACACAGATTTATCCAGTGTGTGAGTCCCCGCCCTCAGGGAGTCAGACACAGTCACTAGGTATGGGGTGTGCCAGTTAATAGCATTTATAGCCATCTCTGCAAGCTCTGATCATAGGGTTAGAGGAATCATAGTGGGGATTAGGGAGAAATTCTTTCCCACTGTAGAGCTAGTTATACTGGCAGAGGGGAGGGTTGGCTTTTCCTTTGACGCAATGAGCAATGGCCACTACCAGAATAGATGGACCCCTGGTATGAGAAGGGATGATCCCAGACTAGCTGGGGCAGTGGCCCTCTCCGATATGAATCCTCTAATACTCCTCTATAAATTCAGAGTTAATGGCCACATCTGCAGCTCTGTTAGCTTCTGTGGATTTGTTAACTCCATAGGTGCTGGAACTAGGGGTGCTCCCACACCCCCTGGCTTGCCGCGGTTTCCATTATATGCAGGGTTTGGAGTTTGGCTCAATGGCTCTAAGCACCCCACTATACACATTGTTCCAGCCTCCCTGCACAACTCTGAGGTCTCTTCCCCCACCCTCCAAACCCTGGTGCTGTTTCCCCAGGAATTCTCTCTCTGTGGCATGTGACTCTCCTACTCCCTGCACGGGGAAAGCTCTGGGTCAGATCATTCTGGCGGCCGGGAAAGTCTCCAGCCGAGGGATGGTGACAGATACATATCTCTCCATCAGACATGGTTTGGTTCAGCTGCGGCGGGTCTGGAAATTATTTCCCTGTGAACAACTTCATTTCTGTCAACAGCCATCTTCGAAAAATGTTGGCGGTGTTATTGAAAACTCCTCCAAAAATCAGTCAACAAAAAACCGACACTTTCCATGGATAACCAAATGATTTCACCTGCACACCCCTCCCCCCCCAAATATTGGAAAATAGATCTTGGAAGATAATGTCCATTTTGTCAAAAAAACAACAAAATTTTCCTGGCCAAAATAAAACTCTTGATGGAAAATTTACAACCAGCTGTAGTTGAAAGCTGTAGGCACCAGATGGTGCCCTTCCGCCCACCGCAGAGCGCTGGAAGTGGAAAGTTGCACTCAGCATAAAGCCAGCTTCCTTTGCTGTCTCCTGCGCTTTCTGTCCTTTCCTCATTGTTCAGTAAAAAAAAGAAATTGAATAGGCTGCAGATTGCAGGCCTAACGGTAAAACTATTTCGCTGGGGGGCTGCTGCTGCCCTGGCACCCTGAGCACTGTCACGATAATAAATAATTAAGTCTTCTCATCAATCAGTCTACAAAGGAGGCGACTCATTACTCCCATTTTACAGACCTGCATTGTACATCCCCTGAGTTCTCAGCACTTACAGCAGCTTACACGGGGTTATTACGTTGCTAATAAAAACAGCCATAGGACAAGCCGTTGCTCTCGAGTTGGAAGTGAAATGGGTGATGGTGAATTCGGAGCCCCTGGTGCTCTGATTTGCAAAGGGGCTGAGCACCCGTCCCATTGACCTTGCAAATCAGACATCCCCATCTCGATTAGGAGGACGCACATGAGGTAAGAGTGGCGCTAACACTGTTTATTAGGTGTGTTACGGGAGCGCCTCGGAGCCCCACACAGGACCCAGGACTCCTGTGTGCTGGACGCTGTACAAAAGATTCTTGTGTACAAAACAAATTAATAATTTCTGATGTACAAAGACACCGAGGGCCCAAGCCTGTATTCCTGGTGAAGGTCTGGGGCGGCAGTCATGTACCCTGGCATAAATCTAAGCTGCTCTGGCTGGGCCTGCCCCTTGCAGCAGCACCTAGAGACCCACTGTGCTAGGCGCTGTACAAGCACAGAGTGAGAGAGAGCCCCAGAGCCAGGCTGGGGGGGGTGTCCTGCTCTTCTGTGTACCATGGTAGCAGGGCCCCCTTGTGCTGCACCTGACACAGTCCCTGCTCTGCAGAGCTGGAAGTCTAAAGGGGCAAGACAGAAACTCAAGGCCCAGAGAGAGGATGCCAGCGTCACGCAGGAAGTCAGAGGCAGAGCTGGGAATTGAACTCAGGTCTCCTGGCTCTGCCCAGTGCCCCAGCCATTAAACAAGGCCTCCCTCTGAGAGGCCTCTGGAGAGCAGCTAGGTTCTAATCCTGGCTGGGGCACAGGCAGCTGTTGTCAAGGCTCAAGTGCCAGGATGAAGGATTTGCGTCGGATCCTTCTCCTGGAGCAAGAATATCTTGCAGACAAGTCTGTCGCCTTTGTTCCAGTTGGAGTTTGAGAGTAAAAGTGAACAGTGGGCTGCGCCTTGCCATGCACCGACCCTGAGCACATGGAGAACCACCCTGTTAAACCCAGGGTTGTGAGTTCAATCCCTGAGGGGGCCATTTAGGGATGGGTAGCTGGGATGGATACAAAGGTGACAGCCACTTTCTACACCCCTTAGCTTGGTTAGGGTTGGGGACGATCCACACTTAGGGGGCTTGGTGCACATGTTAAATACCCAGGCAGCTGCTCTAGCCCAGGGAGCCGATATGCTCTTCCTCTGCGCTTCATTGGTGGACAGCGTTCGCCAGCGAGTTTATACGGGTGAGTCCCCAGAAGGCTGGGGATTGGGAGTGGTTGGCAGGCGCCATTGTCAGAGTCTCCAAGAAGCACAGTGCATTGTGCTTCCTGTACACAGGTGAGACCTTCAGAGGGTCAATCTGCCTCTGTCTCTTCAAGGTGGAGAGAGGCTGTCTGGGGAGCTGGGGCCGGCTGTTACTCTGGCAGGGCCTAGCACGAGTAGGTGGGACTGGATGGGGAGTGCTGAGGTTTCCCCACACACTTCATCACTCACGGGGCGGAGAGGGTTCTGCTCAGCGAGGGGAAGCGGGCTGCGCTTCGCCAGAACCTCCTCCGGCAGCAGGGCCTTCCGCGGTGCCGCCATTACACGAGATTGATCACATGTTAGAAACCTCAGCGCCTTCATCTGTAGCGGCTGCCTGGGGAGAGATTTTGCCAAGAAGCTGCTGCACTCCAAGGCCTGGCAACCGCATGCATTGCAACTGCCAGGGGAAGCATACTTGAAAAGGCCATGGCTGGAACTCTAGCCGGGGGACTAGGAAAGTACCTGGGGGCTACAGTGAGTCAGAGAACGGGCAGGATCGTCTGTGACAAGTTAAAAAAGAAACAGGCAAATTTCACCCAAACTTTTTGGGAAAATTTTCAACAAAACAAAACTCAAAACAATTCAGGTTTGGGTTTTTTGGTCCTCCTCCACCCTGCCTCCCTTCTTCCTCACTCAAAACAGGAGGGAGAGAATGAAAACACACACACACACACACACACACGTTTGCTGCCAAAACATCTAAAACTTTTACTTAAACCAAACATACCATATTTGTTTTTAGATTTAATTAAACAATGGGGTGAAAATGTCTGAGGAGGGCAGCAGAGGTCTCCCAACGCCAGCCTTGGCTAGGCACAGGTTGCGGGGGGCAGGAAATGGTGGGCTGGGGTCACTGCTGCACCCTGGACCAGGCTGCCCAGGCTGCGGGGGTGCGCAGCCCAAGAGACATTTCAGGGCCTTGGTCCCGGGGTGGAGAGCCCCTAAGAAGAGTCACACACCTGTTGCACTTGGGCAGCCTCAGGCAGGTCAGGTCCCCCAGCTGGCCAGGTGCAGGGGCCCCCTCCCAGCCCGGCCTGGGCAGCAGGCTGGGGCAGAGACCCAGGGCTGCGCGGTTACTTCTCTACCAGAAATAAGGGCTCCAGTAAGGTGGCCTTGTGCACCCTGGGGCATCTGACATCCCCACAGGCCAGTTATAGCTCCACCCTCCACCCCCTCCCCTGAGAGGGTCCCAGGGCCCCCGATTATATCCCAGGTAAAACCCCAATCCATGAAACAGAGAGAAGGGTCTCTGGGGAATCATAGAATATCAGGGTTGGAAGGGACCTCAGGAGATCATCTAGTCCAACCCCCTGCTTAAAGCAGGACCAGATCCCTAAATGGCCCCCTCAAGGATTGAACTCACAACCCTGGGTTTAACAGGCCAATGCGCAAACCACTGAGCTATCACCCCGCCCCCAGTGGGGGGGGGAATCTGAGGGGGCACGATGGGGCAAGGTCCAGGGGGCATAAACGGGGGTCGCAGGGAGCAGGGTGGGAGCGGTTCTGGGCTTTCTCGCTGTTGAGAATTTTCTTCAGGTTTTTTTGTGTGTGAGAAAATTTTGGCAAGAAAAACCCTGGAGCCTCCCAGCCACTTCCTGGCACACCCCACTTCATCCCCCCCACCCGCTTTTATCCCCTTCATCCCCCCACCCCCACTGACTTTTATCCCCTCACACCCTCCACACCCCTTCATCCCCTGTATCTCCTATGCCCAGCCCCCCTACCCCTTCATGCCCTCACACCCTCCACACCCCTTCATCACCCCCACCCCCACCCCCACCTGCTTTTATCCCCTCACACCCTCCACACCCCTTCATCCCCTGTACCTCCTATGCCCAGCCCCCAACCCCTTCATCCCCCCACCCGCTTTTATCCCCCACACCCTCCACACCCACTGTACCACCTATACTCAGCCCCCACCCTCTTCATCCCCCCACCCGCTTTTATCCCCTCCACCACCCCACACCCCTTCATCCCTCTGCACCCCCATGCCCAGCCCCCCAGCCTCCTTCATCCCCTGCACCCCATCGCCCCCCACCTTCACTGCTCAACCGCCACATCCCTTCATCCCCGCACCCCCTTTCACACTCCCGCAATCCCCAAACCCCTTTATCCCCCCGTACTCCTCCCACACCATCCCCCTTACCCCTCCATCCCCTGCACCCCCAATTCGCAGCCCCCACACCCCTTCATCCCCTGCACCCCATTGCCCCCCGCCTTCACTGCTCAGCCCCCCAGCCCAGGCACCAGGGAGGGGCGGTGCCCCCTGCAGCCCTAAAGGGTCCACAGCCCTCCGCCCTCCCCCAGTTCGGGTCTGAGCCCAGCCGGGCCTGCGGCTGCTAATTGCGATGAATGGACCATGGGAATTCATGTGGCTGCGCCCTAAACACCCCAGAGGCAAGACGCGGGGACGCGTCCCTGGGCGCCCCCGACACCCCTCGCCGAGCTGCCCCTGTCCCCCCGCTCCGACCCCCCCCCCCACAGGAGGGAGGTCCCGGGATCCGCTGCGGGGCCGGTTCCCGGTCGGTTCTTGTCTCTGCCCTGTGAAGAATAGACCCGGTTTGGGGCACTTAATGCCTGGGGAGGGGCGAGTGTAGACCCGGTTTGGGGCAGTTAATGCGGGGGGGGGGTGAGTGTAGATCCGGTTTCGGGCACTTTAATGCGTTACCCAGCTTCGGTTTGTTACACAAACCGGATTAACCCGAGCCCATCGGATCCGGCCCGTAACGACCGTCGCAAAGCGCCCGGCCGCTGGGCTCGGGCCCTACCCATGCCTATGGGGGATCCTGCCCTTTGCCCCTCCAGCAGCTGCGGCGAGAGGCAGCCACGGAGCAGGGCCGCGCCGTCTGGGCCCTGAGCTGACCGGTCACTCCCCCGCTCCGAGCAGCCCCCGGGTCGCGGTCACACGTGGGGTCTGTCACAGACAGGCAGACCCCTCACCCCGGCTGGCCCGTCTCGCCACAGGTGCCAGCTCTTAGCCCCAGGCTCCGGCCCGCCCCGCTGGCTGCTCGCTGCGGGTGACTCCCCAGGCCGGGATATGGCCCAGTCGCACTATAACGCCCGGCAGGAGCTGGTGCGGTGACCCCCGCGGTGACCCCACGGGAATCCGACGGGTACCGCAGCGCGGCCCCTAGCCCGGGACTCGCTGCTCCTTGCCCCTGGAACCCACAACCAAATGCTCGGTCTGGGCCTGCCCCGGTCTCTATAGACTGGCTGCCGGTCTGTATAACCCGACCCCGGCTTCTCCCGCGGGGCCTGGCCAGAGGCCCACTTCCACCGCGGGCCCTTCACCCTCCTGCCCGCCCCGGAGCAGATCTGCGCTCGGGTCTCCAGCGATTAACCCCTATCGCTCCGGCTCTGTGTGAGACACCGGCTTCACTTCGAATTAATGCGTGTGATCGATCCCCTCGGACTGATAGGAAACGCCCCGCCCAGGAACAGCCTTTAAAAACTCCTTGAATTCTGGTCTCCCTGTTGCCCCCTGCGGAGCCCGGGCCCCGGGGGCTGCAGAGTCGGGTGGGCGAGGATCGCTGGGGACCCCGGGACGCGCGGGCCTCTGAAGCTCGCTCGCTCTGGGGGTGGGGGCGAGGAGGCGGAGGCGGACGGGGCCTGGGGAAGCCCTGGCAGTCTGAGCCGGGCGCTGGGCATGGACTTGTTGTGTCTGGGAGCAACAGCGCGACTTTCTCCCCCTGGATCCTGGCCTCAGACAATAGGAGCCCCCCGTTCGCAGCTGGAGCGGCCGGGGAAGTCTCTGGTTCTGGCATTGCAGCCCGCGCTGGGCAAGCCTCCAAGCCTGGTAGGTGTCGAGATTTTTGTCTGTTCTCCTCCCCGCGTCGCTGCGAGGCCGGGGGGAGGGATACCCATGGGGCGGAGGTCTCAGCTCGGAGGTACTTATCCATGGTTTATGGAGACCCTGGGACACAGCTCCCCTCCTGGCTGGGCGCATCCCTTCCCGTCCCCCAATTTTCCTGCGGTGCGTGGGTATCCCTGGCACTTAATTGGGGTTGAAAATTCTCCAAGGCTGCAGCCGCCGCCCTAGCTCAGCGGTGAGGGGCGCGAGCCATCTCCGTGCTCCGCCCGTCTGTCCCAGGCAGGTTCTGGTCTCTCTGCGGTGCCGGGGGGAGAAATCCCTGCTGGGGGGGCTGCCCTGCAGGAGAACAGGGTGTAAATCTGCACACGCGGGCGGAGCAGCCCCGAACTCCCGGCTCCAGGGAAACCAAGAGCAGAAACTCCCCTGGACTTGGAGGGAGCCAGGATCTCACCTCCCGCTATTAGAGCTCCGGGGTCCCACCTGCGCCCGGAGAGCAGGGACAAAGCCAGGCTCGCATGCGGAACCGGGGCCCGCAGCGCAGCCAGAGCCCCAGGCAGCAGGCAGCGACCCGCCCCGGTCTGCGGGCAAGTCCCAACGGAACGAACCAAGCCGAGCCGGGACCGAACCGGGGGCTTCGGCCACTGAAACCCGGCAGGCTCGTGAGCGCTGGGGGCCCGGGGCTCGCCCCGAAATTACTGCGGCGACAAGCGAAGCCCGCGGGCCCGGGAAAGCTCCGCACGAAGGACACCAAAGCGCCGGGTATTGGGGTAACTAACCCGAGAAACGAACGAAATTTCGTTGGTTCCGATTCCGCGGCCCCGGCCCGGCCCCGTTTTCCGGAGAGCGGCGGCTGCGGGACCGAGGGGAAGGACGCGCCTGCAGGTGAATGCGGCTCGCGGGAGCGGGGCTGGGGGCCGGGGGGCGGCCGGGGGGCTGCGGGGAATTGACCCGGCCGGGGCCGGCCGGGGCTAGCGGGCTCCGGGGCGCAGGGGCGGAGAATTCGTTGTGGTTCCATTAAAGCGGCACCGCGGGGCTCGCTTGACCCAGCGGCGCCGGGCGGGTCGCGAACCAGAACCGCGGGCATCGAGCCGGACCCAGCGAGCCCTGGCGGAGGAAGGAGCCGCCCGCGGGGCGCTGCCCGCCAGGGATCGGGGTGGGTAAAAACCCAGCTCGGCTCCGGGGATTAAAGCAACAGGCGGAAACGGGGGGTGGGATTCTCCCCGCCCCAGGGCTGGGGGCAGAGAACCCCACGTCCGAGCCCGTTGCCCGCCCCATATCCTACCCCGGTAACCCGCCCGACGTCAGACCCAGTTATCCGCCCCACATTTAGCCCATCTTAACCCTCATTATCCGCCCCATAACGAACCCATCCTGCCCCATAACTTGCCCCTGTAACCTACCCCACCAGCCACCCCATCTTTCCCCCCGCCCGCCAATCAACCCCATCCCGGCCCCGATACTCCTCTATCTCCGGGGCCGATCCATGGCTCACTCGGGGCGGGGGGGGGGCTGAACCGGGGTAACCTCTGGGGGCTCTTCCCCCCACAGGGCTCGGGGAGCCTGGAGGTCGATAATGGTGGCGGGGGAGGTTCTTTATTGCCCAGAATAATGTAAAGAGATTAGGGGACTAACGTGTGCGGTGGGAGAAGGGGCGGACGGACGGGGGGATACAGGGCGGTGGGGGACAGACCGGGGGACATGGTGAGCTGTGGGGGACAGAAAAGAAGATTCGTGGCCAGGCAGATGGGGGACAGGAGGGGCGGTGGGGATGGACAGATGGGAGCCACGGGGGGACAGACCCGCACAGGCTGGGGAGGTTGGACTTCGGGGTTAGGTTCCGCCGCCTCCTTTCCTGCGGGTCTCCCCCTGCAGCTTCGCTCCCACCCCGGGAGGTTCGGCTGAGAAACCCCCTCCCCTCCAGATCAGGGGATCCTCCTTCCCTGCCCCAGGTTCCCATGCCCCCCTCCCCCGGGGCACCTGACCCCTCCCCAGGCCCAGGGCAACCCCTCCGGGTCCCAGTCCCGTGCCAGAACTAAGCCAGTCTCTCCCCCACCAGGTTCTCCCCAGCGCGGCTGGAGCATGAAGACCGAGGAGGCACCATCCTGCTTGCAGCAGGCCACCCCGGTGCTGGGCTTCGGTGAGTGTCTGTATGGCCTGGGGCAGCCGAGAGACAGACCCTCCTCCCCGGGCAGGGAGTGGGCTGGCTGGGTCGCCCCCCATCGCTGCTGACTGCCCGGCGTCCCCCGTCTCAACCCAGAGCTGTAGAATAGAGCCGGGGCTTGTCTACACGGGTGCTGCTGATGGATTCGGTGTTTGCTGTTACTGCTCCAGCCGCGGGGTGCGGCAGCCCCCCTTAGTTCCAGCACCGCTGCTTGTCTACACACAGACTGGCGCTGAAAGAACTACGTGGCTTTGAGTTCACACAGCCGGTTAGTTTGGTGGAAGTCTGGGAGTGGGGCCTGAGTGTTTTCCACACGAATTGAGCGATGCGGATCAAGGGGAGAGGGCTCAGAGAAGGGATAGGAGGGTGATTACAGGGCTAGAAACCTGCCCGTGACAGATCTGTGACGGCAGGGGGGTAAGGCAGACTGACTAAGCGATGCCTGCGGGCCCTGATTTAGTGTTACCCGCAAACACTGTTCGTTATTTAATGTGGAGTGTTTAACAAATGTCCATGTCTTCTGTTGGTGGATTTTGTGGTTTGTGAAAATAATGCAGTTCATCTTTGTTAGGGTGTGGGGGAGAGGTAAGGGGGAGCCCCAAAATATTCCAGCTGTGCGCCCCAAAGGAGCTAATTCTGCCTCCGGACAGACTCCTCTCGGTAGCTTATCAAAGAGAAGGTTAAGGGGCGACTTGATGCGAGTCCACAAGTGTCTGCTGGAGGGCGGAAATTTGATAATAGAAGGCTCTTCACTCTGGCTGTAGCAGATCCAACGGCTGGAAGTTGAGGCTAGACAAATTCAGACCGGAAACCAGGTGCACATTTTTAACAGGGACGGTGATTAACCATTGGAGCAACTTGCCAAGGGTTGTGGGGGACTTTCCATCAC
This sequence comes from Natator depressus, assembly GCF_965152275.1. Classification (NCBI taxonomy): domain Eukaryota; kingdom Metazoa; phylum Chordata; order Testudines; family Cheloniidae; genus Natator; species Natator depressus. The sequence goes on from NC_134253.1 coordinate 27,137,573, forward strand.
TGGCCATCTTTAAATCGAGATGGGATTTTTCTAAAAGATCTACTCTACATCCAGCCCAGTTATTGGACCCTAAAGCAAGAAATGACACAGGGAACTCCTGTGGCCTGTGTTTCACAGAAGGTGAGACCAGATGACCCCGTCCATTCTGGCCTTAGAATCTATGAATTAATTTGGTAAGGAATCGACAAACTTACATTGCAATGGGACTCTTGAAAGCAGTTTGCCCTTTAAATTAATGCTGCACATTTTGCTGGTTGAAAAGGAGTACTTGTGGCACCTTAGAGACTAATCAATTTATTTGAGCAATTTATTTAATCAAATAAATTGGTTAGTCTCTAAGGTGCCACAAGTACTCCTTTTCTTTTTGCGAATACAGACTAACACGGCTGTTACTCTGAAACCTGTCATTTTGCTGATTGGAACTCATTTGCCATCTTGTCAGTTCCCAGCTCAGAACAGGAACAAGAATTTTAAAATCTCATGTTTTTAACTCAAATGGCTGCATTTTTCTACCCTTTAATTTTAAAGCCTTGCAGTCGGTAGGATCCAAAATGTCAGAGGCTTGTTTACTTCCAGTTTCAAGTCCAGCCCCTTCTGAGGAGGTTGTGACTACCAGGGATTAGATGTTATACAGACAAGCAGCATTCCCACTTATACCCTTCACATCTTTTATCCTCCATCCCGCGACTGGATTGTTCTCTTTACGTTTTCTTAAGTTATTGCTGGGTGCTTGGCCTTGTGCCTAACAAAACTCCAGGTGTGAATTATTGACCGTGCCCTGAGCTCTCCTGCTCGCATGGCCAGTGTCAGTGAATCACAATACAGGCTGGCCATGGGCAGGGCTCTGTGGCATTCCACATAGCGTAATCCTTGGCAACAGGCTCACTTGGTCATTTAATAATCTAATGTAAAGTGTGTTTTGAACAAGGAGGGGGAACCTCGCAGCATCTGAAGTTTTGTGGCTCTCTTTAGTTCTTAGAGCTAGCTCAAGTTCACATACCTTTGTTCTTCATTTAAATATCTGTTCCTACTCCCTCCCCCCAAAAGCTATTTAAGTATTAAAGAATCCCCCCAAATCCCCTAACGGGGAAGCTTATGGTTTTTGTAAGGGGTTGCAGTCACCACAAAACCCAACCACAGAAAGTTACACACTATACAGCTAATGGGACGAAAACAGAGCTGGTTTGAAATCTTGCATTGAAACCGTTATTGGACAGAAAACTGGGGTTTTGACCAAATGAAAATGTATGTGGACAGCATCTCCTTTCCACAGAAAACTTTTGCTTTTTGTCAGACAAACAAAAACACCAACCACCACCAACAGGTTCTGGAGTTTTGATGAAAAGTCAAATATTTCCATGGGAACACAAAAATCCATTTTTCCAACCAGTTCCAGACAAAGACCACGGGCCATATTTTCTGAGGAACCCAGCCTGGGCACTTTTGGAGCTGAGCAGAAAATCTGGTCTCTATTTAGGTGCCTGGATGGGAAATGAGCTCTTGAAAATCTGTCCCCAGTTGTGGGTGCTGAGCCCTTGGGAATCCAACCCTGGCAGCTATTTTTTCATGAAAATTTTTCTTTCTCCCCCCTGAGTGGGACATGAACCCTTGGGTATGTCTCCACTTCAGATTTATCGAAACCTGAGTTAATTCTGCTCCTAGCCTAGCATGAGTGAGAGCAGCCATACACAAATCTGGCACTGGAACTGTGTGATTGTTAGCAGGTGAGGAGCTGACAGGCCAGCCAATTTGAGTTACAAGTCCTGCCACACTTGAGTTAAGGGGGTTTTGTGAATGGACAGGACTCAAGCTAGGGGCAACTCTTGAGCTAATTCTGCAGTGAAGACAAGCCCCTACTGTCCTCTGCGTTTGAGCCAAGCTTTCAAATCCACAGTGTCTGTCAGTTCCAAAGTAGGCGAAACGAGATCCCTCAGCCTTAGTGACCGGTGAGTATCGCGAACAGGCTGGCACGTTTCCCCACAAAACCACAGGGAACCTCCCCTGACACCCCATCCTGACCCCTGCTGGGCAAGCACTAAAACTAACACCACCGCCTTGCCCTTTCTGCTTTAAATGGGACCTTCCTTGTTTGTGAGGGTTTAGACCTGAGCCTGACCCCGCTCCTGCAAAGTGTTGTCTACACTACCCCCAATCCCTTAGGTGTCTCTTTGAATATTTAGGGATAAGCAGCCTTGGGCCCTGATTCAACAAAGCATGTAAACATGTACCTCATTTTAGGCAGCTGCTTAAATCCATCCCCATTCAGCAATGTAGTTATGCACATGCTTAACTTTTTGGCACATGCTTAGGTCTCATGGAAGTCAAATGGAACTTAAGCATATGCCTACAGTAAGCAGGCGCTTTAGAGGTCGGCTGAATTGAGGCCTTAATGCTTCTCGGTGTGCATTGTGCAGTTTCACTGCGCTCTTGCAGCTGGTCTGGTACTGAAGTGCTGCAGCTCTGTCCTACATGACTGGCAGTAGCAGGTCCAGCGGCTCAGAGCGTTGTGGCTGCATTTCATTTGTTTTTCTTCTAAAGGTGCATCAGGTCCTCTCTTCTGAGCTGGCCGAGTGTTTTGAATAAGAAAAAGGTGTCTTCAAGTTAGACAAGCACAAAGCAAACAATTTTAAAGATTTCTTTTTTAAACTTATTTGATCATTCAAAAAGAGCCCCTCCCCACAAATCATAGCCCCTCCCTCCCACATTCTTTTGGGCTGCTAGGACTCCCTCATTGCAACCTGGAGTGAATTTGTCCTGACTGAATTTACTTGCTTGTGATGACAAGGCTGACAGGCCCAGTGCAGCTAAGGGGAGTGCTAGCAATAATGAGTTGGAGGAGGAGGGACCATTATTAATTCATTGGATTACAGCACCAGCCCCCACTGTGTTCTAGACCCCTTCCATACAGCACGGGCCCTGGCTCTAAGAGTTTATACTCTCAAGTCCCAGTCATGCCATGTGAGGGTATCAGTGCTTAATCTGTGCCAGGGCTGAGCTCCGGCACCTCTGGGCTTGGCAGTTCATAGTCCCGGCATCTCTGGACTTACTGTGTCAGTTATGAATGTAAAAAAATTGTTTGAGCCCCAGCACCTCTTTCCTTACAAATTAAGCCCTGCAGGGGTCTGCTTGCACGGTGCCTATTGCAGGATCAGAGACAGTGAGTTCAGGCAACAAAGCTCACGGGACAAACCACGCAATCATACTTCATCTAGTAAAAAAACCCCATCCAATCTCCCACTGCCATGCTCTAGAGCCATTATTAAGTGGCTACGTTCTTACAGGCTTTATGGTAGAACTGGGTGACCTTTACAGAGAATCCTTTTCATGATAGGTATTACGGTAGCGCTGAACGGTCCCAGCAGCAGAGACAGGGAAACCCGCCTATACACAGACGTGTGGCTTTAACTACCCTGGACTAACTACTGTATCCTGGGTGAGCTGAAGCAGCGCGGCCCCCCTTCTGGATGCAGTTCTGACAACATACATGTGCGTACGCAGGTGTAGCTGGGTGTAGGTTCTTACACCTGCCTCATCCCTGTGCTATCTGATCGCCTTCCCATAGTGTGTTAGGCGATGCGGCTAGCATCTGTCACTTGTTTGGTTTTTTATCCTCTTCCCTGGCAAAATGAGCTCATGACATATATTATTTCGGGAGCACAGGTGCTGGAACGAGGGGTGCTGCAGCACCCCATGACTTGAAGTGGTTTCCATTATATACAAGGTTTACAGTTTGGTTCAATGGCTCTCAGCACCCCCCACTATAAAAACTGTTCCAGCCCCCCTGTTCGGGAGGGTGTGTTTACACCCCACACGCACCTGTATTGCTATGTGTTTGTTAGAGACATACACCTTGCACTGTTCCCCTAAGGGAAGGGAAGTAAGCTATCCTGGTATAACTGTGTTCAGCCAAGGAGTTGCATTGGTATAACGCTATCAGGAAGAAGTCACACCCCTAGCCGCTACAAATAGCGAGTGTGGAGCAGACCTTGGTAAGAAAGAGTCCCATCCCCAAAGAGCCTATGGGCTAAATAGACAAGACCAGCACAGGGTGGGAAGGGAAATGCCTTGCCACCATTCATCGCAGGGAATAGAACCTCGATCTTGTGGGTCCCAGTCCAGTCTAGTGCTCACCCCACTAGGTCATGCTACCTCCATTACTCCGTGGGCAAGATGTTTCCCTTTGGATGCTGAGGGGATGGGGGAGGGTTTATAGGTTTTATTCCCTCCAGCTGGCCCCGTCCTCTGATTTGCAAGCCCCAGGGTTTAGTTCAGAATGTGTTTGAATCTGAAAGCTGTCGAGGGCTTGGCGTAGTTCTGAATGTCAGTTGATGCTGGCAGAGCCGCGCTCGGGCAGCCCTGCTCAGGAATGGATCGTACGGGCAGCTTGTTTGCAGTGGCAGGCAGCAGTTCAGCGGAGGGGGCTGGCTCAGGTCCTAGTGAGTCTGAACGCAAAATCTAACAGGGGCTAGCAAGTGGGGTGAGTAGCCGCCTTCACTCAGGATCCTCAGTCTCCCAAGGTGCCAACTACGGTAATAAGCCCTGATGAACCCAATTAATGTTACTTACTGTGAATGATTTCTCCTGGTTTTATGTAACAATGATAAGGGTACCATTAAAGGCTAGTGATGGGCCAGTAGCTTAGCGCTAAAGAGGATCCTAGCAGCTGCCTTGTCTGAGCCTGCTCAGAACTGGGCTGGGCTGAGCTCAAGCAAGTGTCTTGGACCATTTTGCAGTTGTATGTGGGTCTGGTACTCGTGAAAGACTCTAGCTCTTGCTACAACTAGACATAAAGAAGGCAGACACTTTACAAATTGCCCCTCCACAGGTTCCAAATGGCTACACTTTGCTCCACTCTTCCAGTCGTGCGCTTCCCACACACAGCTGTTCCGCTGCCCCTGAATCCTGACCCACAGTCCCCTGTTATTCCAGCCTTGGACTCCTCCCCCTAACTCTTCAGATGCCCCTCAATCCTGACCCCCAGCTCTCCTGCTATTCCAGCCCTGGACTCTCCACAGGGTGCACAGAGCTCTGTAGGGTTGTGCTGCTGAAATGCAATGAATGCTTAACTGTACTCACTTCTAGGCTCCTCTCATGTGGAGTTTGGTGAAAGGAAAGGGGGGGAAGGATGAAGGAAGAGGCAGTGGGAGGGGCAAGAAATTGGGGTAAGAGGAGCTGGAGGCAGAAGAGAGAGAGACGTAAGAGAAAACATAAAGATTAAAGCAGGGGAGAGAACAGAAACAAAACACAAGCAGAGCAAGCCTGAGTGAGTAATGCTCCAGGAGAAACCAGAGGCAGGAGGCATTCCTTCCTAGAACCCTGATTCATGCCCCCAACAGTGGCAGAAGCATTGGAGCAGTGTTTACAGTGTATGTGGGAGGAATTCTCCGGGAGGAGCAGACCTGGCAAAAATAAATACATACAAATAAATCAAGCCAGGTCACTTAGTGGGAAATTGTTGCAAATTAACTAAAAGGGTTAAACTGAAGTGGATTCATTAAACTTAATTAAATCCTTGTGTGGATGCTGGTATTCAAAGTTAAAGTGATCTTAACTCAATTCACTTCACTAAACCAAATTAAGGCCAGTTCCATTCTGAATAACAGCATCCACGCAGGGATTCAATGTGGTTTAACTAAGCCACTTCAGATTCACATCTTTTGTTAATTTGGATTAATTTTCCTGGATGTCTGTGTAGACAAGCCCTCATCAAAACTACTGCTCCCAGATTGTGGTTAGACTTCCCACACACCCTTTTTTCAGACTACTTTAGGCACTGATCTGGGGAGATCCTGAACTGCTGGACTCCAACATACAGGCAGTAAAAGAGCTCAGGAAGCCATGGAGAGGAACAGGGCTGCGTTTCTGTTAGCTGCCACTTTCCCAAACCATCCCAGCACTGATATTCCTCCATCAAATTGAGCTGCTTCCCCTGCTCTCACTTCCCTCTCCCAGGCTACAAGAATATCTGCCCATCTTCTTCCATACTGGCAAGCAAGTGGCTTGGTGAGAGCCTGGTGGGGAGGCAGCTCCTGGTGGGGAGGCAGCAGAGGTTGTTGCTGCCGTAGTAAAGAATCCTGCTTAAGCAGCGAGATGCAGCAGGAAATGATTGTCTAACAACAGAGGCTGGGACAGAGCAAGGGCAGTGTCAGGCCAAGCAGGGTTAGGGCTCTCCCAGCACCTGCCTTTGAATCACAGCTACGGTTTGTTTCTATTGCAGTAACACCTAAAGGCCCCATTGTACAAACAAATAACAGAGACCAGGCTGGGCCCCAGAGACTTCCCAGTCTAAGATATGATGCAAAATCTGTAAAGCACAGAGCCTGATTCTCCATTACCCTGCACCAGGTACTGTGATTTACCCCAGTGCAAGGACGTGAGGGTAGAACGCTACCATACTGGGAGAGTAACTTTTTACACTCACTTTACACTGCAGAAAGTGAATGTAGGAGGTGCGAGGGGCCAAGGAATCAGGCTCCTGGATTCGAGCCTGGCTCATACATCATCAGAATTGTTAGTTAGAGAGCCAGTTGCTTGGGCAGGCTCTGTCTTCTGTCACACCCGTTGCAGAAAAGTGAATTGTGACACTGCTGAGTGCAAGGGTCCTGCACAGGTGTTGCTGAGGGGCTGATTTGACCCACAGAACCTTTATTATTGGAGGGTGCGTGACCAGGGCTGCCTAGTGTCCCTGCTTGCCTCGCAGATCCCCTAGGTAGTGAGTTTTGCAAGGCTGGAAAATCAACTCTTCCCTTCTGTCTTTGCAGACTGCCTAGAAATCCCACAGCCCACTTCCCCCAACGCTGTGCGCATGGCGCCCCTTTCCAAAGCAGGGCTGCTTCGCGTCCCCAGATAAGAGGGGCAAAGAGCATCTCTGAGGAGGGAATTCTGTGGCCTTTCTTTGTTGGACACGCCAGTTCTCTCATGACTGCGACATCCCTAGTGCTCACATGGGGTAAAACTCACCCTGACCAGGGCCCAGCGGGAGGCCTAGACACCTGCGTGTCCCCCATGCAGGCCCCAACACAAGGCCTAGCTCCCAACCCTTGCTCTTGGGCAGGGCCCACCATCAGGCCTGTCTGACCCCGGCAGGTCCCAGCAAAAGGCCCTAGCCCCACCCCTGCCCCTGGGCAAGGCCCAGCATGAGGCCTAGGCCCCACTTAAGCCCTTACAAAAGGGGTAAATGTCACCTATGTGACTAGCTGGCACCTCTCCCACGCCCGCAGCAGGCTCTGGGTGAGCTCTGCCCCACGAGCCTGCCCAAAGGAAGATAAAAGAACAAGAGGCTGGTGAAGGGACAGGACAAATCAAGGGTTTAAAAACCTGAGCAGCTCAGCATGATGGGTGGGGAAACAGTGCACTCGGCTAAGGTACTTCGTACCTGCCTGGCTCAGCCTACAGCCCAGATTCAATGCGCCAGATAGCGTATTTATTACCCACGCGCACGCCTCTACCTTGGAGTTATCGCAGGGAAGCCTTTGAAGGGTAGCCATAGATTTATGTGATGATAACACCCAGGGGAAAAAATCTCAAGTCTCTGGAGCTCTCGCTATTTTAACTGGTTTAGCACCGCATCCCCCTGTCTGGGATTAATCTGGCATACACCTGGGAGGCACAGGCTGGCTGTTCAGACCCAAATCTGACCTCCTTCCAAACTCTTATTGTAGATTGTCAAAAGTACTCAGCATCCAACAGCTCCTCTTGAGAACAGCAGAGAGCAACCACACGTGCATCCCTGAGAACAACAGAGCGTGCATATATTACGCCATTGAGAACTGTGGCAAACAGACACACACACACACACACACACACACCCATCACCACTGAAAACGGTGGGAGCTGCTGGGAGCAGATCACTTGGGAAAATCTTGCCAATGGTGCAAGTGACACTCGGGGCATTTTCAGCCCCAATGTGCTGGTATTATGTGACTACCAAGTCCTGAGTGTAAGTGCTGGGTACTCTTGAAGATCTAGCTATTACAGTCCAGAGGGGATGGTCTTCTGCATTCTATATTTCTCTTTAGTGGTGGATTTGGGGGACAGGGGAGAGGATTTTTAAAAATGTACTACCTGGAAATTAGAAACCAATCCTGTAGATGCCATATATTTTTGTGGGACAAACTTTTTTACAAGATTGTAAAAATATGTGCCCAATACAATGTTCTCTCTCTCTCTCTCTCTCTCTCTCTCTCTCTGGGTGCACGTACAGCAATTGACACGAGTAACACATGGCTCTAAAAACAAATTTAGCGCAAACATGAGGCCTAGGCCATGCTTAAATCCAGCTTTGGCCCTTGAAGCCGGATTTAAGCAGCACCTAGGCCTTGTGCTGGGTCTCCTCCCCAGGGGTGAATTCCACCTGAGCAGCACACATCCCCATTTGGAAACCAGTCCTCCTTCATGTGGCTCATTCGCCTTTTTCTCTGTTGCCAGGGTCAGACTCCAAAATGCGGGAGGTTTGTGCCGGCTGTGACATGCCCATCTCCGACCGGTTCCTCCTGCGAGTCAACGAGCGCTCCTGGCACGAAGGCTGTGTGAAGTGTGCCGCCTGCCTGCAGCCGCTGTCGGGCACCTGTTACTGTCGCAACCGGCAGCTGTACTGCAAGCATGACTATGAGAAGTAAGTGCCTCTGGCTTTGAGTTTGGTTCCCCCCACGTGACAAGCTCTGGCTATTGTGTTTGAGGCTGCCATTAAGGGGGAAGCCAAGCAGAGAGAACAGGTGTGAGATGGATTCCTGGAGATGGGCTGTGAAGAAGAGATGACTGTAATGATATGCAGCAGGGGATAGGACACGTAGGATCAGGTTATGTATATTGCAGTAGTATCTAGAGGCCCATTGTACTGGGTGCTGCACAGACCCAAACAGCAGAACCCCTATTTTACCAAGTAATTGGAGATAATAAAATCGAACATATCAACATTACAGCAGGTTCAGTGCATAAGCTGCAGTATGGAGCACTGCATCACTTTCTGCTTGCCCTTCAAACCACTGCAAAGCACTTTCCAATGCACTGAAGGTATTGGACTGTGAAGGGATGTCGACTTCTTCACTATGACTTTCACTGTGTCATGTATTTTTTTTCCACAAGAGAAGGAAGAATGGTTGGTGTAACTTATTGTTCGTAAGATTGGTGTGCATAAAATCGGGGTTCTGTTGTAGTGAGAGACCATCCCTGCCCTAAATAGAATAGAGCTTGTCAAAATTTTTCCAGTGGGACAGTTTTCCATTGGAAAATGCAAATTCAACACAGTCGAAACATCCACGGCAACATACAGTATCAACTTTGTCAAAATGTTTATAGAAAAACTATCAGAGCACTTCATTTTGATTTTATTGTTTCTAAAATAGAACGGCTGAAATGAAGCACTTTGATAAGGTCATTTTGATCTTTCCAAAACGTTTCCAAAATGGAAATTTTTCACAGTGAATTTTGAAATCTTGATGTTTTGTTCCAATTAGGATTAAAGGAAATTTTAAAATGTCAGAATTTCCTGAGGAATGGAACTTCTGAGTTTCGACCAGCTCTAAGATAGACAAGATAGTAGGGGAATAGAGGCTGCTCGTGATTTGCCCAGGATCATGGAGCTGGGACTAGAACCCAGGAGTCCCTGACTCACACTGGTTCAGCGCCCTTCAAATCAGTGGGCATGCACCAGTGCAACTCTGCTGTAGGCCCGTTGCTGAGTTGCAAATGCAGAGAGAGAGAGATGCGACGGGATACTAGAGAATACCATGCACAGTAAGCAGCTGGCTCTCTGTGGCTCTATGCCTGGTTCCAGATCGGAACAGAAGCATTTTGCATAGGCGTGATAGCATGAGATTCCAGAGCAACAGAGACCCAGGCCCTGCCTATCTGAGCAGAGACAGCTACTAACAAAGACCTGGAACCTTCTGCCCCTAAGGGGAAAGTTAGATCTTCCAAAGAGCCGGGAGGGACAGGGATGCATGCAGCTGTGCCATCCTGCGGGAGCTGAAGTGCATGGAGTTCCCTTAGTTTAAAAGGGAGGGAGCTGCCAGTGAGGAGACCAGGTTCTGGTTTGGAATTTGATCCCCAACTTTGTGGTGCAAAATGGCACCGTTCTATTGACATTCCAGGCAGGCTGCTAGATCTGTTTGTTTGCACCGGCTCCTGGTGAGCACAATGGAGCTTGGAGAGGGCACTGAGCTGTGTTTCTGCTTTGCTTGCCGGATGGTAGTTGGTTTGTCTCCCCCCTATGGAGAGGGGGTAGAGCCACCTGGACTGTTACTTATAGACTCTGTTTTGAGTGGCTGGCAAGGGCTCCAGGAGCACAGAATGGGGCTGCTCTGCTAGGCTGGTTATGGGTTATTTTTACATTTTGTAGATTAAAGTAGGTGCCAGAGTAGGAACCAGTTCGGGCAGGAGCTGTATTGTGTGTATCTGGAAGCAGAGATGGCGTTTCTGCCAAACGAAAGCGTGTTTGTTGTTGTCACAAATGTGTAGTTAAAATGTTACCAGTTCCCTCAAGGAAACACAGGTAGCTGGTGAAGCAGCCTTCCCGTCTGTCTGCGGGTTACTTCGCATGCTGTGTGTTGCAGTCCCAAATAGCCACTTCTGCATGTTACATCCCCAAACAAATCTGGGATGAGAGAGCCTGTTTTTGAAATTGTATTTGTACATTTGTAATGGAGGCAGAAGCCCAAACCATGACAATAAGGGATTTGCACTTTGGCCCACCTGTGAACACCCGTATTTTTGCAGCTCCTTCCACAGCCTCCTTCCCCCAGAGCTCCTGCTCCCACCATCCAGCCCAGAGACACTAGGGGTAGAACCTGAGCTCCATTTAATAGAGCCGTTGAAAGATTTTTCTCTCCTAATATTAAATAAACCTGGAATCCGAAAAGAGGAAAATGGAGACACAAAAAGGGAATAAATTTGGCAATTGGCACCAAGAGGAATCCAGCTATTAGTTGCCTCAGAAATGTCTATAGGCGAGTATTTACCGCTGATCCACCTTTGTCAGCAAGACCCAAGCTCTAGGGTTCTTGACAGCCTCTAGAGATACGTTTTTCCTGTATTTGTACAGCGCCTAGCGCAGTGGGGTTGTGATGTGTGGCTAGAGCGCCCAGGCACTACCTTAATACACCTAATAAATAATGTACAGCCCCTAGCACAGTGGGGTCATGGTCTGTGGCTGGAGCACCTAGGCACTACCATAATACACCTAATAAACAATGCACAGCACCTAGCGCATGATCCATGGCTGGAGCACCTAGGCCACAGGTGGGCAAACTACAACCTGTGGGCTACACCTGGCCCATGGGACCATCTTGCCTGGCCCCTGAGCTCCTGGCCCGGGAGGCTAGCCCCCGGCCCCTTCCCCACTGTCCCCGCTCCCCAGCAGCCACACTGCTGCATGGTGCAATGCCCTGGGCGGGGGCGCTGCAGAGCCCGGCCTGACCCAGTGCTCTGTGCTGCGTGGCACGGCTGCGCTGCCAGTCACAGGTGCTCCTGGCAGCGCGGTAAGGGGGCAGGGAGCAGGGCGGGGGGGTTGGATAGAGGGCAGGGGAGTTCGGGGGGTGGTCAGGGGCATGGATAGGGGTCAGGGCGGTCAGAGGGCGGGGAACAGGGGGGTTGAATGGGGGCAGAGGTCCCAGGGGGGCAGTCAAGAAGGAGAGGAGGGGTTGGATGGGGTGGCGGTGGGTGGTCAGGGGACAGGGAGCGGGGGGTGGGGTGGGGGGGGCAGGGGTCCCAGGGGGGCAGTCAGGAAGGAGGGGGGGTTGAATGAGGTGGTGGGGGGCAGTTAGGGGCAGGGGGCAGTTAGGGGTGAGGGGTCTGGGGGCGGTCAGGGAGAGGGGGTGGTTGGATGGGGCAGTGGGGGGCAGTTAGGGGTGGGGGGTCCAGGGCCAGTCAGGGGACCGAGAGCAGGGGAGGTGGATGGGGCAGGAGTCCCGGGGGGGCCATCAGGGGGCGAGAAGCAGGGGGGCCGGATGGGGGGGGTGGGCCATGCCTGGCTGTTTGGGGAGGCACAGCCTCCCCTAACCAGCCCCCCATACAATTTCAGAAACCCAATGCGGCCCTCAGGCCAAAAAGTTTGCCCACCCCTGACCTAGGCAGTACCGTAATACACCTACTAAACAATGTACAGCACCTAGCACAGTGGGGTCGTGGTCCGTGGCTGGGGCTACTAGAAGCTACCGCTGTATAAATGAACACTACCAATACCTGAATGGCAAAGCTCTTCTTCCTTGTCTTTTAAAAATAGTAACTCAATAATTCCTTGGTTTCAGAGTAGCAGCCGTGTTAGTCTGTATTCGCAAAAAGAAAAGGAGGACTTGTGGCACCTTAGAGACTAACCAATTTATTTGAGCATAAGCTTTCGTGAGCTACAGCTCACTTCATCGGATGCAGTTTCTTCTGCAGTTTCCACAGTATGCATCCGATGAAGTGAGCTGTAGCTCACGAAAGCTTCTGCTCAAATAAATTGGTTAGTCTCTAAGGTGCCACAAGTACTCCTTTTCTTTCAATAATTCATTGACGCCATCCAGAGGCTTCTGATGACTTTCCTAACCGAGAAGAAAGATAGTGTTGTGGTGTAAGCACAGGACTGGGAGTCAGGACTCTGGGTCCTATTCTCAGCTCTGCCACTGACTTACTGTGTGACCCCCACCTGGTGCCTCAGTTTGCCCATTTGTAAAATGGAAAGGAGGATCCTGATGTCTTGCCTGGCTTCATTCAGATGGACCGAATTCCTCTGTAGCAGGGGAGGTTGGAAAGCAAGGTGGCACCTGCTATCTCTTCCCCCAGGGAGACCCCTGGATCCCTGGCGGTCTCTGTTGTGATGGTTTCAGGCTGAGCTCCAGATTATTAGCAATTTGTGCATTTAAATTTCTTGCAGTCTGGAAGAACTTGGGGCTGGCCAGGCTGAGGTGTCGGGAGCTGGCTGGAAAGGAGTTAGGGGGTGAGCTGTGGGGGCACAGGGTGGGGTTATTCCTGAATTGCCAACCAAGAGCAGCACAGAGGTATGAAGGGGATGCAGGGGACTCTGCTCCTTTCCCTTAAACACACTGGTCCAGCTGGGACACAGCCATCTGTAGCCACGTCCGCACTGCAAAAAGAAAAGCCCTGAGTTTTTGGGCCCTGTGGACATGGGTGGGACCCTTACCTTCCTCAAACTAGGGCTGCTCCAGGGGCTGCCAGCCCTGCATGGCACGAACAGTGCACTGAGCTCCTGCACAGGGAGTGCCCCCCCATACATACCAACCCCATCCCATAATTCCCCTCTCTCCCCATCCCCACATGGGCCCCCAAATGGCTCTTCAACCCCACATATACCCCAACAACCCTCCACCAGCCCCCACCTATCCTGATGACCTCCCCACACACACACACACATCCCAGCGGCCCTGACATACATCCCAATCACCGCAGCCCCCAACGTCTCATCCCCCGATCCCAACATCCCCCACTTGCTCCCAATCCCTCACCCCGCAGCCCTCCAACACTCCCCACTCATCCCATAACCCCCCTACAACTCACCCCCGCCCATCACTTAGTTCTGGGACATTCCTGGCCACTCTCCAGCACACCCGTCCCGCTTCCCGGCTCAGCGCACCTCTCCTGTCCCAGCCTAGGGCAGCTCCCCCAGACCCTGGCTGCCCCTGCAGTTGCATGGCTCCACACCCCTCAGGTTTGGCCAGACTGCCGTCTATCCTGATGGGGGCAGGGGAGGCAGCCGGCCCGAATCTGAGTGAGTGGCTGTTGCAACCTGTTGCATAGGGTTGCAGTGCTGCTCAGTTGGCTCTTTCCCCTAGTGGTCGGGGGCCCCCCTGAGACGGGGTCCCTGTGAAAGTGCACTAAGGGCACATGGGTTAATCTGGGCCTACAAAGAGGGGTGCTGTTGCATTACTTTAGCAATCTCCATGTTAAATCCTAGAGGAGACGAGGCACAGGTAGTTCTAACCCTGATGCTGCTAGTCAAGGCCAGTCCATTACCCACCGTGACCTGGCAGCCACCATGCATGCAACTTGCAAAATGTATTATTCTTTTGGGGAAGTGGGGGTGGGGCGGGGTGAAAGGCCATTGGCTCTGTTAGGTCTTGGCTCTGGCTCTTGAAGGAGGGTACTTTGGGGAGCTGGTGCATAGGATGTTCCCAGTCCTGCTGCCCCTACCTCCCTTTCCTTCAACACGTCTGGAACAGCGATAAGCTGGAAGAACCTGATGGGAGGAGAGGGGCTGCTCATCCCTAACGGGGCTTTGAATGATTAACCAAAGCTGCAGCCTTATGACTCCTCACGCTGGCCAAGTGGCAAAGCTCCATGGAGCGGGTCAGGGGAGATCCTGCAGGAGGTTATCTCCCTGTGAGGAGCACTTTGATCACGGCTATAAGCATTGCAGCTGCTTTGGGCGGACACTTGGCTCTCCCCTCCCTTGCAGCGTGGGGGATGATTCAGAGCTTACATAGGTTCCTTATTTCCTGAGGCCAGAGTTGAAATAACCATGGTGACATTCGGCCAAACTTTAAGAACCCAATCAGTTACCAAAATGACTTTGAACTCTCCCTCTGCCCCGTTCCTCGGCCACATTGTCAAGACTTGGGGTATCTGTGTGAACCACAGCTTCTCCTTTGGAATTGGCCTGGACATACCAGCTGAATAGGGCATCTGTGACGTCAACTGGGGATGTCATGAACCTTGCAGCTCAGCCTGGAATTTGTGACATCAGGTAGTGTCACCATGGCAGCTCCTGATGTCACAAAGACCGGGCTACAACACCACTGAATGAATCAGCAGGAGAAACAGGGCAAATGCAAGGTGGAGAAGCAGTGGGGTCTGGTGGCTAGAGCAGGGACAGGGTTGGGAGTCAGGACTCCTGGGTTCTCTTCCTGGCTCTGGGAGTGGAGTGGGTGCTAGTGGTTAGGTTAGAGGGTGGGCTGGGAGTCAGGACTCCTGGGTTTCTCTTTCCAAAAATAGGCCTCCTGTGTGGCTTTGTGCAAATCACGTCTCGTCTCTGTGACTGGTTTCCTGGCTGTGCTCTGGGGATAAGAACGGTCACCTCCTGCAAAAGGGCAGGGTGTGCTTAGTCTTGCGGCATTTGCGATCCACAGCTGGGGGGAGCATGTGCTGTTGTGAAAGATGAGAGCGTCTATCTCTGCACAGATAGGTCTCTGGCAGCTGGCATTGCTGGGAAAAGAAATACAGAGACGGCACATGAGGGTTTGGGGAGGCTGCTGGGAAGGAGACATGGTGCTTTGTAAAGTTTCCTGGAGTTTGGCAGCCACCTTTAAAGATTTTTCTTAACGGTCCAATCTTATCTCCTCCGCGCTTCAGAAGAGAGAACACAGCCGCCTCCCTGCCGGTGACGCAGACGCTTGGCAGCAAGCAGGGACAGTAATAAAAATACCAGGGCTTGCCCACTTCCCAGGGTTGGTTAGTCATCAGACACGAGCCAGAAACTGCTGCAGCTGGCCATTCCTCAATGTAAGGGGACACTGTTAACATCAGCTTCTCACAGTTTGTGCCACCCATTCTCCATCACCTCCTCTGGCTGGCTGCTGTTGCTTTATTTCACAGCGCCCACAGCTCTGCCGGATACATCACAGGCTGGTCCCTGCTCAAAAACACTTGCAGTCTGTGGCCCTGAACTTGCACTGGAAGCCAGGGAGGGACTTCAGGGATGTTTAGGCCTCATGTTGCCCTTATGCACTGGGGTGATATTCATCCGGAGGCCAAGATAGGCTCATAGAGCCATCGCCTGGACACGGAGGGTGACTTTCCAAAGGGCTGAGCTCCTTGGAAGTTGCTGAGCTCGGTTGTTGTGTTTCATGCTTTTGAAACCAGGTTACAGGGGCCCTGTGTAAGTGAAGAAAAACGATGTTTGCTTAAACCATGTTAGCTCAGGGCTTACCGGCACACGCATGTTATGCATTTTTAACTGTAGTGGTACTGTTACACTGGAACAACCCGCTCACCCAGTGTGGATGCAGTGATACTGGTAAAGTTGTTTATACTGGTGTAGGTTATTCTTATACCAGAAAGGAAGTAACTGATACAGGTGTGAGGTACCTTTATCACTGCATTCACACTTGGGGTAGTACCGGTCTAACTCTCTAGGTCAAAATCACACCCCTAGCTGACATAATTACACCAGTACAGACACTGTGTGTGGATCTGGACCTAGGCTACACCAGGACCAGCACTTTAAAGGTGTTAAGACACTTTTTTCATCCTCTAGACAGAGCCTGAGTTAGGTGCCTAAATACGGGGTGTTTTCAAATGCATGTTTGGGCAACAAAGTCATAGATGCCTTTGAAAATCCCATCTGTAAATCATTATTTAGGAACTGAAATAAGCCTCTAAGGGTAAAATTTTCAAAAACGCCCAAGTTCCTTTTCAAGAGATTTGGGCACTTCGGAGCACTGGCTTTCAAGGAAACAGACTTTTTTGACAACGGGACTTGGGTGCTTTTGAAAAATTCACCCTTAGAGGCTTATTTTGGTGCCTAAGTAATGGTTCATGCATGGGATTTTCAAAGGAGTCTATGGGAGTTGGTGCCCCAAGTCACTTCTGAAAATGAGACTTAGGCTCCTTAGTCACTAAGTTTCAGACGAGCAGCCGTGTGAGTCTGTATCCGCAAACAGAACAGGAGGACTTGTGGCACCTTAGAGACTAACCAATTTATTTGAGCATAAGCTTTCGTGAGCTACAGCTCACTTCATCCGAATAAATAAATTTGTTAGTCTCTAAGGCCACAAGTCCTCCTGTTCTTTTAGTCACTAAGTGGTTTTGAAATCCTTCGGCACTCTTGAAGATTTTACCCTAACACCCTTAGGCTCACAGGCTGCTATTTTCAAAGGAGTCTAACTTCCAACCCTCATTTTTTAAAATCTTGTCCTCCTGTGTTTGTATTCTTAGCCTTCTTACATGTACGCACACGCACAAACCCAACCCCAGTGTTTTGGCCAGGGACTGATCTGGTTTGCAGAATCCAACGTCACCATGGGCAGCAGTTTAGACCATGGCTGTAGCGTGTTGACCCAAAGGGGAGACCCGTCTGGCACATATCCCTCCTTATGTGAACTGCGCAATAAGAGGAAAATGCTTTAATGGAAAGATAAGCCAACAGCTGCAGCTGAACGTGGGGGAAGGAACGGGCTGTTGATCTAGAGATGAAATGTTAAGCCCGAAGATGGATGTTGCTCTCCGGTCCCTATCATATAAAACCACAATCTGAAGGCTTTTGTAAAACTCTCTCTTCCCCTTTTGCTTGGGGCCCCGCCAACTATCCCAGCGCTTCGTTTGGGCACCTGCCCTGTAAATCCCACTCTGTGCAGCTCGTGTAAATGGTATCAAACAGCAACAGTTCGGGGGGAGGAAAATACTCTCCACTGATGATAAAGTGGCTGCAACGGCTCGGTCCCGGGCGCCTTGTTTACTTTGAAGTTTGTTTTGTGGGATGACAGGCGATGCGGGGGCTGCTGGGGAGCTGTCAGGAGGGATCTGAACCGCAGCCTCGCTCTGGCAGGCATCCTTCTCTCCTCCGCGCTCTCCCGCTGCCCATGTGGAGATGATTTGCTTGTCCTCTTCAGAGATACCGGCTGAACTCGGCTCGAACCTGCCTTGCCAGGCACTCCATCGCCAGGCTGCTCTCACGTGACCGGTGCAGCTGAGCACAGAGACAGAACCCCTGAAATGCCACCTCAGCCCCTGGTCTTGGCTCTGGCCTCTGGGCCCAGAGAAGTCTATTTGGAGTTTCTCTGATGTCGACTCTGAAGGCAGAGAGCCAGGGACAGCTGACCAGCCAGCACGTCCCAGAGGGTGCCTTGGCCCAAGTCCCCTCTTGGTGCCTAGATTCCGCCCTTTGCATTTTCTCAGAGTTGCAGAGTATCACATGACTGGCCTGGTGCAGTTCTTGGGGCTGGGGACACCTGCCTCTGTGGCATCCAGGGCCGAGCCCCAGCCAGAGGCAGGACACTGGGCTTGATGGGCCAGTGGGCTCTTCAAGGAGGGCAGTGAATCCTTCATGTTGTCACTTTACAAACCTCCTGAAGATCACCATAGAGTTCCCCTCATTTCCTAGGGGGCTGTGTAGGCAGAGCTGGGGCTGGGATTGCAGGGGGACTGCGGGTTGGAATTGGGGGGCATTGGCAGAGCTGGGGTGGGGAGCTCAGCTTCCTTTGCCTTTCCTCATTATGCATTCTTTGGGCCTGCACCTCCCCTCCCTGGGGAGATACCAGGCCTTTGTTCGGTCCTGCACAGGGACACTTTGTGCTGGGCTGGCCCAGCATCTGTAAAGGGGGCGGGTGGGAGCAACCCGACACAAGCAGGGATCTTTCTAAGCTCGGGATGAAAGGGAGCAGCAAACACGTATTCTTCTTGTTGAAGCCTGGCTGAAAAATACGGAGAATCCCCATGAGCCTTGGGGAGAGGTGGGCCTGGGGCGCTGGAGATGCAGCAATAATCGCACCCAAATGCCTGGTGTTCATCATCTGCAGTGTGTGCGGCTTGGTTCCGTGGCTTTCAGCACCCCTGGACGGGAACTTCTCATACTCCAGGACGGTGCCATGAGGTGGAGAGACTAGGCAGGGGGAGGAGGGACCCTTGATATAAAACACTCCGGGACTCTGTGGTAATGACCCACATTGCATTTGTGCTGCAGCCATTTGGGTCCGGGCTGTACAATTGTGCAATATTTTTAATCCAGGGGAACCAGGAGGCCCAGATGCCAGCTGGGGAAAAGGGAACTGGAGGCTGTGATGTGTGTGAACAGGGAATGAAAGTGCAGGTGAGCCGATCCTCATTCGTCAGGCAGGCTAATCGGGTCACTGGCATCTTCAGTCTCCTGCACTTGGGAGGGTGTTGGCAGGCAGGGGCCTGGGAGCCATTGTGCGTCCAGGGCCGCGTAGGCAAGGGGTGAGCCAGCAGCACACGCCCTTCCAACCACTCCTCCCTGCAGAACAGGCTCTGAGCAACACAATGACCCTCTCCACTCGGCTCTAGGTGACTGATCCGGGTTCACACGCCTTGGCAGCCACTCCATGAGGGCAAGTTAATGTTTAAAGACCAGTGGGAAGTCTTGGTTTGAAGGTTTAAAGACCATGTGCTCCCCTTGGAGCAGAAAAGAGAAGATCGCCAGGGTAGGAGAAGCCACTGGCTCTGGGGTTGGGAGGATGAGGATTCGGCAATTAACCTGCTAAAGGAAACCAAAGATTGTTTTAATAACAGATTATTATTATTTGTCACAATATCCCATGACCAAGGTTCGGGCCCTGTCACGCCAGGCACTGCAGACACACACAGTGAGAGACAGTCCCTCTAAAGAACAAAGGCACAGCAAAAGAAAGTAACTTGCCCAAGGTCAGCACAGGGAGTCTGTGGCAGAGTCAGGAATAGAACCCAGGTCTCCTGATTCCTACCCCTGTGCCCTACCCAGGGGGCTGTAGGCTTAGGGTCAGAGTCTCTATTGCAGCCTGTGTCGTTGTTTAGGCCAGTGCACAGGGATGTAAAATGCCACCAGGTTCGGACCCAGTGTGCCCTGTTGGGAAATGACGGCACAAAGGGCCGCGCAATGGTGAAGCGGGCAGACAGGTAGCACGGTGGAGCGTGGCCTGGCATGTAAAGCATTGAGTGGCATAAAAGCCAGCGAAGAGAGATGAGAGGCTCTTTATTCGCATGCAGCGAGGAGACGGGCACAGCTCCAAGACCGACACGTCAAGATAAGTTTGTGACATAAGCATTAAAAACAATCCTCGTTTGATACAATAAGCATCCTCTGCCTCAAGAAGAGCAGGGCTGGGAGAGCCGGGGAGGCTGCAGCCTGCGGGGCTCTGAGAACTGGCGGAGGGTGGAGCCGAGAGCTGGGAGAGCGGAGGGGGCTGCAGGTCAGGATTGAGGGGGGACATGGTGGGGGAAGTAATATCTTTCACTGGACCAGTGTCTGTTGGTGAGAGACACAGGCATTCAAGTTTAGACAGAGCTTTGGCTCGGGTCTTCTTTGGACTGAAGGGGACTGTCAGGGGACAGGGGATAGCAAGAGGTCTGCAGGTTGGGACTGTGGGGCATCAGCAGACCCGGAGGTGGGGCTGGGAGCTGAGGGCTGTGGATCAGGACTGAGGAGCATCAGCAGAGCTGTGTGTCGGGGCGGGGGGGTGTCAGAAGGGGGTAGCTGCAGGCCAGGATTGAGTTGGTTCACCCACGACGTGCTTCCTGTTGCTTACCCAGCCTTGCTTCGTGAATAGGGTCACTGATGCTCACACGCCTGTCCCATGCTGTGGCTGCTCGTATGGTTATTGATGATTTATTACTCCCAGCACAGACACAGCAGGAGGCCTGGTCCCTGCCCTGTGGAGCTGGGTCCCCACCCTGGCAGCCTTTGTGGCCAAGAGTTGGTTCTTGTTCTGCAGCACAGGAGGGTCTCTTCTCCCCACCCCTTTGGGGCTGGAAGGAGGGAATAAGAAGTGACTGTGTGCTGAGGAGCAAGCAGACAAATGACATAATGAGCAGCCTGGATGAGGCAGTGATGAATGGAGCCCCATCCCCTGCCTCTCGAAGCCCCTGCGGGTGCTGCACCAAACACAAAGGGAGAGCCAGGTGGCTGGGGAAGCAGGGAGAAGATAAGGAAGTGCCCTGCACCTCCCGACCCCTGCCAGTTAAATCTGAGTGGCAGCTGGTTTGGGAGAAGGTGTGGGAGCGATCTCTATCTGCCATGATAGTAATAATTTATATCTACTGAGCACCTGGCACCTGAGGCTTGAAAAGAAGTTGCCAAACTCTAAGTCTTATCCCCCTTTCCCCCCACATGCCAGGGTTGCTGTCTCCATTTAACAGGTAGGGAAACTGCACCACCAAGAGAAGTGACTTTGATCATGCAGCAAGTCAGTGGCAGTGGCCAGAAGAGAACCCAGGAGTCCTGGCTCCCCCTCCTCTAACCCACTAGACCCCACTTCCCTTCCAGAACCAGGACTAGATCTCCAGAGTCCTGGCTCCCAGGCCCAATGTGAAAACACAGGATGGCACTATGTGCTTATGATCCTGTGTTCATATTTTACATCCATCTTTGCCTTTGCTGTTAATAAGAACTGAGTTCCTCTTGGCAAGTGAGCATTCCCCCATTCAGGTTTCTGTCCATAGTAGAGACCCAAACTCTGACTGGATTGTCCCCTCGTCCCAAGCATTTTGCTTTCCCCAGAGATGTGAGGGTGAGGAAGACGGGCCCTATCTCCTGCTGAGAGTGAAGTATGCACTATGATTAATGATGTTAATTACACAAAGCTATTCCTCGCCCCATTCACACTGTTCCCTGCACTGGTGGATTCACAGAGCCCAGGAAATTAAACAGTAACTTCATAATCGCTGCAAAATGAAAGAAATATGCAGATGTGCCTTGAACGTGATTAAGAAACACGCCACCATACGCTGTCCATTCCCAATTGCTGTTGGATTGTTTTCTTCTAACAGAGGGATAGGAGGGAGCATTCTTGTCATGGCAAATTATCTTTCTAGTTTAATTAAATGTAATTGATAGCTGTCTCCCTCTTTTGGGCTGTTTTTTCCTACCCCACTTTGTGTCCTCTTGGTCTGAGATTTTCTGGATAACGTTGTCGTCCATTCAGGGCTGATGGCCTTTTCTGTCTGTCCATGTGCTTGTCTCCTGTGTCAGATCACAGAAAAGTCTCTGCAAATGGCCCCAGCCTTCCAGTTACTTTGTTGGGATTGCGCTGTGGGGACTGGGGCCAGATGGACAAAGAGGAATCCAAGAGAAACCGGTGTTGCCAACTCTCACAATATTATTTGGCATCCTCCTTAAAGCTCCAACCCCGTGGAGTCCTGTGATGAAGGGAGAATCCCCGGGAAACCAGGACCCAATCCTTTGGATTTCCTATGTGCTTCAGCAATGCTGGCCTCTGGCAAGTCCTGAGGAGTGGAGCCGGGGTGGGTAATTATAATGAGATGCTACAGTTGAAGTCAGTCCCAGCAGAGGAGGGGTTCTACCACCGTACATGCCAGACACAAGCTGTTGTCCCACTCAGGTAGGGGCATTTTCCATAGCCAGCTGGCATTCTCTGTGGGTGAAATTCAACCCTGTGCAGAGGGACCAGGACAAGACCTAGGCCCTGCTTTGACTCCTCCCTACCCACCTTAGGCCTCCCTGAGGCCTAGGTCTCAGGGCTGAAGCAGCGCCTAGGCCTCGTGCGGAGGCTCCAATGGGGGTGACTTTCGCCCTGCTTGAAGATCTCGCTGTGTCCTCTCTCTGTGTCTCTCAGACAGTACTGGGTCCCTGATGACTGGAGTAGCTCTGCTTGTCTGAGTGCCTGTAAACTCTCATCTACTCCCAGGGCAATTTATTGGAACAATGTACCAAGGGTCATGGTGGATTCTCCATCCGTGGCAATTTTTAAATCAAGCTTGGATGTTTTTCTAAAATATCCTGTCTAGGAATAAATGGGGGAATGTCTCTGGCCTGTGTTATCCAGGAGATCAGATGAGATCCTCACAATGGTGCCTTCTGGCCTTTGAATCTATGAATCTACACCCTGGCTGGCTCAGTTCAGTTCAGCTATCTCCACCCGCCCACACATTCTGTACTTCCCTTAGAAAACGCAAACGGGTGAATGCTTTCAGTTCAGTCACCAGTCAGCATCTTTGTAGGCAGATAGACGTTAAGGCCAGAAAGGGACCAGGCTGGTTGTTCTCTGACCTCCTGCATTGCACAGAACCTCACCCAATAATTTCTGCAGTGAGCCTGTAACTCCTGTTTCAGCTACAGCAGATCGGTTAGAAAGACATCCATGCCTGACTTAGAGACTTCCACTGGTGGAGAATCCACACCTTGGTAAGGAGCTCTTCATTGTGAGGTGATTTAACTAGCTTATAAAGAGGGAGTGAGAAAGACTGGGATGACTATAACCTTTGGCCTTCTTGACCCATACAAGTGATACCCCTTTAACCAGAATGGCATAGTTAAAATGACACAGCCCCCCTGTAATAGGGTGGCCGGCCCCTTCAAAGGCCCAGAGCCAGCCAGCCCTGTTCTCTGATCAGATGCAGGTGAGAAGGGGACAAGTGTTCCTTATAAAAGAACGGCAGGATACTGGTGCATGCGGGGGTTGTAGAGAAGAGCTTCCAGAAGGGACAGGTTCCTGCAGGAGTCCCTGGAGGAGAGGGATTCCCGGTGGGAGAAACACCCAGCTGGAAGTTTTGTTTTCCTTTTGCAAGTTTGTTGGTTGTTCGGACCATAAATGGAGCCTGGAGACAAGGGCTAAAGATTGACTTTGGGTGTGGCTGGTAATTCCAAAGGTCCCTGTCCCCTCACAGTGTGGATGCGGTTATACCTGTGTAGCTAATGCCATTTGGAAGGGGAATAGGCTATAGCAGTGCAAGGCACCTTTGTACCAGTTTAACTTCATCCACACAAAGGGTTGTATTGGAATAAATCTTTTGATTACAAAAAAAAGCGCGCCTTTGACATAATTTCATGGGTACAAGCACTGTATGCAGAGCAGGCCTCAGAGAGGAGAAAAATAAGAGGGATGTGAAAAAGGCATCCAGATTAACGAAGAGGAGCAAGGCAGTAGCTCAGGAACTTCTATTCACCTTGCCTCTGAGAACATGAAGAAAGGGACAATCAATGAAACAGAAAGGCGTCAGAGTTCAAACTGGTAAAAGGAAATGCTTTTCCAAATAATCCATGATTAGCCAGGGGAACTCGCTACCACAAGATGTCAGTGTGGCTAAGTGCTCTGCAGGGTCCCTAGAAGGCTCCAAGGGCTTGTCTACACAGAGAGATTAATGGGCATAGCTCTTCTAGAATAAGAATGTCCACACAGGGAGCTATTCTAGAATAGTTATATTGCTTTACATTCACATCCTGCCTTATTTCAGATTAACTTTCCCCCATGTAGACAAGCCCTAATTTGGATAACAAGAATATCCACAGTTAAAATAGTGAGGATTAAAAAACAACCAGGCATTCTGGAATGGCTAGATCCCTGCCTGCCTCAGCACACAAGCCCCAACCTCTGACTACCAGGGGTTGGGAGGGGACTTGCCCGAGTGCAGGTTATCCCATTGCTGCCTCCTGCAGGATTTCTTGCTCCCTCCTCTGGCGCAGCTGGGGCTGCCCCTGTTAGAGATGGGATACCAGGCCGGACAGGCCCCTTGTTTGACCCAGACGATAAATCCTGTGTTCCAAATCGGTGGAGACCCCTTTACAGCTGCAAGAGGGATCTAGTTATTTAGGGCCTGATCCAAAGCCCAGTGACTGCAGTGGGCTTCGGATCAGGCCCCACAGTCCTGTGAGCAGGTTGGTTTGAGAGCTTTTCTGCAGATGGACGGGAGGGGTTGTCCAGACCCGTAGGACTCTCTACTTCCACACGCTCAGCACAGATGGCATAGTCCCTTCAGGGACTCTCCCCTGCAGTTCAAAAGGAGTAAGAAATGCTCCGCCCGGATGGACGAGGCCTCCATTCCCTGTGGAGAGAGGCTCCGGGTGGACCTGGCAGCTGTGTGTTTGGGAGCCGCCCCGGTCCAGCAGGGAAGTAGCCTAGTGGCTCTTGGGGCTACTGAGACTGCATCCTGCTGATGGACTCTCTGTGTCCCACTCCCGCAGGGCTCGGATTCTGACTGCGAGCTCCAAACAGCCAGTTCCAGGGCTGGTGCAGGAGGAGTGGCCAGGGAGATGTTCCACCACCGGGGGTGTTTCACCCAGCTCCATGGGGCTTTATGTCAGTGTCCCCAGGACAGCGTTTCATGCCCTTTTTGGCGTGAGCTGCAGGGGGAAGAATTTCCCTTTATACACAGGTTTGCCCAGCTGTGTTTGAAAAGCCCCACTGACAGCATTTCCTTACAATAGCTGGGTTTCAGGTTTTATACTAGCCTCATCCTGCCAACCTGGCTTGCGGTGAGGGCTCAGCAGGATCGGGGCACAGCCCGTCCTGGGCACCACGCTGAGGCCTAGCTCTCTCTCTGTCTGTCACACACACACACACACACACACACACACACACACACACACACACACACACACACACACACACACACACACACACACACACACACACACACACACACACAGTCTCCGTTATAGCCCATGCCCTCCCTGGCCCATCCTTTCCTTGCTCGTCAGCTGAGTCCATCGCAGGGAGTCTGAGCTCTTTGGCGCAGGGGCCTGTCTCTTGGGCCTTTTCTGAGCACAGCCCCGTGCACTCAGAGATGCTGTGAAATAATAATAATGTTCAATGAGAGCAGCAATGCCGGGTGCTGAGTCACCTCCCTTTGCAGAGACTGCAGGGGCCCCTCCTGCGTCGTAGATAATCAGATGAGGAACGTAGTTCAAACCCCAGTGCTGCTCTGAAGCAGAATCTCTCACGGGCTCCACCCTCTCGGGCAGTTCTTTCCTTGCAGGGCTCTGCTTTTCAGGCTGCGTTTTTGCTATTTGGTGTGAAGGCTAAAGTGGAGGCTGCTTAGCAATAGTGGGGGCTTCAGACTTGCCAGAGGCATGAGCCCCTGTGCCATGGAAGGGCACGCTCTCGGGACTGGATGCTTCTAGTGCAGCATAATCAATCCAAACAGGAGCCCGAGACAGAATCTGTGCACAGACAGTCACGCTGTGGGTCCTGGCCCCTGCAGAAGACCAGCTGAAGCCCTGAAGCATGGGAGCTGATCATAGTTAGTTACTGTCTGCTGAGGGCAATGCAAAGCTTCCTGTTCTCTTCACGGCCCATAAGGGAAGGGGATGAACAGGGGGATTCATCGATTCCAAGGCCAGAAGAGGCCACTATGAGCATCAAGAGCGAGAGCTCTTCCCCACCTCCACCCCACCCCAGCACACACAGGCCACAGAATTTCTCCAGAAGCTGGTTTAAATCATATATTTGTAAAAGAAATCTGACTCCGCTTCCCTGCATCGCCGGTCCGGACTGTGAGCTCACTGGGGCTGTGGATAGGGTGTGTGTGAACAGCACCAGGGGGTCAGGAGCTCGGGGAGGGCTGCTAGGTGTCATAGTGCTATCTCAACCCTTCCCCAAGAACCACAAGCTGCTTGCCAGCTCTGTCGCGCGAGGCTGCTGGCCAGGCCGAATGGAGGGCAATGGGAGTCTGTCGCGGGGCATCAGTGTCGTCCCCTTGCCAGAGGCTGACTCTCTCAATCAGACACGTATCAGCAACCACCAGAGGGCACCAGTGAGGGCAAAGGTGCTGGAGAAACAAAGGTCCGAGGTGCCTGAAATGTGCCTGGCAGAGTGTAAGTGCCCAGGTGCTTGGAGAATGATGCAGCCGAAGGGCGCTATAGAAATTCCATGGTGCAGGCAGCCAGGAGCTGCTTCAAACGGGGTGAAATCCGCACACGCATCCCGACTTACAAAGAGTTATTCTGGCTAACCGTGCATCCGCCAGTGCTTTGTTTGTAATGAAAGAGGTGCAGGGGCTCAAGTAGGTTTTTTTACTTTCATAACTGATGCGGGAAGCCCAGCAATGCCGGGGCTATGAACTGCCAAGCCCAGTGGTGCTGGGGTTCAGCCCTGGCAAGCCCTGGCACAAATTAAGCACCGGCTTCCTCCTTTTGAGAAACCAGATTCCTCTGTGACATGAAAAACCCATGGCTGCAGCTGAATTCACCAAGGGGAGGCTACGGCAGTCCCTGCTGTTCTCTGTTGCACCATGTCCTGCTCTATTAGCCTCGGTGAATAGAAGAGGACCCATTAGAAGATAGGTTTCAGAGCAGTACAAAGTGTTAGTCTGTATTCGCAAAAAGAAAAGGAGGACTTGTGGCACCTTAGAGACTAACCAATTTATTTGAGCATAAGCTTTCGTGAGCTACAGCTCGCTGCATCGGATGCATACTGTGGAAAATACAGTGGGGAGATTTATATACATAGAGAACATGAAACAATGGGTGTTACCATACACACTGTAACGAGAGTGATCACTTAAGATGAGCTATTACCAGCAGGAGAGTGGAGTGCGGGGGGGGGGGGGGGAACCTTTTGTAGTGATAATCAAGGTGGGCCATTTCCAGCAGTTGACAAGAACCTCTGAGGAACAGTTGGGGGGGGAAATAAACATGGGGAAATAGTTTTACTTTGTGTAATGACCCATCCACTCCCACTCTCTATTCAAGCCTAAGTTAATTGTATCCAGTTTGCAAATTAATTCCAGTTCAGCAGTCTCTCGTTGGAGTCTGTTTCTGAAGTTTTTTTGTTGAAGAATTGCAACTTTTAAGTCTGTAATCGAGTGACCAGAGAGACTGAAGTGTTCTCCAGCTGGTTTCTGAATGTTCTAATTCTTGACATCTGATTTGTTTCCATTTATTCTTTTACGTAGAGACTGTCCAGTTTGACCAATGTACATGGCAGAGGGGCATTGCTGGCACATGATGGCATAGATCACATTGGTAGATGTGCAGGTGAACGAGCCTCTGATGGTGTGGCTGATGTGATTAGGCCCTATGATGGTGTCCCCTGAATAGATATGTGGACACAGTTGGCAACGGGCTTTGTTGCAAGGATAGGTTCCTGGGTTAGCGGTTCTGCTGTATGGTGTGTGGTTGCTGGTGAGTATTTGCTTCAGGTTGGGGGGCTGTCTGTAAGCGAGGACTGGCCTGTCTCCCAAGATTTGTGAGAGCGATGGGTCGTCCTTCAGGATAGGTTGTAGATCCTTGATAATGCGTTGGAGAGGTTTTAGTTGGGGGCTGAAGGTGACGGCTAGTGGCGTTCTGTTATTTTCTTTGTTGGGCCTGTCCTGTAGTAGGTGACTTCTGGGTACTCTTCTGGCTCTGTCAATCTGTTTCTTCACTTCAGCAGGTGGGTATTGTAGTTGTAAGAATGCTTGATAGAGATCTTGTAGGTGTTTGTCTCTGTCTGAGGGGTTGGAGCAAATGCGGTTGTATCGCAGAGCTTGGCTGTAGACAATGGATCGTGTGGTGTGGTCTGAGTGAAAGCTGGATGGAAATTGTTGAAATCATGGTGGAATTGCAACAAAGCCCGTTGCCAACTGGGTCCACATATCTATTCAGGGGAAACCATCATAGGGCCTAATCACATCAGCCACACCATCAGAGGCTCGTTCACCTGCACATCTACCAATGTGATCTATGCCATCATGTGCCAGCAATGCCCCTCTGCCATGTACATTGGTCAAACTGGACAGTCTCTACGTAAAAGAATAAATGGAAACAAATCAGACGTCAAGAATTAGAACATTCAGAAACCAGCTGGAGAACACTTCAATCTCTCTGGTCACTCGATTACAGACCTAAAAGTTGCAATTCTTCAACAAAAAAACTTCAGAAACAGACTCCAACGAGAGACTGCTGAATTGGAATTAATTTGCAAACTGGATACAATTAACTTAGGCTTGAATAGAGAGTGGGAGTGGATGGGTCATTACACAAAGTAAAACTATTTCCTCATGTTTATTTCCCCTCCCCACCCCCCACTGTTCCTCAGAGGTTCTTGTCAACTGCTGGAAATGGCCCACCTTGATTATCACTACAAAAGGTTTTCTCCCCCCACACCCCACTCTCCTGCTGGTATTAGCTCATCTTAAGTGATCACTCTCGTTACAGTGTATATGGTAACACCCATTGTTTCATGTTCTCTATGTATATAAATCTCCCCACTGTATTTTCCACTGAATGCATCCGATGAAGTGAGCTGTAGCTCACGAAAGCTTACGCTCAAATAAATGTGTTAGTCTCTAAGGTGCCACAAGTCCTCCTGTTCTTTTTTCATTAGAAGATAGTTAGCAGAGGTACTGTGGCAGGTTTGCATTAACCTTTCACCTCAGAAAAGCAAATCCTGTCTTAGTTTATAAGTGACTTTGGTGAGTCTTGGACCAGTGTCCTTTTGTGCCTGTCTCAGAATCACAGTTCTGCACGTGGATTGGGATTCAGGGGCACTGGCAGAGCAGTTGGGGGGGAGCCCAGGGCTGGGATAGCAGGGGGCTGCAAGTCAGGACTGAGTGACATCAGCAGATCAGTGTGTGTGCAAAGCCCATGGCTGGGAGAACAGGAGGCTGGAGGTGAGGATTCAGGGGCATCAGCACAGCTGGAGGGGGAGCCCAGGGCTGGCGTAGCAGCAGGACTGTAGGTCAGGACTGGGGGATACTGGCAGCGGTGGGGAGCCCAGGGCTGGGATAGCAGGAGGGCTGGAGGTTGGGACTGCGTGGCAGAGCTCGAGGGAAGCAGGTTTATAAAGGTTGAGATGCTACAATCGTTGCATAATAGCTCTCTGGAAATCTTTCTGTTCATAAACTTGGTTGTAATTACAAAAAACAAACAAAATTACAAAAAATGAAACAAAACAAAAAGACGTGGAAGTGTAAAGCTTGAAACACACGGGGCCTTCTTCATCAAGTATTTTCCTCATTTAGAAACCGGTCTCAAGTCTCCAACACTGTTAAGAAATACGAGCAATTAATTCAGTATTTTAAAACAAAACCGGCTTCCCTGTGTATTTGTGAGAGGGGAGGTGGATAATAATCAATATTCCCCGTGCTGAAGTGCCCTGGGACATGGGTCTCTTTGCCTTCTCAATGCTCCTTGCTGTCTAGGAAACAGCCTGTCCCTTGTTTCCCACGTGGGTTTTGCTCCAGGAGTAGAATCCGTGGCTCCCTTTTGGGAACATGCATTACGGTTAAATTAGAAGAGGAAGAAAATGAAAACGGGGAATGTAACACATAAGGAAAGTCTGCTGGGTCTAATGCCAGCCTCCCTGCTGGATCACTGGAGCTTGCTCGGCCGGGTTGCTTCAGAAATGCATTACACTCCCTTGCCTATTTTTATCTTTTGCTCCATTCTCCTTCCCTGGTACCTTATTCCCTGTGTTTATTACCCTTCGAAGATGAGAGCTCCCAGCTTGGTTTCTCTGTTTCATCTTCATTTCCTGGATTTAATTTTTCCTATGGGGCTTAATGCTTATTCATATAATCAGAAGCCAAACAGCTGATAGCAGTTCATGGCTCCAGTAATCCCTAAAGGTGTGAGTGCAGCCAGATCACTGAGAATTATGCCATAAGGCCTGAAATAATGGTCCCATGCCAGCATGGTGAGGATCAGCCAGAGCAGTTAAGTCTCCCAGGTAGCAGTGAGAGGCAGTCTCTGCCCTGCAGAGGTTACAATCTAAACAGACAAAGACAAAATTATTATCTGAGGACCAGAGAGATTAAGGGCCTCATCCTACAAATTGGACCCCTGGACCCCCACAGAATAACCTGCAGGGTCATGGCTTAAGTAACTTGCCCGAGGTCGCACAGGGAACCTCTAAAAGAGCCAGAAACTGAAAGCAGGTCTCCTGAGTCACAGCCCTGTTCCTCAACCCTTCAGCCTGCCTCTCTGTGGCCTCCCGGACTCGCTCCTCTCGCACATGTTTTGAGAACAGCCAGTTCAGGTTTGGCTGAGGCGGAAGCAGGAGGCTGCATCCCTCCTGCCTGAGCGGTCTCTGCTCAGAGTTGCAGGGGGCGTTTTCTCAAGCACAGATTCCTAGCTGCAGACATCCAGCCTCAACATGCCTGTTTCCGCTGGTCACTGGGGCTCCTCCTCTCTCAGCCTGGCCTCTCCCCTGCGGCCTGTCAGATCTGAGTCCTGCACGGCGAAGCATCAGTCTGGAGGAGCCACTGTTGCCAACCCTAGCCCTTTGAAAAGGATGAGTCAGCCCCCCACATTGCGATTAAAAAAACGATAAGTTAGGGGTTCTTTGGATTTGCAGTGTGGTTTCTCAGTCATGAGGCAGCTCATTCTCCAGCTTTTCTCCATAATGGAGGGGGCCAGAAACTGATTGCTTTTTAAAAAAATGGAAGCTGAGATTGTCGCCTAATCACCTGAGTCCAGGAGCTGGGACTTTAAGAAAACCATTGTGAGACAGTTGGCAGCACTGAACAAGTTTTCCTGTTACTCACCAGCTGCAAAACCACAGCCCACTTTCCTGGGTGGCTGCTGAGTAGCTGAGCATGGCAGCAGTTCCCACTGGATCCTAAACATCTTGGGAAATCAGACCCCCAATCCCTTCTCCCTAGGGTGACCAGACAGCAAATGTGAAAAACCAGGACAGCGGGTGGGGGGTAATAGGAGCCTAAAAAGAAAAAGACCCAAAAATTGGGACTGTCCCTATAAAATCAGGACATCTGGTCACCCTACTTCTCCCCAAGGTTCACAGTCACCTTTCTTCTTGCTGTCCAGCCCCTCAACTGTGGCACTGCATCAGAGACTGGACCTCCAGAGCTCAAAGCCCCAGCGGTGACAGAGTCAGCCACAGCTCCCTAGCTAGGGCTGTAACAGACTCTTGTCCTGTGTAGACGGTGCACAAAGGGGGACCTGTAGTACACACGCATCAGGGGTTACACTTGGCTCTACTGGCTCCATATAGCACCCACCTGATGTCAGTTCTCCTGTGCACTTCTTTCTCCTCTCTGGCTTTTATCCCGGTCTCTCTCTTTGCTGGGCTTCCTGAATGTTTGGGCCTCCACAACCTCTGGATTGTTAACATGCTTTGGTGGTGGCAGAACAGGGCCCCTTCCTTCTAGCTGATGCACAAATTGCATTATAAACCAGATCCATAAAGCGCTTCCAGCTTTCATTCCCCCCTTGTAATGTAATTAACCCTAAGTGTGGTTAATGAAAGTTTCCCCTGCCTAGCTCGGTGGCAGCGTCGTGTATCTTTGGCTATTATACAACTTTCCCTTTATCAGGGTGTTTCAGATACAGCTGGGAGAACATCCCAGTCACCCAGGGCCAATCCCAATGGCTCCATCTAAAATTCTTTCCCCAATTTCCTCCATAATGTCCCCTCCACGCACACTTTTAGCATGACCGCTTTCTTCCCTAGCCTGTACAGAGCGCACTCCTGCTTCTGTGTGCACCAACCTGTTGCTTCTAGGGAGTATCTCCCTTTCTCCAGAATCCCATGTCACACTCCGGGATGTACATGCTACACTCAATATTTTGTTGCTCCAAAGTGCACAGTTCTTCCTCTCCCACGATTTCTGTGCTAGAGGGAGACTTAAGCTTTGTGCCATAAAGCATTCCCTTAGCTCATAAGCCCATCAATAAATCCAGGTTCTATGTCTGGGAATTGTTTCCCCACCAATAATGCATGCTTTAAAGAATCCGAAAAGTTAAATAAAAGTCTCATTAGGTCACATCGAGTCCCTAGCCAGAGCAAGGAAGCACTCACCTAGGGAGAGGGTGGACTCTCCCTCACATGCAGTCTTTAATTCAAGACTGGACTATCTTTTTAAAATAGATGCTCTCGCTCAGGGGTTCTCAACCAGGGGTACATGTATCCCTTGGGGTATTCAGAGGTCTTCCAGGGGTACATCAACTCATCTAGATATTTGGCTAGTTTTACAACAGGCTACATAAAAGCACTAACAAACTAGAATTTCATACAGACAATGACTTGTTTATACTGCTTTATGTACTATACACTGAAATGTAAGTACAATATTTATATTCCAGTTGAGTTATTTTATAATTATATGGTAAAAATGAGAAAGGCGGCAATTTTTCAGTAATAGTGGGCTGTGACACTTTTGGATTTTTATATCTGATTTTGTGAGCAAGTAGTTTTTAAGTGAGGTGAAACTCGGGGGAAGACAAGACAAATCAGGCTCCTGAAAGGGGCACAGTAGTCTGGAAAGGTTGAGAGCCACTGCTCTAGCTCATACAAGAGTGATGGGCTTGATGCAGAAATTACTGGGTGATGTTCTTTGGCCTGTGCGATGCAGGAGATCAGACTAGATGAGCATAACGGTCCCTTCTGGCCTTACTGTGAATTTCCTTCCATGCCTATGTGTAATGAGTAGAGTTAATGTCTGGAAAGCCACTTCAGGCAGGTGTTTTCATTGGGACCTTTACAAAATGTAAGGATCATGCGTGGGCAAAATAATGGAACAGCTGATACAGGAAACGTTTAATAAAGGAGGGTAACAATGACAATCATCATGGGTTTATGGAAAACAGGGTCTTGTCAAACTAACTTGATATCACTTTTGACGCAGTTACAAGTTTGGTTTATAAAGGAAACAGTGTTGATACACTTAAACTTCTGTAAGGCATTTTATTTGGTATTGCATGGCAACTTGGTTAATAAACTAGAATGATACAGAATCAACATGACACACATGAAATAGATTAAAATTTGGTTAAATGAGCTCCCACTGCAACACTGTGGCCAAAGGGCTAATGTGATCCTTGGATGTACAAACCGGGGAATATTGAGTAGGAGTGAGAGGTTGTATTACCTCTGTATTTGGTACAGGCACAACCACTACTGGAATACTGTGTGCAGTTCTGTTGTCCACAATTCAAGAAGAATGTTGATAATTGGAGAAGGTTCAGAGAAGAGCCACAAGAATGATTAAAGGATAGGAAAACATGCCTTATAGTGAAAGACTTAAGGAGCTCAATCTGTTTAGCTTATCAAAGAGAAGGTTAAGGGGTGACTTGGTCACACTGTAGAATTACCTACATAGGAAACAGAATTTTGACAATAGAGTGAATTTGATAATAGAGAGAATTTGAAATAAGAGAAATTCAGCCTGGAAATAAGGCACAGATTTTGAGCAGTGAGGGCATTTAACCATGGGAACAATTGACTAATGGTTGTGATAGATTCTTCGTCACTGGAAATGTGTAAATCAAGAGGGGGTGTTTTGCTCAAAGATCTGCTCTGGAATTATATGGCCTACATTACACAGGAGGTCAGACTAGGTATATTAATGGTGTCTTCTGGCCTCATGAGAAGGGAGGTGCAAATAAACAGGGGCTTGGTCCACACACAAAGCTGCACCTGTTTGGTGTGATTTAAAATTAATTTCATGTAACCAGTAACAGAAAACTCCTGTGTAGACGCTCTTAATTCAGTTTAAACCTGGGATTTAGAAACTGTTTGAGTTTAAATCAAGATGAGTTCTGGCGTAGACCCATCCTTACAGCAGCTTTAAGTTAAAAACCTCATCTGGTTAATATGGCCACCTCTAGTTACAATAGTGCCGGCGCACCTCACACGCTGTAATGTATTCGGCCTCGCACGCTCCCATAAGTAGGATTGCCACCTCTGAGGTAAAAACAAAAAAGGGGGAGACATCCAGGGTGGTCCCGAGCCCATA
The DNA here is from genome assembly GCF_965152275.1 of Natator depressus. Taxonomy (NCBI): domain Eukaryota; kingdom Metazoa; phylum Chordata; order Testudines; family Cheloniidae; genus Natator; species Natator depressus. Next base: position 27,171,629 of record NC_134253.1, read on the forward strand.
AATCGGGACAGCTGGCAGTGTGTGCCAAGCACCCGTACTGATTTCCTGGGGCAGCTACCTTGAAAAAAGAGACAATCTTGGGAAAACTTGGACAGGTGGCAGCCTACCTGTGAGGCAGGGCAGTGCCATGACTCCTCTTATGCCAATGGAAACTGAGGCACAGAGAGGCTAAGGCCAGATCCTCAAAGGTATTTAGGCTGAAGTCACTGGGGGTTAGGAATCTGGATACCCCTTTGAGGATCTAGACCTAAGTGACCGGGCTAAGGCCACACAGGGAGTCTGTGGTAGATCTGGGAATTGAATCAGGTCTCCCAAGTCCCAGGCTAGCAGGCCTAACCACTGCACCTTCCTTCCTCTCTAGTTTATCCCCTTAGCTTATCCTGGGCACCAGGTAAAGGGCCCTTAAACCATCAAGAACTGGTTGTGGCATTGCCCCAGGAAAGATGGTTCATTGATTACAGTTGTCATGTTAGGGTGAAATGTAGCCCAATGGTTTCACAGGTGGCAGGGAAAGGCTCCAGCCCCGGCAAGCTGACGGTCAGAGGTGGGGCGGGACGGTGCCTGTTATCACTGGTCACTATTGACTCTTCCTTTGCTGCTGCTCTACCCACTTCCCAGCGCCACACCGCGTTAAAAGGAAGAGAGAGAGAGCCCAGAGTTTAATTTAAATCACGTCTCACAAGCTTGTTCTTTTCTCAATCAATATTGCTTTTTGCATCATATCTAATCTCTTTTTTCTCCAAAGTAAAATTTAATTAAATAATTCTAATGAATGTTTAATGATGTTCTTTTGTCATTATTAAATCTGTCATAAAAAAGAGTCTGCAGCCCCCCTGCCTCTTTCCCCTCCGTAACCATCCCCCTTCGCGTCCCCCCTTTCTGTCTCCCCTTCGCTCTGACATACGCGGCCCTGCTCACGCGCCTGCCCCCCCCCCCCCCCCCCGCACCGACAGGGCTGGCGTTCAGACCTGCAAACAGGAAATGAGAAAGGGAGAGACAGGATATTGAGTTTGGATACTATCTGGATCAGTAATATCACCCCTAGCTACTGTGGGAGGAGAGGAACGCTTCCCTACACAGAGAATACTAATCTAACCCACCAAGGCTTTACAGAGGCGGTCAACAAGGCAACACAAAATCAATATGAATTGATAACTCCAGCTTGAAATTCTCAAACCTGGAGCAAGCGGCTTGGTTGGCTTGTGCTTTGCAGACTGAAAAGTGAGCAGGCGGGTGGAGGGGATTCATCTCAAGGGATGAGAGAGGGGAAACGCCAGCAGGAGCATTCTATCCTAGATGTAAGATTGGGACCAAGTCTCCAAAGGCCCTTTCCAGAGAGAATTGGCTTCCTTGTATCAGAAGTGCTTGTCTCAGAGTTTAATCAGAATCTGGAGTTTTCTAGGTGAACTGGGACAGGGTAAATGGGAGCCATAACAAGAAAAAGCCCAAAAGTCAAGATTATCAAAAGTACCTGGTGATTTTGGATGTCCAACTTGACACCATAGAGTGGCTTGATTTTCAGAGAGTCCTGAGCACCCAACCCCTGGAAACTAGTCCCCTTTAACATGCCTCCCATTGGGCGCCCTAAATTACTAGTCACTGAAAATCTCTAGCTAAGGTGTCCAGATCTCTACTGGCGGTGACAGGGTGCACGAATCTGTTGTTTCTACAGATAATGCCGTCTCCTTGGGAACTTCCCCACAAACTGAGATCTAGAGATGTTTACAGAAATTTCCTGACATAAATTGTGGTTTCTTCAAAATAGACATTTTCCATGGTGGAAAATGTCTATTTTGACAACAGTTTAAATTTTCCAATCAGCGGAAATGTAATGTCAAATCCAAATTTTGAAATGAAATCACATTTATTTCCTTTGTAAATCATATCATTTTGACATATTAAATTGTTTTGTTCAGATTGAACATACTGAAATTTTCCATTTTGACATTTACAATGAGAAACTTTTTGGGATTTCTTTGCTTCCTGAAAATTTCTGGTATTTAAAATTTTTGTTCTGATTCAGAATGAAAAGTAACTTCAAAGTGGGTGAGATTTCCTGTAAAAGGACAAATCCATTTTTCAAAGAGCTCTTCTACGATTCGTGTGGACAGGCCGGTCTCATCTCTGCCCCTCCACACATCTCTGGTGACCGATGCGAGCTCTGCTCTTTCTTGCTCCTCAATCCCACAGCTCTATCGGCTGCGCTCACTCACCTGCGGCCTGTTTGAGAACCAAATGCAGGGCCAACAAAGTGCACCGAAGCTACAGCTAGATCTGTGAGTGGAGAAAACAAAGCCTCCCAACCATGACGCTGCTTCCGCGGGCCCAAGTGCCCTGTGGTTGTTTGTCTCAGGGCACTTCAGAGCTCTGCTTCTCTCAAAATTTCCCCTGTTTTTAAAAAACCTTGAAGAATTTACACTGAGCTGCATGCTGGTGGGACTCCAGGCCAGGCTGGCAGAGATGCCGGGCCTGAATCTCCCATTGCCATTCTCCCTAGGCAGTCATGTGCCCCCATGCAAAGCGGACATGAAGCGGTATTGAATCAGAGCTGTGGCATTTTGCACCCTCTCTGCACTGGCGTGAATGATGGTCGGTTTCAGTGGACAGGTGAAACCATCAATGCCATTGGCTGGATTCTCAGTGCTGGGCATGTCTGAAAATCTGGCCTCCTTATGGGCAGCCTCAGCAAAGAGGCCAAGAGATGAATGAGCTTTGGAGACTCGCTTCCTCTCTGTGCCTCAGAGAGGGTCTCTCTTAGGCGGTGCAGGGCGTGTTGCATGGGACACCTGCCCATGCTGTGCTGCTCTGAAGGAAGGGAAGCGCATTTCACCAGCCCCACACTCGCTTAGTGACAAAGAATGAAATGCCCATTTGGGCTACAAGGCCCTCACGGGTATCAGAGCAAACACTCACCTTGACAGTTCTCCTCCAGAGCATGGAATAAAACCCTCCTGGTGTCTTTCGCTGGGTCCTCTTTCAGCTCCATTTTCTGCCTTTACAATACTTGGCAAAAGTCATAGCCCAGGCATGGAAGAAAACACGTCAGTGGGAGATTCCTGGGTAGTTTTCACTCCTCCATCAAAAACACTGATTTTGGGTAGTAAAATGACCATACTGAGCACTTACCATCTTGGAACGTAAGCTGTCCATTCTGCTGACGTTAGGTATTTCTGCAGCGCTCTGGCTGTAGCATTGCAGAGCAGTTTTAATAGAATCTTCTCATCACCTTCAGGTGAAATAGGCAAATGGTTATTATCAGCATCGCCCATTCACTGAGGAGGAGATTGAAGCAAAGGGCAGGACCGTGACTTGCCCAGAGCCCTAGAGGGGCTTGGTGTCAGAACATAAGAGTTCCTGCTTTGTTCCTACACCTGTGCTCAGAGCACTCGATGGGGACCTGACCTTCTGTTGCCATGTCGTCATGCACCCCGCAGCAAAGTGCTGCTGGTGGCAGTGTTTGGTACCCGCTTGGCCACGGTGCAGATAACTGCGTGCGATGCAGGGTCCCGGGCCTCTCTCTTTCTTCTGCGCCAACAGTGAGGCTAGCTCCGTGTTGACTGGGGCGAGAGTGCCTGCCCTGAGGAGCTTGCGGTATAGATCAGAATGATTTCTCCCTGACTGGGAATGGAACCCACCCAGCTGCAGCAAGAACACTGTCTCCTGACCACCAGGGAGGGTGAAGGGGGATACGTTGGTTTTCCAGAATAGCTTTTCCTACAATATATTGATGGTTTAAACTCTGCGCCTACAAATATGTCTCCTTATATCAGGTGGTGTTGCATCCAGCAGCACAGGGGAGACCAGGAAGACTGGCAGGAGTGGACAGATAGTTGGCCTCTGTCCTGCCTGTGTGGAGACTTTGTATGAAAGGGGCTGTATTGTAGCCACTGGTAATTCGTTCTAGTTAAAAATAAATACGTAAGAAATTCCAGTAGTTCCCTTTGGCAGAGCCTTGCTGTCTGAGATGCTGCTTTGCAAGAGGCAATGGACTGCTCTTCTCCAACCAAGATGAAAGTTTGGGAAGGGCTATAAACCCACCTGCTTCAGAGCAAGAACCCCAACCCCAAATTAATGAGGGTCAGGAGGGAACTTCCCCTGAGGCCTGGTTATCCCACTGCTGCCTTCTGTGGGGTGTTCTTTGGAGCAACAGGTGCTGGCCACTCTTGGAGATGGGAGGCTGGGCTAGATGGGACCCTTGTCTGATCCCGCCTGGCAATGCTTCTGTGCCTGTGGCTGAAGAGCCAAAGATGACAGTGAAGACAAGAGGCCGTGAGCATGCTGTGAGGGCATTGTTACCATCTGCATCACAATGATATCTGCACATCCCCTGCAGCCACTTGGTTCAGCCCTCATGTGACCATTGTGGGCCTCTTTCCACTTATACAATTCCAGTGAAACCTCTCAGGGCCACCAGTGGGATTGGAAAGGTTCATCTCCTTGAGCCCCCTTTCTCCACCCCCGGTCTGTGTCCAGAATGACTGGCTCTGGGGTGGGGAGAGAAGCGGAGGTGTTGATGCTTTTCCACAGGGAAGGGCATCTTTCCCATTTTGCCCGCTGCTCCTTGGCTGGCAGCGTCCCTCCCTCCCCTGCACCTGACAGAGACGCTCACTGAAATGCAGCCTCTCACTGGCAGGACCCAGAGAAAAACAAATTTTTTTGTTAGCATTCTGCAGCAATATGACAGGCGCCCTATGAATTCTGGGAGATTTTAATAAAGAAGACAGGACTGTGAAATTTAATAAAAGAGTTCATCAGATTATATGGTGATGGCTCAGTGCCACAGAACTGGCAGTAATATCCTCGCAGTAGGGGGCTTAACCCCTTGAGGCACAGAGCAGAAGCACTGTATTAAATCTTTCAGTCGCGCTTCACTCTTGTCACTTTAATATTTATGAATCTCCACGGCTTTGGGAACTAGTCGGGTGTTTTGTTTGTTGTTCGTTTTTTTATTTAAGGACCAATTTTCATCCCTAGCATTAACAGACTCAAGCCCAGACACTAACTATCGGGGTTATAACAACTATTCTCTTCAGAACTGATATCAAGGGTAGTGCAGGGCCCAGCCAGTCAGACCTGCTCTTGCGAGGTTCAGAATTTGGTGCTTTAATAACCAAATGGCAATCAAAGTAAATGTTGCTAGCGATCAATTTAGAGATCTTCACAAACCTTTCCAGTATTCCCTGTTCCAGGCCCAAAGTTCCCACATATTTGGTGTCTCCTTCATTTCAATGATGAACATTTTTTACATTGGGTAAAAAGAATCGTCAGCCAGCAGTTAGTTTTTCCCACGGACGGAATGAGTTCTGTGTCACTGTAAGTTCCCTGTGGGAATAGTTTTAAGGGGCTCCTACTCTATTCTAGTCTATACAGGTTCTTTTACCACCCTCATCATCTTAATAACTTGGGCACCTTTTAATTGTGCATTAAGCAACGTAACTAACACCTGTCATGTGAGGTTCGTTCTTTCTGTCGTCCTCTCCCCAAGCGGAGAATTGTCTGTGTTGTTTTGGTAGGGATTTGTTTTTGAGGATTTTGTTGTTTGTTTTTTAGTGTACATGGTGCTCCGTGTTTCTGTTAGAGAAAGCAAGACTGAAGAAGTGTGCCTGGCCCTGGGAGCTGAAGGTGGGGAGGTTTGTGACAGTCCTTAGTGCCTGGGCTAGTTTGTTCTCTGACCGAGGCTCTGTCTCCTGCATAGACGAGCTTTGGTGGAAAGTTCCATGGCTCCTGAGGAGAAGAGTTGTAGCCATAGTCTTCATCCCAGAGCTTTAGGGCCTTTTAGTTACCCTGGGCCCAGGCCATTGGGTACCAGGAAGATAAGTGCCCAGGCCTTTGAACTTGATTCGATTTTCTGTGGGAAGCCAATACAGAGAGCAGAGGACAAGCATGACATGCTGGCAGGAGCCCAGGCGGGGGCACCTGTCCAGGAAGCATATTGTGTGATGTTCTTTTCTGAGTGAAGCTGTAAAGGATTCTCTGTAATAACGCAGCTGCTCACGAAGTGCTTGGAGAGCCCTGGATGGGAGGTGCTAGAGATGGGGCACAGGGCAATGGTCACCAAGTGCGGTGTGGGTTTATGGTGCTACATCAGTCCCGTATGTGATCCGTATCACGTACAGTCACCACTTAGTACTCTGGGCGATACCTCTGCATTCTCTTGCTCACACAGGCCTCAGTCCCACCAGTTCTTGCACCCTCATGATGCTCAGGGATAGGGCTAACCTGGCAGGCATTCATCAGCCTCAGCGCTGCCCCATCCTGCCCATCACACTTACCCACCCTTGCCCCAGCCCCCATGCAGGATCCCGACTGGAATGTGAGCGTCTGCAGCATGTCCAGCCGTTGCTGCAATCTAGCCCCTGAGCAGCTCCTTCAGGAGAGCCCGTTCCCTCCCCATCCAGCCCATGTGGTTTCCCCACAGGTCCCTCCCTGAAGTAGGCCAAACTCAGTTCTGGGAACTCGTTGATGTCCACTGCTTTGGGCTTCACTTGCCCCCCAAGGAACGATCCATTTCAGAGGGAAGGACAGATGGTTTGGGCCTCCAGGGACTGGCTGTTTAAGCAGAAAGTTTCCCATCACGAAAGAGTAGAGATCTCCCATCCTTCTGGTGACTGTGCACAGAGGACAGAGCATTTGCACCTTTGGGAGCATGCTCTGCTCCTGAGATTGTGCTGCTAGGGGTTTCCCCTGAAGCAGGGAGTGTTTGCTGCACAGATCCTGGCAGGAGGAGGGGCTGTATGGGGCCTGCTGTGCTTAAATTCTCACCAGCGAGAGAACTGGCTTAATTAACTGTGGCTTGGGTGTGAACAGGACCCAAGGGCCCCTTTCTAGAGGAGAACCCCTGCGTGTCCCTTCCAGAGAGGCTGACAAATGCCCTGGGGGGAAGATCGGTGAGGAAGTGAGAGTCTCCCCAAAACTGCTCCTTCACTCTGGCCTCGGCGTTGCTAACATGACATGGAAATGAAGCAGAGGGGAATTTTGCCCCTTAACCCCTCCCCACCCGCCCCATATTATTGAAGGAAGTCTCTGCTATTGTGGAGTGAAATAAACTCCTTGAAATGAAAGAGCGTATTGTATTTCCAGCGCCTCCTCATTCCACCCTATGTGTCTCACCCCCCCCCCCCCCCCCCCGCTCCTAGCCCGGCATGAAATCTGGAAAGGGGCTTTACAAGTTCCACTTCAATATTTCAGACAGCTACGATGGATTTTGCAGCTCAGTGTTAAGTAAACAGACCTTGCTTAAGCCAGGACTGCTTCATTTTGACTAAACCCTATCTAAATAAGCCGGTTTCATGAAGCACAGGCCTCATGGCTTTCAAGGCCGCCTTAGCCCTTGCTTCATTAACACCTTTTAATCCCACTGGTACAATCTTATACGCTCCAAATTACCCTTCCCAGGCCTGGGTCAGGGCCCTCCGTGCTGCCACACAACAGGTCAGAGAACTGCTCAATAACTTGCTGCTCAGCTCAGCCCCATCTGGAGTCCCTTGGAGGGGCAGAGCCCTCGCTCTAACTGTGATTCCTTCTCCAAAGCAGTCTGTAAGGAGAATGGTACCCCCAAGAGCGACAGGTCTGGCTCTGTAGGGATTAATGGGCTGTTTAGGGAGTTGCGGTATTTTACTAGCACTTGAATCCGATAGATGATGGAGTCTATTAAATAGCTGAAAACAGTTGGTCTCTGTAAACCCTTCCCAAATATTCTGTTGAAGAGGCAAACCGTATCAATGAGCTGCTGTAGAAAGAAATAGAAACAAGATATCAGACTTTTCTGGGGCTTGTGCAGTTCAAAAGAGATGAATAGAGGGAACTTGGACCAAATACCCAAACAAAAGCACCCCTGAACTCTAGGGTGTGTGAAATCTGTCTCTGAATTTTGCAGCTGGGAGGGGGGGTGCCTCTCTCTAGCATCCAACTTCCATGCTTTTTTGCAACAGTCACCTCTCTCCCCTACCATGGCATGGTTAGAAATTTTTGCTAAACTTCCTAGGGAAAATTAGTTAAACTCCAAGTCTTTCACAGCTGTTTCAGTGACTGAACAGTTTGCCTTTCATTCAAAAGCAAATTCTAAAGGCTGGGGATGGGGCAACTCTGCGCTGCAGAAGCAGATGTTGATTGTTTGAAGGAAGATGGGAACACGGAATGCAACCAGATCTATACCTTCTGGTGAGCGAAATTCATTTTGGTGCACCAGTTAAGTGCCACTTAAATCCAGTGCACAGGCCCTCTGAAAAGAGTGTATTACACCTAGTGTGAGGGTGAGTGACAGCAGCAGGCAGGGGATGCCAGGTCTCAGGGTTCTAAAATCTTGTAAATGACACACAGTGTAGCTCCATGGAGGATTTTACTTTGGGAACAAAGGCAGAAAGATAACTGCATGTGGGGAAGATGATGCCCCTCTGAAGGGGTCTCTAAAGTTCCACCCAGTGATCATATTCACTGCACACTTTGGTAACTGAAGCATGAGCCATGGATGGTCAATCCACAACTGATGAAAGGAAATCATTTGTCGTACAGTATGTGATTAGGCTGCGGAACTCATTGCCACAAGATGTAGTTGAGGCCAAGAACTGAGCAGTGGGCATTTCTAAAGATAACAAGAATATCCAGAGTTACAATAATTAATGCTAACAGGTATTTTTGTACACAAAACCTCAGGCATGAAAGCTTAGGCCAATCTCTAAAGATTAGTGGTCAGGATGAGACCTTAATGGGGAGCAGATTACCCACATCATAGCTCCTGAAGGGTTTCCTGCACCTTCCTCTGAAGCAACTGGTGCTGGGCGTTACCGGAGACAGGACTCTGGGCTAGATGGGCCATGGGTCTGATCCCATCTGGCAATTCCTATGGTCCTGCAGCGGGACCCAGTGCTGCATTGTCTCTGTGATAGGGGGCTGCTCTCTCTGTGATAGCTCTTAACTGTACAGTGACAGCCCACTCAGCCGCTGATGTCTGTCCAGCCCGCAAAGTGGAGGGTTGAGCTGTCGGACAGCAGCATTCCAGCGTGGGCCTGATGTGTCTTTGTCCTTATCTGGATGGTACAGCTGCTGCCTATGAGAAAATGCCTGGTACAGGTGTACCTTCTAAGAGGCAATTTACCAACCGCCTTTTCTGTCAGCAGCACTGGGTCCTGTCCCTGGCTGCCCCAGAGGCTTTTCCATGTAGCTCTTCAGAGCAGATTTTCCCAAGTATGAGCCAGCTTCCCTGCCCACCATCCACAGACACTTGTTCCACAAAGCAATCTCTCCTCCATGCCCTTTTAACATGGTTCCTTTTCCAGCAGGAAACACAAATTCCACCATTTGTAGAATTAATTAATTTGCTGCAGGCTGAGCAGGTATGAAGAAGGTGATAGATATCTGTATTAACTTTACAAATGTTATGTGCCTCTGTCTACTTGATTACTACCATGCTGTCTACTACATGGTTGCAGAGTTCGTTCAGTCCCAGGTGGCTTTTGCACACTGTAGGAACTGAGATCAATGGCTGTAGATAGCCTAGTTGCTGGTGCTTAATGCACAAGACAAGTGTCAAGGTCTTTTGTTTTGTCTCTAAGTGGGAAAGGGACAGGGCTCTTCAAGCAGGAAACCTTAAATAAAGAACTTGGAAACTGTTAAGACAGCAACCCTGATGCACAGAGGCAGGGTCTGCAGTGATGCAGATGGTAACACGGTCCCCAGAAGAGATAGGGTACCAGAGCTAAATCGAGCCCACCTCAGTCTGTAGCCCTTTTATAGTTCTAATCCTTTTCTCTCTGGTTGCTATATTCCCATGGATAAAATAAATAATGCTTTGTTGTGGGTGTCATTGCATTTACCTCCTGGTCACAGCTCCCAAAGGGGAGTCTATAGAAGGGGCCAAACTCAGTTGGACCTGCCAAGGAAACATGGTTGGTAAGCAAGGGTGCTGTGCCCTGGAGACCCAGTGTAAAAGTGGGGTGAATCACTGAGAGACATGCAGGCACCAGACCTGTCACTGGAAAGGGTGCCTATGAAGAAACTGAAGGGTATGTCTACACTGCAATCAGGAGATGTGATTGTAGCATGTATAGACGTAGCTGAACTAGCTAGATCAAAGCTAGGCCAAGTACATCTAAACATGCTGCAGTCGCACCTACAATTGCTGTGTAGACATCCTCTGACTGAGGTACAGCTCACTCTGAACTGTGGCAGCTGGTGAATGAATACAGTGAGCAGTGACTGCCTCTGTCCCTGTCCCTTGCTCTCCCTACACAGGCCCATCACTCAATGGAGAGGAGTCATTATGGAGTTTAGAGAGGAAAGTTGAGGTTTGGGTCCAAATTTGAAGACACCACATGTTTCTTCTCAAACTGTTGGCCTCTGATTCCAGCTGAGACCTAAGCTGCAGTGGAAACGTTTGACTTGAAAACCTTCTGTTCCCTGCTTTTGACCAAATGCAGGAGGAGCAACGCTTTTGTCTGCTCAGCAACGTGCAAACGCAATCCAGCATTGAATTCCTTTATGCGTTTCAACAAGTGCAGCGAAGTGTGAGGCTTATGTAACTACTTGATCCTGTCATGGGGGTTTCACACAAACACACAACCTCATGCCAATTGTCAGTTCAATTCATTATTGTTATTTATTATTTGTATTGTTGTAGCACTTGGGAACCCAAGTCACAGACCAGGACCCCATTGTGCCTAGGTGCTGTACAAACAGAGAACAAAAAGACACTTCCTGCCCCAAGGAACTTACAATATAAGATAAGAAACAACAGGTGGATACAGGCAGGGAGCACAAAGAAACAATGAGACAATATTGGTTGGCATGGTGGGCAGTGGTCTCTGCACACCAGCTTCCTATCCGGTGTCACAGCTATACTTCTTCAGTGAGACTTTTTGGCATGACTAGCTGCATGAGCATTGCCAAAGTGTGAGAAAAAGACCGACCTTTCAGGTATCTGTCAAGGGTGGGTAGGACCTATCTAACACATCGCCTTCTTTCTGGAAGTTTGCTTGTAGCATGGCCTCAATGGGTAACGCACCTGTCCCTGTAGTTTGTGAGTGCCAGAAAACGTGGGGGACAGGATGGCTTAGAGGGCTGGAAATGGGACATTGAGCCTTTTGCCTGTAGGTAACTAATCCAAATGTGGTCCCAGATCAGCAGTGGGTGAAAGCTGATATGATCTGAATGCCGGTTTGTGCCTGGGGCATGTGAAACAATTTGGCTGTTGAACAAGTGGGCACTACCACAGTTAGCATCACAGTGCGTCCTCATTGGCTGACTGGACCACAGGGTCTAAACTCGCTCCTCGCACTGGGTGCGTTCTTCCAAAGAAGGTGAGAGATGTTCATAGAGGAAGGGAAGCTCTCCCTGCAGCTGCCTGGGCTGTCCCCTCTCTGTGGACACACCCAGGGCTGTCAATCCAGCACCTTTGCTGATGCTAAATTCACTTCAAGTAATGAACCTGGAAGCCCAGTTAGTATCTACAACATCCTCCCATGTGGCTTCCCGGGGCAGCTGCATTCAGACACCATGCAACCATGTTCTCACCGCAGCCGCCCTTCCCTCCTCTCAGAATACTGGCTGCAACGGAGATGTATTCTGTTCCTATGACAACCAAAACAATATTACCTTGACTTAAATGGATTCAGGCGATATTAAAACCGGCCTCTTTAGGAATTCCTAGTGTTGGAGGGGCTGAGAATTTTAATTTTGTGTAATGCGAGCTGACACCGTGTTTATGAGCTGCTTGCTGAATGTTTTCTTCAATTAGTACAAAGCAGAGCAGATTTGTTTTCAGGGCTTAGCTTGGGAGAGGGAGGGTGTGGGGCACATAGTTCCTATGTGAGATTGAGTTATGTTACTGCAGCTGTGCATCCCTCAATTGATCACAGCTGGAAAGCCCATCCTATGAAATCCAGGTGAGATGGCCAGCACCTGAAGGGGTCTTTAGACAAGACTCACTAACTGCCTCGTTCTAATAGCAGTAGGATAAAGGGGCAAGTCAGCTTGCACCTATTGGGAAGCTGGGAATGGGCAGGCCTCTTCTCCCAGCTCTGACATCTGTTTCCAGGTAGCTTTGCTCCACCTAGTACCTCTCACAGCTTTCACATTTAAAACCAGTGCATGCACACAAACACATGTGCATTTGCACACTCAAGACATTCACCTGACCTTGTCCTTATCTCTACCATACCCTGTCCTGTGCAGGATCAAGGCCAAAGCAAGTTTTATGTCAGGAAGTTTCCCTTTCCCTGCCCCCTCCCAAGCAATACTGAACAATTAGCCTGCAAAACTCATTGCCACGGCATACAGTTGAGGTCAAAGGCATGGAAGGAAAAAGGACTAAAAATAGCTTAGATATTTATCTGCATAATGGAAATGTCCATAGCTGTCATGGTAAGGATTTAAGGATTTTGTACAAGAACTAAACCCTCTTTCAGGGCATGATCCCCACTTCGGACTAATGGGAGTCAGGATGGAGAGCTATCCTGCAGAGTGGCTTGTATTCCTAATAATTCCTGAATTCCTGGTATTTCAACTGTTATGGCTGTAGTGCTAGCCACATGCTGGACCTATCCCTCACCTTCTAAAAGCCTGCATGTCTGGATGCACAAGAATGGTAGGGTTGGGGTATGTTACAGGAGTGTGACTGGACCTGCTGCTCCTGGGAAGAACTAGCTGAGACTAAATATGATCCATGGGACCAGTCTCTCTAAAGACCCAAGAATCTTCATGTCATGGAGATTTAGTCTCAAGTGTGGCACATACAAAAATTACTCCCATCCCTAGGAGGGAAATTCTGCAAACCAAGGAGACAGTGGAGAGCCACTGCATTTAATAGTTAGGGTGGTTTGGGTTGAGATCTAATTCCAGAAGAGAGGCTGGGCACGTTCAGTGACTCATGCTTTGCATTTTTACAGTTACCACAACCAGTATTAGAGCACTCTTCAGCAAACAAAGGCATACCTAGATCCAGTGGCTGGGCATAAGTAATTAGCTGGTAATTAGCCATTGGAACAGTGTCCAAAGGGATGTGGTGGATTCTCTATCACTTGGAGTCTATAAATGGAGTTTGGGTCTCTTTCTAAGAGAGATGCTCTAGCCTAACCACAGACTATTGCAGGAAGCCCTGGGTGAAATTGTCCGGCCCGAGCTATGCAGGACGTCGGACTACATGAACAGTAAGGACCTTCTAGGCTTAAAGTCTAGGAACATAAATAACTTGTTACTCGGTAATAAGCCACATGCTTGTAACTGATCACAGATCACAGTTAACACGGAAGTGTTTACTTTGTCTTTTCACCTCTGCTTGCCACACCGGATGCTGGTGTCAGAGAGGAACAGATTTGTATGCAGCCCACCTCTGGGACTGTGCCTGGAGCATGCATCCCACCTGCTCCTCTGGGGCAGTGTGTCGGTGTGGGTTTGGTTTTTAAACCCGTCACTCAGTGTTTTTCTTTATACTGAACTTCCATTTCAAACTCAATTTTTAAAGTAAAACGTGACTCACAAAAAGACGCGGGTGGGGTTGGGGATGCGGAGAGAGATGGAGAGGAACACAGACAGACAGACAGACAGAGAAAGAGAGACAGCAAGAAATCCCGCGCGGCTCCAGTTGGAATGTCCCAGCCGCTGCAGGCGAAGGCCATTGCGCAGCACAGCTCCATGGTGGTATTTGGAAGGGATGAGCTCTCCCCTGTAATCCTCTCCATCCCACTCCGCAGAGTTTGCCAGGAGGATTAACCCAGTCTTGTTCTCAATCCCAGTTTATGAGTTCCCTGCTGGTGGGGAAGATCCTGTGTGTTTAAACAACAGCCTAATTAATCCCCATTTTATTACTTTCTCTTGTCAAGTGGCTAAATGGAAGCTGTCAGCCGGCAGCCACCATGCTCACATTTGTTTAGATCCCAAATTACTTCATCAGAACCATCTGCTCTGAACACCGGGCACTCAGCGATTGTTTATTTCTCTCTCAGGACGCCACAAGGGCCACAAACAGTCTCCTCCGGGGTTTCCCGTGCCGGATCCGTACAGTCCCCAGGGACTACGTTATTAAAATGAGTTTAGGGGTCTCGAAGGAAGCCTTACCTGCTGAGACCACACTAACAGACTGAGCCGGGTACCATGGTCCCTGGGGGCTTCTCTGTCCTCAGGCTGCATTCACTGACTCCACTGGCCTGAATAGAGTGAGAGGTATCGGCCCTGAATGAGCCTCCAGCAAAGTTCATTCAAGAGCAGAAGAGGCACTTGGGACAGCTCAGCCACACCCAGGAGGGCAGCGTGGGCGCTGACTCCACAGGGAGTTGAAAGGCTGGGCAGGCGTGTTCCTTGCAGAGCTAGCTGGGGAAGTCAGGGGCAGCATGAGCCAGGAGCAGTGGACCTAGCCCAGTGAAACCACTACCCATCTAGGGGTTATTTTTGATACCTGTAGGGCTGAATCCTTAGCGAAGGTCAGCTAGCACAGCTCCTTTGACTCCACCAATGGCCTTTTATACCGGCTAATGACCTGGCCCCTGGTTTCCATATTCCACTTTGTGGTGCTTCCTTGGGCCCTTTCCCACACCCTCTCTCCTCCCCCTCACCAGGTCACTGAGCTGGTAACCCAAACTCACTTGCTCTCTGTCATCCTGTTCAGAACCACCGGACTTGCTTGGGAGCGCCTGGCAGGCCCAGCCCGACCCTGCCTCAGTGGCCTGGGGCCTGTGTCAGCCCCCAGAGCACCCGATGCTGCTGTTTTCTGTCCTCCCCGTCGCAAGGGAGAACTGGAGCCTTTCCCAGCTGCTGCGGAGCCCCCTGACTGGTGGGACTCCTGACCCCTCATACATCTGCTCTACCTGCTCCAGTTATCAATGTAGGCATTTATACCATGGCATCACAGTGCCCGTCCGTATGTATAGTGTCTAGCAGAGAACAACCCTCACCCTGAGCCACTGCTCTGACCACTGAAGCCCCAATCATAACCAGAACCCCCTTAAACCACTCCAGAATCTAGGTGTTAGCCCTATCAACCCAATACTTCCCATAGCTCCAATACCCCCTGAGTCCTTCCTAGCGCCGCTGCCCCCTTAGCCCTAACCCCTAGGCCCTGGCTGACTGCTTTGTTCCCTCCCTGGCCACACAGGCTCTTCCAGACCAAGTGCAGCAGCTGCCTGAAGGCGATTGCCCCATCTGAATTCATCATGCGGGTGCTGGAGAACGTCTACCACGTCCACTGCTTCTTCTGTTGCGAGTGCGAGCGGCGCCTGCAGCGTGGGGACGAGTTTGTGCTCAAGGAGGGGCAGCTGCTGTGCCGCAGCGACTATGAGAAGGAGAAGGAGATGCTGAGTGCCATCAGCCCTGCACCCACGGAGTCTGGTGAGGGGCCACAGGGGACCTACCTCCTCGGGGCCAACGGAGAAGGAGGGGATGGAGCGAGTGGACCCCCCACACAGGGCTGGGACTGTGGGGGTCAGGGGACCAATCCCCTCAGCACTGGGGTTCATGGCACTGCTAATGTAGGGTGTTGCAGGGATACTGCCTGGTCCCCAGGGGACAGGGCTGAAAGATTGGGAGATGTGGGATGCCCATGGAGGGGTCCAGTCTGTGTCCTCTGAAGCATCTGTCCACTGACCACTGTCTGAGCCACGAGCCGGGACCTTGGGCTAGACTGATGGCCCCTTGGTCTGATCCAGAGCGGCAGGGAGGGAGTGAATGCCGGGGACACTAGTGGTCTGATCTGAAGCGTCAGGGGTGGGTGGATACTGGGATAGAAAGATCCATTGGTCTGATCTGGGCTAGCCAATAGGGAATAATATTGGGCTAGATGGGCATTTCTGGTCCTATGCACTGTATCTCAGGACAGGAGCCCTTAAGGTCATGGCCCTTGCTGAGGACGTAAGGGACCAAAACCCTGAAAGGGGAGGAAATTTCCTGGCTTCGCTGCTACAGCAGTTGAGCCAGAGAGGGCCAGGCCTGCCTGTGGCAGTAAGAGCTAACGGTTCCCCTTCCAGTGAAAAGCGAGGATGAGGATGGCAGCCACTCCCACGGCAGAGGAGGCGAGGAAGGCAAGGACCACAAGCGCTCCAAGCGCCCACGCACCATTCTCACCACTCAGCAGCGACGGGCTTTCAAGGCCTCCTTTGAGGTTTCCTCCAAACCCTGCAGAAAGGTAGAGTGCAGGAGGGAGCTTCCTCACTGCCTGGGCCAGAGTCCCCAGCCCGGCTTTTATGCTCGCAACCCCCCGCTGTAGTCCTATGACCTCAGAGCCCAGAGTCCTGCCTCTACACTCCCAGCTGGGCTGCAAAGCAAGTACTTCCAGAACACATCACAGGGGACTCCGGAAGAGAGAGACCAGGTTCCCTTCTGACATGCGTCTGGCCCAGCAGCAGTGTGGCGCATATACCGTGGCTATATGCTGACTCTCTTTCTGTGCACGGCAGCTTTAAGCCTCAGCGCAGCTTGGCAGCCAGCTTGTTTTCATTTCAGTGCAGATGGTTAGAGAGGAGATGCACACACTGGGCCAGAAGTTCCACTCCCCTGCATCTTGTGCTGTCATTTACGCCAGTGCAGAGTAGGTGCCTTCTGGTCTGAGAGTGTTTCACACCCACTGTCCACTGGTGTGAATGATGGCCTGAGGGGAATTAGGACCACTCTGAGCCGTTTCATAGACAGCAACTTCTGTTGTTCTCTTTCTCCTCTAGGTAGTGTCAGGTGTTTATAGTACTCTGCCGATGAATAGAAAGACAAGTTGCCTACCTTGGCGGGTTCACAGTGTAAATTCAGAGTAATGACAGGAGTGAAGTGGTAAACAGGAGTTAGGGGACCCTGCCCTTTGGGGGCACAGTTCCCTGCAGGGAGTGAGAGATTCCTCCTTTTAGATACTTTTCTGTGCCCGTCATTTTCTAAACTCTTGAGAACGGACAGCTTCTCTGTGGAACTTACAATCCTAGGACAGACAAAAACTCAGAAGTTAGGAGTAGGCACTTCATGTACAAGTCAACATGACTCATTGTTAGCAGCAGAGTAGATTTGCAGCAGGTGTGAGTTTCTAGGAAAGATCTGGAAAGGGCAGGGGACCATCAGGTGCACAAGGTTAGGGACACTGTTCTAAACGTCAGCTGAGTTGATCATTTCCCAATATAACAAAGCTCTAACCCACCTTTTCCGACTCCTCTCCCCTCTGCCGGTAGGTGAGAGAGACCCTCGCAGCTGAGACAGGCCTGACGGTCCGGGTGGTGCAGGTCTGGTTCCAGAATCAAAGAGCCAAGGTGAGTGACTGCTTTTCTCGTCGGAACCAAGCTCTGTGGCCCTGATTCTCAATTGCACTGAGGCCCTTTGCACCATTCTGGCAGTGTAACAAGGCAGAAACAGCTCTCTGAGAATCTCCCCCTACACAGGGGGCCTCCCCAAACTGTGCGGAGCTGGTGAAAAGACCCTGCTCCCAGACAGTGGCACATAGGGGTGGACTGAGGCCATGGCTGGTGTGCCATGATATTTGCTCTGATATTCTATGCTTCCCGGGGCCTGTTGGGGCAACATGAAACCCTAATGAGGCTCTCTCTGCTTCAGGACGAGTGTCTGTGTAATATCTGCACTGCTCCTTCACTGGAGAGGGAGAAGGCAGCTGCCCAGCAGGGAGTTAACTGCAGTGCATTTCCCCAGCCAGACCCGTAATACAAACTTAGGGCCTTGCTTGCTTCTGCTGGCAGATGAAGAAGATCGCTCGCAGGCAGCAGCAGCAGCAGCAGCAACAGCAGGAGCAGGAGCAGCTGGGCAACCCGCGTTTAGGGACCGGCCGTGGGACCGGCCGCAGCAGCAGACAGAGCAATGATGACAGTGAAGGTGAGGCTTGGCAGAGCCTTGGGATCAGCTCCCTGCAACAGCAGGGGGGAAGCAATCTGGGACTGAGTGGGGTCGGCAGAGCTGTGCGGGTGTGGAGCTGGGGTGCTGCAAGGCAGGACTGAGGTTCGCTGGCACAGCTGAGGGGAAAGGAAGTAAAGGGGAAAGTCTAGATTAGCTCCTCCTGGCAGACTGTCGGAGGAAAAAACGGTATAATGCGTAAACCACAGGTCTGGGACTTGGAATTCCAGAGTTTCAGTCCCTGCTCTACTAAAATCCCTTTGAGACCTGGGGCAAGTCACTTCCCCTCTCTGCCTCATAATCTGTACAATTATGATAAACCTACTTCCTAGGAAAAAGAACGAGGCATACTTGTGGCACCTTAGATACCACAAGGACTCCTCGTTCTTTTTGCTGATACAGACTAACACAGCTACCACTCTGAAGCTGGTTCATAGGGTGTCACAATGTTTTGTAAATCTCTTTTAGTCCTCAGATGTAAGGAAGGGGCTGTAGGAGAGTGAAAATTAACTGTGATCTTTGCATGCTTCAGTACATCTGATGTCCGTTGTGTCTGACTACGCAACAGGGGCTCAGTTATTTTACCAACGGGTGAATTGGGAGTCTCTTCACTTTAGCTTTTACATAACAAAACCCATTTTTAATTTATGGCCATTTTACCTTTTACTCCGGGATTAAGGGTCCCATGCTCCCATACTAACAGCCCCTTCTCTGCACAGCACCCTAATGATGGTGAAAAGAATCCAACAGAGGTACACTCAATCACTTGACAATATGGACCTGTCATAAAAATCTTGTCACAAGCAGTTTAGAGCCATACTCTAATGGCAGGACAAGATTTCCAGCAATGGCCTGTGATTTTGGATGAAAAGGGCCCAATTTCCAGAGGGCAGGTACTCAGCACTTTCTGGGTCTCTTTCACGTGTCTCAAGTTGGACACCCAGAAATCATTAGTCACTTCTGAAAATCTTTGGCTTCAGTTCCACAGGTGTAAATCCAGAATAAATCCATGGATTTCAGTGGAGTCACTCCCAACTTACGCCAAAGTAACCAAACACAGAATCTGGCCCAAAGTAACAGTCTTTTACTGCATATTTGTGCAGAGCCCCATGTAATTTGCAGGGCCCATTACAATGGAGCCTGATCCTGGTGGAGGTCAGTGGGCACTACTGTATTACTCACCTCAGTCCCTGGAAAAATCATGGAGCAGGTCCTCAAGGAATCAATTCTGAAGCACTTAGAGGAGAGGAAAGTGATCAGGAACAGCCAGCATGGATTCACCAAGGGCAAGTCATGCCTGACTAATCTAATTGCCTTCTATGATGAGATAACTGGCTCTGTGGATGAGGGGAAAGCAGTGGACGTGTTGTTCCTTGACTTTAGCAAAGCTTTTGACACGGTCTCCCACAGTATTCTTGCCAGTAAGTTAAAGAAGTATGGGCTGGATGAATGAACAATAAGGTGGATAGAAAGCTGGCTAGATTGTCGGGCTCAATGGGTAGTGATCAATGGCTCCACGTCTAGTTGGCAGCCGGTATCAAGTGGAGTGCCCCAAGGGTCGGTCCTGGGGCTGGTTTTGTTCAATATCTTCATTAAAGATCTGGAGGATGGTGTGGATTGCACCCTCAGAAAGTTTGCAGATGACACTAAACTGGGAGGAGAGGTAGATACGCTGGAGGGGAGGGATAGGATACAGAGGGACCTAGACAAATTAGAGGATTGGGCCAAAAGAAATCTGATGAGGTTCAACAAGGACAAGTGCAGAGTCCTGCACTTAGGACAGAAGAATCCCATGCACAGCTACAGACTAGGGACCGAATGGCTCGGCAGCAGTTCTGCAGAAAAGGACCTAGGGGTTACAGTGGATGAGAAGCTGGATATGAGTCAACAGTGTGCCCTTGTTGCCAAGGCGGCCAATGGCATTTTGGGCTGTATAAGTAGGGGCATTGCCAGCAGATCGAGGGACGTGATTGTTCCCCTCTATTCGACATTGGTGAAGCCTCATCTGGAGTACTGTGTCCGGTTTTGGGCCCCACACGACAAGAAGGATGTGGAAAAATTGGAAAACGTCCAGCGGAGGGCAACAAAAATGATTAGGGGACTGGAACACATGACTTATGAGGAGAGGCTGAGGAAACTGGGATTGTTTAGTCTGCGGAAGAGAAGAATGAGGGGGGATTTGGTAGCTGCTTTCAACTATCTGAAAGGGGGTTCCAAAGAGGATGGATCTAGACTGTTCTCAGTGGTAGCGGATGACAGAACGAGGAGTAATGGTCTCAAGTTGCAGTGGGGGAGGTTTAGGTTGGATATTAGAAAAAACTTTTTCACTAGGAGGGTGGTGAAACACTGGAATGCGTTACCTAGGGAGGTGGTGGAATCTCCTTCCTTAGAAGTTTTTAAGGTCAGGCTTGACAAAGCCCTGGCTGGGATGATTTAGTTGGGATTGGTCCTGCTTTGAGCAAGGGGTTAGACTAGATGACCTCCTGAGGTCCCTTCCCACCCTGATATTCTATGATTCTATGATTAATATACATCAGAAAATATTATCACATTCTGTACCCACTGCTTCCACCTGTTCCATTGATTCCACATTAGATGGAGCAAGTGTTCATGGACTAGATGGGCTCATGGTCCCCTATCCCAGGATTCCCCAGCAGCAGCTGCTGTCGCTGGATCAGAACAGCTACAGCACAGACTTGTACAGACAAGGGCTCACGCCGCCCCAGCTGCCAGGAGACCATCTGCATCCCTATGGTAAGCGGGTGGCGAGGAGGCTGATGTGACTCAAGGCCAGAGCTGAGCTCAAACCGCAGTGTGGAGTGGTAGGACCCAGTCCCACTGTTATTACTGTCTGACCCATGCCCACCACAACCAGCGCAGAAAGAGACGCCAGGCAGGACGTGGCAGCTGTACAGATGGCAGAGTATTTAAGGGGTAATTTGTGTCTCATGCCTCTTTGGTTCAAAGCTACCCTGAGAAGGTGCCCATGAAGGGTGGGGGGGTCTCCCAGGATAAGGAGAAATAGCCCAGCAAGACAGGTCACCCTGCAGCGCCTCACAAAGCCCCAGCTTTCAGGTCTAGGGCTTACAGACTGGATTCATTTTCTGGGTGGAGAAGGGAGGGGGATGGGAAGGCCAGGTAGAGGATATAGCAGGGGTGGCCAGATTGTGGCTCGTGAGCCACATGCGGCTCTTTTACAGTTAAAGTGTAGCTCCTGGAGGACACCCCCCCCACATTCTTCACCTACCAGACGCGGGGAGCTCAGGGCTTCTGTCCTGCGGCGGGGTGGTGGGGTTAGGGCCTTCTGCCAGAGACGACTGGTGCCTGCTGAGAGTGGTGGGGGGCATAATTTAAAGGTTCACAAACCCTGGAAAAAATCGGGGTGGGGGGCAAGTGATCCCATGTATCCCGCTCATGCATCACCTCTGGCTTCTGCTCAGCGGGGAGCGGGCGTTTCAGGGCTTCAGCCGCACAGGAGGCATCTGCTGCGGCTTCAGCCCTGCGGGTGCACGTGCCAGGGCTCGGGGCTTCAGCAGGAGTGGGGCTTGAAACCCCAAGCCCAGTCAGGTGTCTCCCATGGGGCTGAAGTTCCAAGACCCCCTTCCCTGCAGGGCTAAAACCCCAAGACCCCTCCATCCCCGCAGAGCTGAAGCCTCAAGCCCAGTCAGGGTTGAAGCCCTGAGCCCCGGCAGATGTGCCCCGTAGGATTGCCAGGTGTCGGATTTTTGACCAGAACATCCGGTTGAAAAGGGACCCTGGTGGCTCTGGGCAGCACCACTGACTGGGCCGTTAAACGTCCGGTTGGTGGGGCTGGCAGGCTCCCTCCTGTCTCCGTGCAGCTCCCGGAAGCAGACAGCGTGTCCCCCGCTGCACCGTGTTCCACAGCTCCAATTGGCCGGGAACTGCCTCCAATAGGAGCTGCAGGGGGCGGCACCTGCACACGGAGGCAGCTCAGAGCTGCCTGGCCGCCCCTATGCCTAGGAGCCGAGGGACACGCTGGCTTCTTTCTGGGAGTCACCTGCACCTCGCACCCTCTCTCGGCCCCCAACCCCCAGCCCTGAGCCCGGTCCCACACCCAAACTCCCTCCCAGAGCCCACACCCCCCGCAGCCCAGAGCCCCCTCCTGCACCCTGAACCCCTCATTTCTGGCCCCACCCTGGAGCCCGCAACCCCAGCCGGGGCCCTCATCCCCTCCTGCAGCCCAACCCCTGCCCCAGCCCAGTAAAAATGAGCAAGTGAGTAAGGGTGGGGGAGAGCGAGCGACAGAGGGAGGAGGGGATGGAGTGAGCAGGGGGCGAGGCCTCAGTGAAGGGGCAGGTCAGGGCAGGGGCAGGGCTTCGGAGAAGGGGTGGGCAGGGGCGGGGCCTCAGAAGGGGCAGGTTAGGGCAGGGGTGTGGCCTCAGGGAAGGGGCGGGGCAGGAGTGGGCCAAGGATGTTCGGTTTTGTGCGATTAGAAAGTTGGCCACCCCAGTGCCCTGGCTCTTGAACTTCTGAAAACTGTCATATGTGGCTCGAAGGGTCAGTAATTTTGGCCACCCCTCGGACATAGGGTGAAATTCAGGGCCAGCACAAGTCCTAGCTCGCTGCCCACCAACCCCTCCCCGCTGGGCAGGGCACATCACAAGACTTAGACACCATTCAAGTGCCACTTATGTCCTAATTTGAAGATTTAAGCAGGATTTAAGAGTGCCTAAGGCCCTGCCCAGGGGTGAGGGGCTGGGGGGAGGCTGGGCCTTGTGCTCCCGGGAACTGCAGTGGCGAAAGGAGCAGAACATGGGGCTGCCGCTCCCAGGAGCCAGCGCCCTGCACCGGCAGCTCCTCCGGCCCAGCCGTACCGCTCCCAGCCCCACCCCCTGCCCTTCCACACAACTGTGTCTCCTGTCTGTGGTCTGTACAGCCCTGCCGGAGGACAGGGCTGGGGGCAGTACAGCCGCACTGGCGGAGCTGCCGGTGCGGGGCGCTGGCTCCTGAGAGCAGCGGCCCCACGTTCTGCTCCTTTCGCCGCTGCAGTTCCTGGGAGAGCCCTGCAGTTCAGCAGATACCGATTTCTATTCGTGGATATCCGCATCCACAGATAGATACTTGTATCTGCGCAGGGCTCTACAATTAATTCTTGAAAATGTGCCTTTCTGGTAGGGTGTACCAGCAATAAATGTCTTAAAGGTACGGCGTACCTGACCATACCGGCTTACTTCACCATTGTCTTTCTCTCACTTTCCTTTGCTTCCTCCCCTAGACTCGGAAGGTGTTTTCCATGACATGGACAGCGACAGCATCAGTCACTTGGGAGACTGCCTGCTGTCAACAGCCGAAGCCAACCTCCTCCAAGCCCGAGTGGGTAACCCCATTGACCGACTCTACTCTATGCAGAACTCCTACTTCACCTCCTGACCATGGAAAAAGTCCTGGTCCGTTTGTGAGTGTCTTGGACAGACATTGTTCTGAATTCAGGAGGAGGAGTGGGGAGGAGAAACAACCCTTCAGAGAAACTCTTTGAACCCCGCACAATGGAAGAGGTGGCTGGGTTTGCCAAGCACATAAGCACTAATTCATGAGGAACTTCCACAGCCCAGAGGACTCAACTGCGTTGCCTCTCCCCTCCTTTTCTCTAGCCACAAGTAGATGGGTGACATGATGTTGTTTAGCTGTAACTGTAGCAGTTTGTCCAGTGTTTATGCTTTAGAGCATTACGTTCTTCAAACGAGACTGGCCAAGTTGCCCAGAGTCAGGCTTGGAAGCGACATCTCCTCTGTTGGCTGCATTTATTTAAACCTTGGTGCAGCTGATCCATTTGTGGTGCCATTGTGCCCCGCTGCGAGGGATTTCACCAGCCTGCCCCCTCCTGGGCCTGCGTCATGGGAAAACATTCATTTTCCTTGGGGAAGGCCAGTGACTGAGGATGCCTCTACTTGATACCACTGCCATTTTGGAGGCTGCGTGCAAGGGGGGTGATTTAGGCTTTTTAATGGCTGACACCATGGAGAAATGCAAGACAGGTTGGTCCCTGAGGGAAACAGCTTTGCTTGGGGACAGTATTCACCTCCAGGAACAAAAGATTATTTGGTCTCTGTTATGATGCGAGGAAGCCAAGGGACATGTCCCTGAAGAGAGTAACACATCTAGAATGGCGTATCAGCCTCTCCCGACTGCCTCTGCACCCCTCCCTTTAAAAGGAGGCTCACTCCATCCATTTAAAGTAGAGTGAAGATCTCATTCTCACAGCTGTCTCACAGCTGTAACACTGCAGATGCTGTCTTCACTGGCTGCTGTTTGTTTCTTTTAAAACTAGTGGTGTGAACAGATATTATTTAAAAATGTTCTTACCAGAAACCCCTCCCTACATGTTTCCATCTTGAGTGGGATTTCTCCCCCTAACTGTTTACCCAGTTCACTGGGATCTTCCCAGTGTTTTGCTTCCCTCAAATACATGAGGCGAGGAAAGGGTTCAATTGCGTTATCTTGGAATGTGCTCTGTGCCAAGTCACTTCCCCTCCAGCAGACTGAGTTTGTCCGTGGCTTTGAAAGCAGCAGGTAGGACGCCCAGATTCCGCTGAGAGACAGCACTGTTTCTTTGGATGGGGAGGACCAACACTTCTCCAAGCATGAAGCTCTTACAAGCTCTCAGTGTGGGGCAGTTTAGGGTTAGAGATTAGCAGGCAGGGTTGGGGTTTTGGCACGGAAGGTTTATAAAAGATGCAACAGACAGCAGGAGAGAGTGAGTGGAAGTTTAAATCAGATATTTAAGAAGAAAATTCTTTACTCACTCACCCAGTATTTTATGTTTCGAATACTGTATGGACAGCTGGCACCCCCATAAATGGCAAATGGTTCCCTGTGAGCCCCGTTTTGCGCAGGCTGGTGGAAAGAGTAAGAGCCTCCAGAATTTGCCTTCACTCAGTTATTCAAACACTCACTGAGGAGAGGACATCTCCAATGAAAAATAATAACTTGGCATGAGCAGGATGTTTAAACCCTGATCCCTAGAGTTGTAAATCCAGCAGTTAGGTTTGTGTTGCAGCTATCAGGGAACCTGGCTCACTGATGTTTCTGTACATAGTGTTGATTTGGTTCTAAGCCTCCCCGCTTTATCAATCTGGTTTCCAAGTTATGCAAACCCTTCTCAAATGGAGAGGAAGAAAAGGCTAATAGTTATCATTGCTGTATTTCTGTGGGAGCAATTTGTGAACATTAATAATCATGAGCTTTGGGAGCACAAGAGACCCGTTCCCAATATGTGTTGCCGTCTATCAGGAATTCCCCATCTAGTCAAGGGAGCTCATGGAGACCAGGCACAAAAAACTGGTGCACAACTGAACCAGAACCTTCATAAAGCTCATACCATCATTGCTTCCCCCATTAATACAGTTGTGTAAATGTGCCATTCATCCACGGGCAGTCCCCTTGCCTCTTTGTTTACAAAATGATACTTTTTATCTGGATCCTCCCACGGTCATCAGTATTGGATGATTTTTGCCTTTCAGGCAGTTGTGTAAATAGTTTACAGACATTTTGATGTTTCATTTAAGGGGAGTGTCCTCTCCTGGGGGAACTGGCAATTTGTGAGTTACCTCCATCCCCACAGGCAAGTTCTGTGGAAGCAGTTTTTCCCTGCTCCTTCCAGCCTGAGTTGCTGCACTCGGTCCATTCCCACCTCTGTTGTGTGTCTCTCCGCCCATAAGAAATGAGACTGAAAACTCCCAGCGCTGTTTCTTTCTTTCTTTCAGTGGCTTTTGCACTAGAAATAGTCTCAGTTTAGATTAAGTTTGAAGAGAATGTTTCAGTGAACCATGTGCAAATTGATATGTTTCCTCCAAGCGCTGGAGGCAGCTTCACCCCTGAAATCCTACCTTTGCTCCCATTGTGATCCAGTGCTGTAATGTGCCAGTGTTTTTGCATGTACATTTGGAAATAAAAACAAACTTAAAGCTGAAGTCTAAAGTTTGCCTAAGCAAAGACAGACAAACTGTCTGTACCTTCACTCTGCTTAGATTAGATCTAAGTAGGCCTGTCCATCTAACTACTTGCTGTGCAATCCCATGGGGATTTGGCCTGAGTTCTTCAGAGGGACATTTAATCAGAACCTCATCTTTCCCTGGGGTCAGACATCCTGGAGCAAGAAGTGAGGAACTAGTGCTAACAGCTGTTCTTACTTTGATAAAGAACCAGCAAGTACAACACCAAGAGTCAGTTACAGTTAGCTGCAAGAGAAACTGAATTCCCCATATGAACAAATACGACACTGGTAAATGATGTGAAGAACTATCCTAGGTGCTGGACCACTAGTGCTGGGGAGTCTAAGATGACAGTGACTTGAGCTTCAGAACCAATGTTGAGATTCACTTGCAAGAACTGAAGGAGGAGATCACACAGCCAGTTAGACTGACCCCAATTAGGAGAACTAGCAGAACTTCACTCTGGCATAGTCTGAACTTGTGTTGAATCAAGAGGTGGCTAGTCAGCCCGTAGGCACCAAACCAACAGCTGAAGTCCTTATAGTCTGAAAAACTGGCATATTTGCCAAACTAAGTCCTGTTGCTTCTCTGATCTCAGCATCATTCTGAAGGACAGAGATGCTCTTAGTATCATCAGCATTGCCAGGTAGTTTCTGCGGCTCCCAAGGGCTGCAGTTCGTCCCAATGCGTTTTGCAGCAGCAACCCTCAGCTCTTGCCACCAAGGAATGACAAGGGGCTTGGAGCTGAGATAAAGGGCCAGCTGACATCAGTGCCAGTGGGCAGCAGCTGTTGTAAATGTGAAGGGGCAGGAGAAGTAACTGTGCGTGTGAGAAGATCCCAGGATATCCTGAGTGTGAACTCTCGCCCCCTCTGCTGACCAATGTCATTGATCACTTTGTGCCCTCCAAGCTGGCCCTGAATCACCCGGATTGGTAAACGGTGGCTTTTCCTGGTGCGTGACTCCCACCTAATGGACAATCAGGTGCTAGCTGAGTTTCAGTGCTGTGTCGCCGGACTGCGTGGCTCTGGGTTGTCCAAAAGCTTCTGACTGGATCAGAACTGCTGGGTTCTCTTATTGATATGCCCCAGGCCTCTGCTTTCTTGGTTTGTTTGCTGTCATCTTCCTAGGCTGTTCCTTCCTGCTCTGGTATTTGTGACACTGGGGGGCTAGCATGGCTCCACATGTGTGGCATTGCTGAGTACCAGTAAGTTGACGTTGGTTCGTTTTGTGGCATGGACTGTCACTGATAGGTGCCTGATGCCATGCTGTTTCTCTATGAAGCAGTAACACTTTGCTTCTCAAAGCCTTTGACAGACGTTAAAGAATTAAGGCTCAGGACAATCATGGGAAGTAGGGAAGTGCTACCGCATTGTACATGTGGGGAGACAGGGCCACGGAGAGGTTAAGAGACATTCCTCAGGCCCCAGCACAGTCCACTGCAGAGCTAGGACTAGAACCCAGAGAATACTAACACCATGTGCAGTAGCCATTACCCTTCACTGCCTCCCTTTTCTGTAAGGGATGCAGGCTGGAAACCAGCATTCAGTCTGATGGCCCTTCACTTCTAGATGTCAGAAGACAAATATGTGTTGTTTTTTTTTCAGGGAAGGAGGCTATTAGCCTTTCCCAGGGCTCCAGCATACCAATGTCTTTGCTGGGATTAAGACCTAGGAGTTCCCAACTCCCAGTCTTGTGCTCAGATGTGTTTCTTTTCTGTATGTCTAGCTAAACACTTTAAAGAGGATGGTTGACCAGAAGACAAGGGTGCTCCCCTCTATCCATGCAGCCTCTTTCATGCTTAGCAGCGACTTGATGTCAGCTGGATGAGAGCCAAGTAAAGCAACCATGTGTGTGAATGGAATGTGGTTCTGCACAGCTCTCTACCCTCTGCCACTGCCCAGGTCAGCCCTGGACCTGCCAGCAGTACTAAATCTCCCACCATGACTGCCAACACCAAAGGAACATGCTGATTTATGGCTCTTTTAAATAAGAGAAACAGAGTGTAAAATTAGAGCATTTTCTGGATGAAAAATTAAAGGGATGTTTTTGTTAGTTCCTCATTCTAGGCTCATGTGTAATTCACCTTGTTGGTTTTAAAGTTCCACTTGAAAGGAAACTTGACTTCAACAGAAGTTAAAGTACCAGGCTGCAAGACTCCCAGCACACTTAATTTCATATTCAGAGGGTTCTAAATCAAAAGGAAACAGAGAAAAAACAGCAAAGAATTAATTGAACTAAATGATCTTTGGCTTTCTCTCTTTTGTGGACCTCAAAGACCTTTATGTGCATTAATTAGCTAACCCTCATTACTCCCTGGCAAAACAGGTGTTATGTGTTTCAGAGATGAGGAAAAAGAGGCAAAGAAAGGTGAAGTGACTAGTCCCAAGGTCACACAGCAAATCATTGGTTGAGCTGGAAAGAGAACCCAGGAGTCCTGACGCCCAGGCCCCTGTTACACTTATCAGCCAACACGGCCTCTTGGCTAGAAACAAGAATCCGGAACAAGTGAAAGGGGAGAAAACCAAAATGCAGAAAGGTAGCTGAGAGATTGTTATTGGGCAGAGGAACGGAATGTCCATGCTGGAAGATGAAATTATTTGAAATAAAGCTTCCATTCCTGCCCTCAGTGGTGCGGCCTCCAAAAAAGCCTGTTATCGCAGTGGGAGACAGGGGTCGTGTGTGAATTAAAGGGAGAACACCCCAATAGAATTAACCCCCAGAGTGAGAATGTGTCAAATGTCTGTGACAGCCAGAAATGTTCTAGAGGTTCTGAAGTAACTTAGAACTTGGAGTTTTTTAGGCTCCAATCTGTGGATTCTGCAGGGTTTGAGTATTTATTTCTGGTCTGTTTTAAGTTTATGAGAACAAGAAGATTGCCAATCCACTAAAAGATGGCTCTAAATCCATTTTTGTGAGGCTCCCACCATGGAAAACACAGACTTACTCACTTATTGATTTGGGCTCTTTGGGATTAATTTCGCTGAACCTCTCTGCAGCCTATGGCAGTGGTGCAGAATGTATGGGTTTGATTGACGGCCTGCGGACTTTTCTATGGCTCAGCCCAATGCTGGTGCATCTCTAACTTCTAACAGCTTCCTGCAGTTGTTTGTATGGGTCTATTCTCTCTTGACTTGGGATGCAGTTTGTACCAGAGTCCAGCCAGTCTTTGGTTCTAAGCATCCTGATGCAATAGATTCTCCATGTCCTAAGACACAGGAAATGAGGATGGGCATTTCCTGGATTTCTAACGTTTGTGTTTCGTTACATGTCTTTTCGGGTTCTCTGTAGTTTCAGTTTTCACCATTGTGGAAAGGTACCAAGCATTGCTAAACAACCTGAACTGCCCCAAAACAGCAGTTGGATGTAAGGGTATAGAATTTGCATTGCCAGATCAGACCACTCGCCTGTGTAACCCAGAACCCTGACTCTTGCAGGAGCCAATATCTTATGTTTCAGAGCACTTGCTGGTCCCATGGTGCTGGCTCCTTTTTATTTCCAACGGCTACACTGCGTTAAACCAAACCAGATGCCCACTGGTACTTCCCTAATGTTACATCCCCATCCCAGCAACTGCTGTAGCTGGCACCATGATCTTATTCCATCACAGGCCAGAGGAGATGGCCCACATGTTTGCAAAGGGAAGAGGTGGCGGCCATGAAAAAAAAAAAAACCCTCTATAAAACTATACTTCACCCCATGAAAAGATTTGAGACCCCACAGCTGCAGAGCCAGATGACGAAAACTACAACCGATCAGCTGTGCAATCCTATACAGAGCTAAAAAATCCTTCAGGGCAAAGGAGTGAGAAAATGCCACACGCTCCCTCCAGCTGGTCCCTGTGCATGTGCAACTTGAAAGGAGACCGACTGCGGGTGATGATCTTCATTTATACGACCATTTGCCCCTGCTTTTCCACAGAGGATTTGCCAAATGTGGGGAGGCCACTGGTTCATTTAGTTCAGGTATCTGCCTCCAGTAGTTCTTGATAACTTGGGGGAAAGCAATGCTTTTAAAAGCTGGCCACTTACGCAATTCTGCCCCATGAGGGCAGGTTCTTTCCTCAGTCCTGCAACACAGGGCTTTATGATCCTAGTCTACCCAACGGTGCATGACGTATATTCTGCATTCAGAACAAAACCTACCAGCGCCTTGTAACGATGTCCTCAGAAGACATGGTTCACCTTGATTGTCAGAGCCTGAACACACAGGGCGCAAGGGGCAGCAACCCCTGCATTTTATCCTCCCTGTTCCTCAGTCACTGGTTGACTTTGTGACCAGCTGTCAGGGTTCAGCTGATCAGCTGCAAGCTGACATGGACAGATGCCTGGCAGCGTGGTGGTTAAAGCAATAGACTCTGAATAAGTAATAATGGAGTGGCTCAGGCTGCTGAGCAGCAGGAGACGTAGCTGGGCTTAAAAGGGGGCCCAGTGCACCCTAAGCATAATGAAAAATGGCTTTTCTGCTGACAGCCTGACATTTCAATACAATTTCAACAACATGTAAAGCACCTTCGTTCCTGCATAATAGTGGCCTTAATAAAGCTCTTCCCACTACAGATTTTTTGACTAAAGGGACCCTAGCTGCTATAAATAATCCCAAGGGATCAGCTAAAAATAGATTTTTCCATCTCTACAGGCAGTTGCAGTCTCTCTCTAAATTCACTCCGAAGCTGAGTGGCCATCACTTCCCCTCCCAACTTTCCTACCACTTTGTTACTAAGCAAATTGGATCCCCTTTGAGCAGCTCACAATGCTTTAAAGGGATGAAAGCAGAAAAATGCTCCCTGACTAGTTTATTTCTAAAATACCCTTAGTTATAAGTGATCCCACACGCACAAATCACATCACGATGGAAATGCAGCCACCTCTGGGGTAGAGGACAGCAGCTAACGGGGTTACAGCAAGCAGCACAACAGCATTATCAGCCAGCTGGAACAGACAACCTTCAATCTGCCACCACCTCCCTGGAGAGGGGAATCTCTGCCAAGCTGGGCTATTGGAAGATGGCGAATTACGTTCACCGAACACCACATGCTCAAAGGCAGGAACCTGGCCACCTGCCTCGGCTGAAAGGCGGACAAGGAATAATGTGTCCTGGCCAGGGAGAATGAAATAGTTGGGAACCAGGTCACAGATAAACCTCTTGGTCCTTGCTGAGCCCATGTGAAAGGTGGTTGCCTCAAATTTAAGCATGCTACAGAATTACAGTGGGATTTAGAATATTGGGCTCAAGTAATATGTGATCTGACATCCTCGTTTCTGTACAAGGCATAGAGCTCACTTCCCTGAGCAGGGTCGTAATGCCTGGGTTCCTGGCCCCTTACCAGTCTCACTTGTTGGGCGGCCCCAGCAGCCTGGCAAAGCTAAGTTCTCACGTTTCTAGTGCTCACAGCCATGAAGCTGTTGTTAGGAAGCCAAACGGATGCAGTGCAAAATCTGTATAAGCATATCAGAGGGAACAGAGCTATCTTTCTCTAGGGCCTCTGAGTATCTCAAAGAACTTTAGAGCCCAAATTAAGCCTTACACTTCCGGTGGGAGGCAGGACTTAAACCTGTTTCACACACAGCACATTACACAACACCACAGAGACTCATCCAAGGACAGAAATCAAAACAGCAGAAGCGCTGGGAATTGAACCCAGGAGTCCTAACTCCCCATACACTTGCCCTAGCCAGCAGACATGGTGTTTCTTGCTTTAGGCATGCTCAGGATGGCTCTCTTTACAGAGTGAGGAACTCAAAGGATTCACAAGGCCAAACCTCCTGTTATTCATTCCTCTCACAAGAACAATCTACTGTGTTTTGTGTCATTTTAATTCCCCTACATTGTTTGCAACCTTGAAATAACCCCTCTTTCCCTGTCACCTGTTTCCCCTCCCCCATATGGTGAACATCAATGTTCCCCCAGCATTTAGGAATTTGTTTGTTGTCTCGTTTCTACAATGGTCAGGTTTTGTAAAGCATTTCGAACACATGTAGTGCTAGCTATTAGAGAACGCTGCAGCTCTGCTGTTGACAAGGCTCCCTCTGCTGGCTCCAAAGCAGAGCATAGGACATGCTAGTCTATAGCCCTTCAGGAACATTTGCCAGCAATGGGAGTGAGGAATAGTTTTGAGGCTGTTCAAATTTGGGACCTAAACAGATTGATGTTCTCTCTTCAGTTATCACCTGGATTTCAATGCTGTCAGCCAGACCCTCACAACAGCTCCCCATATCAACTGGAGGAAGCCAGAGCCAGCTCTTTAGTCTTTAAGGATTATTTTATTGGGGCACAGAAATACTGTGCCTAAATATTGCAGGGAGTAGGAAAGAATACATGTTACAGTAAACAGGACAAGTTAAGGACCAATTTCCGCCTTCAATCTCAGTGCAGAGTCGAGTCTTTATGGTCACTTTAATACAGTTTCTGTAGCTTATGAGTTAATGGTGCTGTTCAGGGCTGTGCGACCAGCAGAGACAAGAGGCAGCACTAACAGCATACTGACAAATGCCAAGAGATTGGAAACATTCTGATGTTCTGCTGTGAATCCAACTGTTCAGGTGCATGTGACCAGAAACTGAGGGAAGTCAGAGTGTGGGGACTTGTGCCATGCTGTGTTTTGTGCCAGGAACCATTAGAATGAGGCTCCACAGCTGGGAAAGTTTGTCTCATTCCTGAAGGTGAAGGTTCTCAGCGTCCCCTGTGGAAGGACAGCAGGAATGAAAGTCAGTGGTTGTGCATATACGTGAAACTCTAGTGCTGAGGATACAGCGTTTACAGACAGCTGATGAGAAGTAATTCTGCAGCTTTCTAGGGGCTTCCACAAACTTAATAAGATGATTTATTTTAATACTGCTCCATCAAAGCACAAACCCTTTGAAAGAAGTGCTCAGTGTAGCAATGTAAGCTGAAAGCTTGATGTACATTACTGCACAAACCCACTGCTCCAGATTGGTTCATAAAGTCAGAGTGAAGTCATGAACTCATGGCGACAATCGAGATGGCTCAAGGGATTGGCAACAGCGTCAGGGATTTTCCATCACATGGCTGTCAGCGCAAACTCATAGTGACAAAGTCATTACCTTCTGATACCCATTTGGAGACCTAGGTGAAACAAGCTAGCTGGTTAGTCTGGCTTCTAGTGGTCTAGTGTCACTATCACAAGAACCACTGTTACGATTGGCACTTATTGTCAGTCTCAGCAGAGAGGTCAAGTAAAGAATGAGCACTGATCTCCAATCTCACTCCTGGAAGGAATCTCTAGGGCAGGGGAGGCACTTTTGGCAGGGGAGTAGATGGGGAAAGCCAGCAGGGAGACTGCCTGTGCTGGAGATGAATACGGGATTTCAAGTTTCCAGCTGAGCCTTCATTCACCTTAAGTCATCAGCTTCACCTGCTCGGCGCACATCAGGAACTGGTTGACGTGCTCCGTGCAGTTCATCACGGAGGCCTGGTTCTGTTTCAAGCACTGTTCAAATGCAGTGAAGGGCTCAGCGCAGTCATGGCGGATCTTCTGCACAATCGGGCTGCAACAAAGCAAGCACACGCAGACACTGAGCTCCTCACGGGGAGCTTTGCTGACTGTCACAGGGGACTAAATACTCCCTGGAATAAACCTAGAAAGAACGTGTTTAAATCTCTATTCAAAGCAGCTGTAGCGAAGTCAGGAACGTGCCCCCCCAGGTGATTAGCTGCACAGCAGGTGGAGCAGGCTGGCCTGGCGGTTACAGCACTGGCATCACTCTAAGGAGAACCGGGTTCAACACCCTGCTGTGCCCCAGAGTCCCTGCCTGGGCAGGTCACGTCCTCCCCTGCCCCTCTGCTCCCCAGCTGCGCCATGGGGTGAGCAGGCCCTTGGGGCACCTGTGCGCGCTGCCCAGACCCCGCGGGGAGGGGGGGGGGGAGCCGGAGCCGGGCGGGGGACCCGCGGGGCGGGGCGCGGGGGGGAGCCGGAGCCGGAGCCGGGCGGGGGACCCGCGGGGCGGGGCGCGGGGGGGAGCCGGAGCCGGAGCCGGGCGGGGGACCCGCGGGGCGGGGCGCGGGGGGGAGCCGGAGCCGGAGCCGGGCGGGGGACCCGCGGGGCGGGGCGCGGGGGGGAGCCGGAGCCGGAGCCGGGCGGGGGACGCGCGGGGCGGGGGACCCGCGGGGGGGGGGGGGAGCCGGGGCCGGGCGGGGGACCGGCGGGGCGGGGCGCGGGGGGGGGAGGAGCCGGGGCCGGGCGGGGGACGCGCGGGGCGGGGGACCCGCGGGGGGGGGGGAGCCGGGGCCGGGCGGGGGACCCGCGGGGCGGGGCGGGGCGCGGGGGGGGGGGAGCCGGGGCCGGGCGGGGGACCCGCGGGGCGGGGGGGGGGGAGCCGGGGCCGGGCGGGGGACCCGCGGGGCGGGGGGGGGGGAGCCGGGGCCGGGCGGGGGACCCGCGGGGCGGGGGGGGGGGAGCCGGGGCCGGGCGGGGGACCCGCGGGGCGGGGGGGGGGGAGCCGGGGCCGGGCGGGGGACCCGCGGGGCGGGGGGGGGGGAGCCGGGGCCGGGCGGGGGACCCGCGGGGCGGGGGGGGGGGAGCCGGGGCCGGGCGGGGGACCCGCGGGGCGGGGGGGGGGGAGCCGGGGCCGGGCGGGGGACCCGCGGGGCGGGGGGGGGGGAGCCGGGGCCGGGCGGGGGACCCGCGGGGCGGGGCGGGAGGGGGAGCCGGGGCCGGGGCCGGAGCCGGGCCGGGCGGGGGGGCCGCACTCACTGGGAGGAGGCGCAGCGGGCCATGCGGAGCTTGAGCTGGTGACAGTCCTGCTGCCAGGTGGCGGGGCTGGCGGCCACGCAGCGCCCGTACTGCTCCATCTCGCCGCGGCAGTGCCGCGCCGCCACCTCCAGGGCGGCCTGCCTGGGGAGAGACCGGACAGTCAGACCGGACCGGACCGGACCCCCCCGGCTCCCATCCCGCCCCGGCCCCGCACTCACATGCTGCCGCGCAGAGCACACCCGGAACGGGCCGCGGGCAGTCCCAGTCCGCATGCGCCAAAACCCAGCGGTGGCCATGACACGAGAGGCCGTCGGGCTCGGGCCGGTCGCCGCGCATGCGCGCCCCCGCCGGCGAGGTTGCTGCGCACGCGCGGTTTGGACGTCTGGGCGCCGTGCCCCGGAAGCGGAAGCGGCGCGTTGCTAGGAGGGCTCCCGGAAGATGGCGGTGGCCGCTCCGGCTCCAGGCCCCGCGGACGAGCTGGTCTCTGCGGTCACCCTGTACCGGCGGCGGCCCCGGCTCCTCCACGGCACCGTCCTGCCTTTCGTGGCCGGGCTGTACCCGGCCTGGCTGTGGCTGTGGGGGCCCCGCGTCTGGGCCGCCTGGGGGGAGGTGGAGGAGGCCGGCTCGGGCCGCGGCCCCCCCGAGGCCGCGCTGCTGGCGCTCGCCGCTATCGGGGTCGCGCAGCTGCTCACCGCGCTCTCGGGGCTGTGGTCTGTCCACGCGCACTGCGCGCTCACCTGCGTCAGAGTGAGTCACGGGGTCGGCGCGAGTGGGCGCTCGCTGGGGTCAGAGGTCGCCGCGTGTGAGGCTCCGTCGGTGCGTCCGCCCCGGGGCCCAGTGCGGGCGGAACCCCCCGCCCCGGCGGGGCGCTACCAAGGCCGGACCCAGGGCCGCTGCGCCTCTCGACCGAGGGCTGGGGGGGCCGCGAGCAGGTTTCAGGGGTTCCGCCGGCCGGGCCAGGCCTAGACCCGCTGGGGCCCAGGGCAGAAAGCCCGAGCTCCGCTGTGCCGGGCTGCGGCCGGGGGCCGAACGTCGTCGCTTTGTGGGGCGGCTGCGGTGGGGGGCCCCGGGCTGTGGGTCACCTCTAGGGAAGCAAAAGAATAAAGAGCTGCCGCCGAAGACCGAGCGGGGGAGCGCCTGGCTGCCGCTGCCGTGCTGCCGCCGCTCCTCCTGCCGCACACCCCCATGGATGTTCTTGCGTACCCCACTTTGGAGACCACTGCTCTAATGCAGGTCCTGGCTTTTAAGAACATAAGAACGGCCCTACTGGGTCAGACCAAAGGTCCATCTAGCCCAGTGTCCTGTCGTCCGACAGTGGCCAATGCCAGGTGCCCCAGAGTGATCCATTCCCTGTTTTAAAAGAGAGAAACAGTTGTTGGGGCACTGGTGGGCTGTGGAATTTTTATAGCAGGTTGCGGGGGGAGTGTCAGAAAGGAAAAGGTTGAGAACCTGTAACCCAGGGGATGCTATGAAGCTCAAAAGTATAACTGAGTTCCAAAAAGACTTAGGTAAGTTCATGAAAGGGTCGGTCCCTCAATCACTGTTAGCCAAGATGATCACCCCCATGCTCTTTGTGTCCCTAAACCTCTGACAGCCAGAAGATGGGATTAGATGGGAGGGCATGGATCATTTGATAACTGCCCTGTTCTGTTTGTTTCCTCTGAAGTATCTGGTATAGGCCTTTGCTGGAAAACAGGATACTGAGCTAGATGGATCATTGGTCTGACCCAGAATGACTGTTCTTATGTTCTTACATAGGGTTACCTCCCTCCTCGCTTGCCTTTAGTTTTCTTACTCTGGAATGGATCTGCCCACTGTCTGGGGGGCTCTGAGGGATATCCTGCCCCTCTTGGTCTCGTCTGTCCCGTGTGGACATTGGAATGTCCATTGGCCCCTCTACGTAACAGTAGGAGGCTCCTCAAGTGTCTTGAGCTTGGATTCTTCCCCTGCCGGCCATAAGCTGTCTGCCACTTCCAACCCCGAGGGCGCTGTAATATTCTGGTGCTGTGTGTGAAGAATTTCTGGATGGAAGAGGCTGTAGAGGTGTAAAGTAACAATCATGAGTGATATCATTTCTGAAAGGCCACCATGGATATCAGTAACTATCCAGCAGGATTGCTTCCCATACTGTGGAAATGCAGCTACTTGTGAGGTGGCAGCTGAGTGTACAGGGATAACTCATTTGCTGTGACATGGCAGTGGTTTAATAGCCATATAGCAACACTGTGCACTTTTAGACAGAAAGTGAAACAGAATGGGAGGGTGATTATGGGTGGGGGTTATGAAACATTTTCTGGTACAGAAATATTTCTCCATTGAACCTGGGCTAGACAAACTGGTCTGCTTTTACTTGGGGCATGTAGGGGAGAAGTGTGTGTGGCTGAGCTGGCCCTGCTTGCAGGCGTGATAACTATTTTAGCGCCAAAAAAAGTTGCTTTATAACAACTGAACTGCTCTGGGTGCAGCTTAGCTTTCTTTGCCAATATTTATTGTTCCAGCTGCTGCTGAGAAGCAAGAGGCACTGTAGTAACTGGGCTGGCTGGTTTGCCTCACTTCATGGCAATTCCTGTAACTGTCTGTATAGCTTCCTCTTAGGAGTAGTTGCATGTCTAACTGCAAATAGTCTTGGCAAAAAACATCTGGTACAGCTTCATTAACTAGTCTCCAGAGTAGTTGGCATAGGTCTGCAGCTGTATCCTGGGCATTTATTAAGACAATCAAGGAGTTCTCAAAGCAAATGAGCCCTTGGAGCTGGCTGCCAACACTGTGGGCTATGTATATCCTAGTGTTTTCCCGGTGTTCTGGTAGTGTTACTGACTAGACAACTTCTTACTGCTTTGGATTGCAGGCAGTGGTTACTAGAGTTGCCAACCCTCAGGATTGTCCTGGAGTCTCCAGGAATTAAAGATTATGCCAGGTGATGAAATCTCCAGGAATTCATCTAACCAAAGTTGGCATCCCCAATGGTTATTCAACGGCCTTGTTAGCTGTATATGTTGCAAATATAGTTATCTTTATCATAAATGTTAAAAATCCAAACCTTGAGCTACAGGAATTAATGATGTAAACAGCAAGGAAACAGGAATTCTTCAGGGTGGCTGAAGGGGTCCTACATGCATGTAATTGCATGAAAATGAGCAAAGGAAAAACTAGGCAGATTATTTGGCAAAATGCTCTGACATCTGTTAGACTGTGGATTAGTTTCTTCAGGGCTGGGGTGGAAGCTACATCATGTGGAAAACTTAAACCGACAAAGCCTTGGAGAACAGGGTGTCGGGAACATTCCTGCTGTGACCACCAGGGTAGGGGCAAGATTTGACCAACAAAGGTGCATACACCTTTGACTAGTCACTAAAGTCCCCCACCCAGCCATGCTGCAGCAGTACTCCTCAATGAAATTTCTCTGCCCTTTGTGCTTTCCCTTTTGTGTTGTTTTGGATGTTATTTTTAGATGCTGGGATAACGTCAGATTAAATAGACTAAAGTCTGGGTTAAACTGCAGCTGGATCCAGAGGACAATGTGAAGAAAAAAAGGGTTAAAATGTTGCTTCTTTTGATTCCTTTTATTAAGAAAATCCCCTTTATCCATAGAACCTGCTAGTGCGAATTGAGCTGCAAGAATGAAACTAAAAGTAGAGTGTGCTCTGGTGGTTTCATTGTAATGTGAGTGGGCTGTCAGTCATCCATTCATGGTATTAATCTGGTAACCTTTGGTCAGCATGAGTTTGAGTTGTGACATGGCAAAGTTTGATAAGATTTTCCTTATGTCAGGGGACAGTGTTCTTATTTCTGATGTGTTCATAATTAAAATCAGAAACGTGCTGTAATGTGGAAAGTAGCATCTCAGAGCTTTTTTTGTTAGTTACCTTTTATTATTAGATGCTTTTGTTGCACTTGTCAGCCTTTCTTCTAAGTAATGAATTTTCCTTTTTCCATGAGTATATGTTGTCTATTCACAGAATCTCCCAATATTGCTAAATGTCAGTTGAGACTTCATTATAATGGCAGATGGAAAAGCCCTGTTGGTTTCCATCTATTCCACTTTCCTGATCCTCGGGGCCAGGACAGGGTTGTTCTCCAGTCCTTTGCTTAGTTTGCCCAACAGGGGGGCTTCCATCACTCCCTTTAGGAGATTCTGCAGCCTAATACATCTCACTGTCAGAAAGGTCTCTCTCCTAATACTTAGCTGTCCGATGCCCACAAGGAACTGAAGATACAATCGGATTACATCTTCCCAACCACCACAATCTGTAGTCAGCCTTTTCTCTCCATTATGTCTGAACACAAAACTCAAAAATTGGTGACAAAACTGGGAAACAGTTAACAAGGGAATCCTTTCAAATAGTCTTGTATGATGAAGGGTCTAAATTTAACAGTCTCCCCCCTCTGTCCATCACCAAGAATCTTCAGAGCTCATCATAACGATCCTCAGCTCCCTATTGTTCCTCCATGCCAGAGTCCCCAAGAAGTTGAGTGAATTCTATGATGTTTGCACTAATCTAGCTCACTAGCCTTGAGTAGAAGGGAAATCATTTGACATTGTTTGAACATGGCTTGTGATTTTTGTTAGAATGGCAATGGTAGGTCTCTGGGAACAGGCTCTTCATTTTTGTTGGGGGACTTCCCACATGTCCTTTGTTTTAAAGCAGCACCAAAGGTTTTCTGATATTGCAAGGACGTAGATGTATCCATCCCAGTCACAGAGAACTCCTGTAATAACATCTCTCTGCAAAGCCAAGTCTTCTCTGTCCTGTGAGGTGCCCAGCTCCCTAGCCGCCTAAGGATGCGCGTGTGCGTACATCAACAGAGTGGTCCAGGTGCAGATGACAGCAACTAGGCATGTAGGGAAGGGTTGAGATTGCACTGACGATACTTGTGGTTTTTACTGGGCATCGTTAGAGCACTCAGAAGTGGAGGTCCCGGTTTGAGGAGCAGCTGTGTTGATCATGTCAAAGTTAATGGGACATTGAGTTTGTCGATCAAATCTGAGACTTTATCAAATTTATGGGAAACTTTCTTTCCAGTGAGATGTGACCTGACCGTCAACAATTGCTAGGCTGGGAAGAGTTTGTGGCTAATGGCTTTTGTATTCAGAATCTCAAGCCGTGCAGTTATTCCCATTCACTTTTCTGTCCTCTGCAGCATGTTGGCTGGACTAAGTTCAACTGATTCCTCTGTCTCGCTCTCCCCATCCTCCTCCCCAGCTCCACCCCCTCCAAAGAATTCTAGGAACTCAGTCTTTCCTTGGGAGTCAGGAATGAGGATAATTTTCATTGCAAGTGTTGGTCTTTCCTGCGTGGTTTTAAAATATCAATGAAAAGTCCAGATAAGCCAGTAGAAATAGAGGAATGTTCTCTGTGTTTAAGTGGTGCTCAGTGTCTCATAATGACTGTACATGGACCCCTCCTGGCTTCCACTGACCTTTAGGGTCTGCGACCTGCTTTACAGAGTGCATGTTTGCTTTGTGTTTTTCAGGAACCCAGTCCTAGGAAAGCCACATTAGCTAAAGTTGTGCCAACCCCAAATAATGGATCTGCAGAGCTTGTGCCACTCCATCGAGACCAGGTACAGACTTAGACTCCAGCTCTTTATAATAGCTGACAGCTGCCTGGGAACTGCTGTTTCTTAGCAAACATACTCATCTCCAAACTGCCTTTCCAAAGCCGCTAATTTAAATTAAAACTTTAGAGCTTGGCTGAAAGCCAGCTGATATCTGTCACACGCAGGGACTAAGAGGTTTTAGAAAGTGCAACATTTGTAACTAACGCCTGTAGTCTCACAGACAGTGTTGTTTAGGAACAAAAGATGTAAATGTCCAGTTGGTCCCATCTAATCCAGCTTTCCCAGCAATTGCAGTTCACTGTAGTATATGTGAAGTGATGTGGCCCTACTGTAAGGGCTCTTGGATGTGAAAGTCTAAATGCTCTTCCCTTCTGCATAATCCTTGCAGGGGGAAGATGGGCAGGAAGCCCTTTCCTTTGAGTTTCAGAAAATTAAGTACTCTTATGAGGTCGATGACAGGAAACAGTTTCTCCCTGTGGCTTTCCCTGTGGAGCACCCCCTCTCCTATTACCAGAATGCCCGAGGCTACCAGGAGGACAGAGAGATCCGAATGGCTGAGAAGAAATACGGCACAAACAAGTGAGTGTTGGGCGGGGGTGGAGCTGGGCTTACCAGAAGTGGTAGGCATCAAACTGTCCATGGGTAATATTCACTAACAAGGATTTCAGGGACTGGGGGGTTCCAGGCAGTGGGATTTGAATGTCCTTGCTCTAGATTATCAAGTTTTTGGGCGCTAAATCCCCCGGAGGAAGGAGATAGCTAATTCCTACAACAGCATCAAATCTGGGCTTTACCACAGAAAGGGCCCTGGTTACAGATTCAAATCCCTTACATCTAAGAGTAAATGAAGAGAAGGGAACAAAGGGGAACAAAACCTCCCGTTCACACTCCAGAGACTGCAGGTAGCTTTCGGGTTGGGATGGTGCCATGAGGCCAGAACACCAAGATTAAAAAGGATTTTATTCTTTCCCAGGGCAGAAATGGTGGTGCCAGAGTTTTTGGAACTCTTTAAAGAGAGAGCCACGGCCCCTTTCTTCGTCTTTCAGGTAAACAAAAGCTGTAACTGTTGTCCCTAGGGTGCAAAGAAGGGAATTCCCTCCAATCTTAGTTTGGGAATCTGAAATCAGCTGGCTGTTTCCAAAAGTGCACCATTCATACACTGCAGTGTCAGCTGTGGGGGCTAGGGGCTGACATATCTTTGGTCAGTCATAAGTGAAAGTTGTTACTGGACAGTGTGTGGTGGATTCTAGTCCAGTTCCCATCATAGCTGGCATGAACCGTCACCTTTGGTAGCCTCAGCAGAGAGGCCAAAGACCGAGGCTAGAGAATGCCCTTCTGGCCCTCTGAGTCAAGGTAGAAGTGCATTAGCAGAGCAGCACGTCGAGGAGGTGTTTGCCTTGTCACTGCACAGACTGTATCTATTCTGTCGAGAACAAAGGCGTTCAATCCCCAGCAAGCCAACACTCTTCGCTGGTGCTAAAAAACGATTTAATATTGTCTGTTTCCTGCTGCTGGGCTGTTACAGTGACATTCCACTGTCCAAGCATGTGTACGGTACAGGATGTGCTGATCTACTGATGGGCTTGAGTTCTCAGGGACATGTTAGCTTCTCTATGGGATGAGTGCTGGAATGGCTTCCACATCTGTTTCCTCCAGGTGTTCTGTGTGGGTCTCTGGTGCCTGGATGAATACTGGTACTACAGTGTCTTCACTCTCTCCATGTTGGTGGCATTTGAAGCTTCTCTGGTCCAACAGCAAATGAGAAATATGTCAGAGATTCGAAAAATGGGCAACAAACCATACATGATTCAGGTAAGTGAGCGCAGAGGGATGATGATCAGAAACTCGGCACTGAGAAACTGGGGAGTTTAATATAGAGCCCAAGAGCATGCAAGGCCCTTTAGACATGGCCTGTAAGAAAGAGCAGAGTTTACACTCTAAATTAGGCACACCTTGCTGAGGGAACAACAAGATTTTCCTGTGTTTCCTGTTTTCTTATGTCCAATTTGCCTTTTGATGTCTTTTGCCTTTGCATGTACTTGTTTAACTCTTGCCTAATTATTTGGAGTCTTTGGCCTTTTCCTTTGAATAGTTTTAATCTTTTTTTTTAAAGTTCAGATTTATTATAAAACACCAAGATTATGTACTGCGCCTGTGTGTGCTCAGCGGGGGGAAAGACGATTGATTGGGAACAATTCCAAAAGATCCCAGCTCAGCTTGGGGCCCCAAAATTTGATCCCCTTCTCCTCTGGTGCTTTCTTTTTCTTTTTTCAGAGTAACAGCCGTGTTAGTCTGTATTCACAAAAAGAAAAGGAGGACTTGTGGCACCTTAGAGACTAACACATTTATTTGAGCATAAGCTTTCGTGAGCTACAGCTCACTTCATCAGATGCATTCAGTGGAAAATACAGTGGGGAGATTTATATACACCCCAGAACATGAAAAAATGGGTGTTTATCATGTACACTGTAAGGAGAGTGATCACTTAAGATGAGCTATTACCAGCAGGAGAGTGGGGGGGGTGAGGGGGGGAGAAAACCGTTTGTAGTGATAATCCAGGTGGGCCATTTCCAGCAGTTAACAAGAACGTCGGGGGGGGGGGGGGGGGAGGAATAAACAAGGGGAAATAGTTTTACTTTGTGTAATGACTCAACCACTCCCAGTCTCTATTCAAGCCTAAGTTAATTGTATCCAGTTTGCAAATTAATTCCAGTTCAGCAGTCTCTCGTTGGAGTCTGTTTTTGAAGTCTTTTTGTTGAAGAATGCCACTTTTAGGTCAGAAATCGAGTGACCAGAGAGATTGAAGCGTTCTCCGGCTGGTTTCTGAATGTTCTAATTCTTGACGTCTGATTTGTTTCCATTTATTCTTTTACGTAGAGACTGTCCAGTTTGACCAATGTACATGGCAGAGGGGCATTGCTGGCACATGATGGCATAGATCACGTTGGTAGATGTGCAGGTGAAAGAGCCCCTGATGGTGTGGCTGATGTGATTAGGCCCTAAGATGGTGTCCCCTGAATAGATATGCGGACACAGTTGGCAACGGGCTTTGTTGCAAGGATAGGTTCCTGGGTTAGTGGTTCTGTTGTGTGGTGTGTGGTTGCTGGTGAGTATTTGCTTCAGGTTGGGGGGCTGTCTGTAGGCAAGGACTGGCCTGTCTCCCAAGATTTGTGAGAGCGATGGGTCGTCCTTCAGGATAGGTTATAGATCCTTGATAATGCGTTGGAGAGGTTTTAGTTGGGGGCTGAAGGTGATAACTGGTGGCGTTCAGTTATTTTCTTTGTTGGGCCTGTCCTGTAGTGGGTGACTTCTGGGTACTCTTCTGGCTCTCTCAATCTGTTTCTTCACTTCAGCAGGTGGGTATTGTAGTTGTAAGAACGCTTGATAGAGATCTTGTAGGTGTTTGTCTCTGTCTGAGGGGTTGGAGCAAATGCGGTTGTATCGCAGAGCTTGGCTGTAGACGATGGATCGTGTGGTGTGGTCTGGGTGAAAGCTGGAGCTATTCCTACCTACATGCCTCCAGCTTTCACCCAGACCACACCACACGATCCATTGTCTACAGCCAAACTCTACGATACAACTGCATTTTCTCCAACCCTTCAGACAGAGACAAACCATTCATAAACCAGTCGGAGAACAATTCAGTCTCTCTGGTCACTCGATTGCTGAGCTAAAAGTGGCAATTCTTCAACAAAAAGACTTCAAAAACAGTCTCCAACGAGAGACTGCTGAATTGGAATTAATTTGCAAACTGGATACAATTAACTTAGGCTTGAATAGAGACTGGGAGTGGTTGAGTCATTACACAAAGTAAAACTATTTCCCCTTGTTTATTCCTCCCCCCCCCCCCCCCGACGTTCTTGTTAACTGCTGGAAATGGCCCACCTGGATTATCACTACAAACGGTTTTCTCCCCCCCTCACCCCCCCCACTCTCCTGCTGGTAATAGCTCATCTTAAGTGATCACTCTTGTTACAGTGTGTATGGTAACACCCATTGTTTCATGTTCTCTATGTATATAAATCTCCCCACTGTATTTTCCACTGAATGCATCCGATGAAGTGAGCTGTAGCTCACGTAAGCTTATGCTCAAATAAATTGGTTAGTCTCTAAGGTGCCACAAGTCCTCCTTTTCTTTCTTTTTCTTGTATCTGTTTGGAAAGTGCATGTGATTCTTGTGTGTTATATAAAAAATATAATTTCATGTGTAAATATACAGACAGAGACACACACAGAATGAGCACCTACAGCAACAAAACACTCTGTGCCCAAGGAAGGGAAAGAGACTTCAACTCTGCGTTTCCACGGGGTAGTAATGGGAAATAACAGTTTTTTCCAAACTGTAAACTCAGGGATGGTTTGTGGATAGCTGGGTTGAGGAGACCGTTTATGCAGATTCACCATTT
Source organism: Natator depressus (assembly GCF_965152275.1). Lineage (NCBI taxonomy): Eukaryota > Metazoa > Chordata > Testudines > Cheloniidae > Natator > Natator depressus. The sequence goes on from NC_134253.1 coordinate 27,216,060, forward strand.
TTGTGAGGAGCGGGGCTTTTGTTGTAGTTGTCTTGTGATCTATCGCTCTCTCTCCTGTCGTACGTTTCTCTAGCACCCTTCCCTGTAATATCTAAGTGCTCTTTCTCACCTTGCTTTTGTTCTGCAGGTTTACAGAAACCGGAAGTGGCGTCCCATTTCCAGTGATGAGATCATCCCAGGGGATATTGTTTCCATTGGTAACTGCCTGCATGCTTGACACAATCAAAAGCCCTTATGAAATCAAATCACTTCTACATGCATGTATTGACTGAAATTAATTAAATTTACAACTCAACCCTATCAAAATGTCCATAAAAATTCCAACAAAGAATCTTTAAATGACCATGAATGGCTGAAAATTCACAGGCCTGAGAGAGAGAGTCCCTCAAGTTCCAATCCCACAGATCTCTAACTTTATTCTCCAAGATTGGAGTCTAAATATTAGGACTAAAATCAGCCATAGCTGTCATGCTTCATATCAGAGGTTCTAAGAGTGAAAAGTTCCATCCAAAAGCTGAGGATGGGGATGAAGGACGAGGGGGAACAGGATGCTGTCCCCACCCCTGTACTGTGACTCTTTTTTAGATTGCATTGCCCCAGGAGTATTGTCCCAGTCTAAAGCTTGAATGGCAGTAAGAATTGTGCTCCTTTACTTTTAAATCCCTCTAGTTTCAATGCTATCTCGGGCTTTTATGACACTTCTGGTTCACGTCGAAGCTTGTGTTTTGGTGAAGGCCATGGGACAGATTTGGGAACTTGCAAGTGCGACTTGCCCTTAGAAATCCTCTGCATCTCAGCCAAAGCAAAGGGGAATTGCATCCTGCCAGACAAACGGGCTAACAATGGCTAGTTCTCACAGTGAGCTACTTCTAAGCTTTGCTCTCTTGATTTCAGGCCGATCTCCTCATGAGAACCTAGTGCCATGTGACGTGCTCTTGCTCCGTGGAAAGTGCATTGTGGATGAAGCCATGCTGACTGGAGAGTCTGTGCCTCAGATGAAGGTGAGAGACAGGTCCCCAGTAATGCTTGATACATCTTCATTGTTTATGTACCAAGTTTCATTCCAGCCACCGCAGCATCTAAACAGTGCAGGGTTTATAGGTGCAGATCAATCTTTGTGTAAACTCTGGCCCAGAAAATCCGGGTCTGTCTGAGTGTTATCCACCCTCATATCCATGATTGATGATCTAGTAAATGAGAAACAGAATGTCTGTTTTGTCTGGCTGTGGCTGCGGCCGGATTGCAGGGTGTGGGCACAGCCCAGCACTCCCCCACATTCCCCAGTCTGGGCTGCTTTGACTGGGCAGACAGGGGAGGGACGAGCACAGAGAGCTTCAAACCCAGTGAATCTCCCTTATTTTTATGCCAGTGCGTGATTTAATCATGATAAAATAACATTTAGAATAGCCTCCCTGTTGAAGCTGGTGATCCAAGTGTGAGCAAATCCTCTGACCCCAGGATTCTCATGGGTACCAGGCATCTGAGCTAGGACAAAGGCAGAAGCTAAGTATCCTGTTCAAGTCCAGAGTCAGTTCCTGCAGACCGCCCGCAGGGGAGCTGAGAGTGCCTCACGGAGATGGGACCATAGAGGAGCGTTATGAGTCCAATTGTTGGCAACTAACTGGAAACAAGTCCTGCTTCTCTGAGTCCCGAATTCTCTCATTCAGGAGCCCATTGAGGATCTCAGTCCAGAGCATGTCTTGGACATGCAGACAGACGCCAGACTGCACATCATATTTGGGGGAACAAAGGTCGTGCAGCACATTCCACCCCAGAAAGCCAGCACGGGACTGAAACGTATGTACTTGCCAAGCAGAAGGCTTTGGTCAGATGGAATGCCATGGCCTGGCCCACTCCTTTTAAACAATACCTTCTAGTGATGGTGCTGAGTTTGTCACCCTGCCCTTTTAGATGGCAGCTGAAATTCAGTGTTAAAATGAAATAATCTTTTGCTGAAGGCCACCGTGTTCTCCTGGAGGGTGAGAGGATCATGCAGCCCCAGTTTTGTTCTAGCTATAATGTGTGTATAAAAAAGATCTCTACAGAGCTTAATGCTGTTGTTACTGCTCCTGTTCCAGCTGTTGATAACGGGTGCGTGGCATACGTTCTGAGGACTGGATTCAACACATCTCAGGTAAGAAGTGCATGAGAGAACGCCCGTTTAAGGGAGGTAGTTCTGATCAATTGCTGGAGAGAAATCCAAATCAGGTTTCAGAGTGGTAGGTGTGTTAGTCTGTATCAGCAAACGTAATTTGCTTCAAACAGTTAAATTTCACTGGCAGGGACGTCCAGCAGGTCAGAATAGAGGCCCCATGATCTCTCTCGGTAGCTTTAAGTGCACTCCGCAGATCTCTAAACTTTAATGCCCACAATTCTGAGCTTTTTAACTGAATGAGCTGCATTTCGAAATCTTCAACACCCATCCACTGAAATACAGACAAATCCAAGTAGCTTTCGTTGAACTTTTGAGGTTTAATTAAAAAAGAAAGCATTGGACCAAATCGCTGGAAATCTTGAAATCTGTCAGAAAATTCTGATTCCAGTTCTTGCATGTACATTCCAATCTCATTGACACTGACGGTGCAACGTGTCGATAGCTCTTTTATGTGTTGGAAGTAGTGGAAAGTCAAAGTTCGAATATCCCAAGAAAAAACTGCTAGTTTTACAACAAATGCCTTCCAGGCTTCATAAAGATCCAGAACCATTTGCCCTGCACTCTGGAGACAGAGGTTGAGTTTAGGTGAGCGGTGATGTCCGTTAGAAACATGAGCTTACACAGCCATTTGTCATCATCCAGTTCAGGGTAGTTTTGTGCTTTTTCCGACAAAAAGGCCTTGATTGCATCAAAACAGTTTACAAAGCGCACCAAAACCTGGCCACGACTCAGCCACCGAATGTTACTGTGAAGTGGAATGGCGTTATAAGCACTGTCCATCTCGTCTAGCAGTGCTTGAAACTGTCTGTGAGTCAAAGCAGATCGAGCAACAAGGAAATCCGCAATTTGCACCACTGTATTCATCACATTATTAAGCTCTGAATTAGAAATTTTAGCACACAGGTTTTCTTGATGGATGGTACAGTGAAATTTGATTATCGGGTGGCCAATCTGATCTTCAAGTAACTTTACAAATCCCTTCTGTTTTCCGACCATGGCAGGAGCACCATCTGTTGTCACACAAAATATTTTTCTGATGTCAACTCTTTCTTCAAAATGGTTTTCAAAACTTTCCACTATATACAACAAAGGGGGAAGCCCCTTTGTTGTGTCATGCAGGCGTTTTAGGCAACAAAGTTCCTCTTGGATTTCATCAGAAGCACAAATATCTTGCAACAACTGCCAAACGCGGAACGTCGTTTGTATCCATGCTCTCATCAACTGCAACTGCTGTGTCTTTTAATGCAGTCGTCTGCTTTTTGTTAATGTTTTCTGCCATTTGCTTACGCATCTCTCAGCTGTTCTGGCAGAGATAGGCAGTTCTTTTATTCTAGATACGATCGTATCTTTATTTGGCAAATCATTGAACAAAACCTCCAAACTGCTGAGAAAAACTTTTTATATATTCCCCATCTGTAAACGGCTTTCTGTTTTTTGTAGTGCACTGTGCAATCTTGTAACTTCCTTCTGTAGCTTGATTTTTACTTACAAGTAAGCATTTAAAAACACTGCTTTGGTTCTCATATCCTGCTACTGCCTTTTTGATCGATTCAATCGTCTGCTTCATCAAGAAAGGTTTTCTTGTGCTTCATTTCAAAATGTCGTCAAACACTTGATGTGTGACAGACAACACTTTCACAAAAGAAAGCACAAACAGTATGGTCCTTCTTTTGAATAAATCCAAATGTCTGTCCAAGAAGGCTGAAATGAACGGACATCTAACTTTGCTTTCTTAGGAGCTGACATTTCGTCAAATGTACCCCTCAACTCACAGTGTGGGGGGGGGGAATCAAGACAGACGGCATGCACAATGTCAAATGCAGTGCGCTGTTCCATGTGGTGTGATATAAGCAGCAAATCGGGACTTAAAAATTTTTCCAGTGCCAGTGGGATATTTTTAAGGTGGAGATGCTGAGCTCTGCCCCCTCTTGCCCTTGTCTGCACCCCTTACTGCACCAGGCTGGGGCCAGTGGGCCACAGCTGGGGGCGGCTGCAGAGTGCTGCGCCGAGGCCATGAGCAGAGCCCCGGGCCGGCGCCCGGGACCCCAGGGAGCAGGGGGCTGGCGCCCGGGACCCCAGGCCAGTAGCAGGCTGAGCGGGGCCAGTGGCTGGGACCGCAGGCCAGCAGTGGAGCCCCGAGGCCAGGACCCGGGCAGTGTGAGTGCCACTGAAAATCAGCTTGCATGCTACCTTTGGCACACATGCCATAGGTTGCTGGCCCCTGGTCTAGAGCAGGAATGGCCAGCCTGTGGCTCGAGCCACATGCGGCTCTTCGGAGGTTAATATGAGGCGCCAACTGCGGGGCTGGAGCTACAGGTGCCAACTTTCCAATGTGCTACAGGGTGCTCACTGCTCAACCCCTGGCTCTGCCCCAGGCCCTCTCCCCCCCCACCCCCACTCCTTCCCCCAAGGCCCCCGCTCCTTCCCCTTCGTCTCCTGCGCCCTTGCTCCTCCCCCCCGCCTCCTGCACACCACAAAACAGCTGATTGTGGCCAGCCAGAGGCACAGAGATGGAGGGTTATGTGCCGGGGGGGGCTGACGGGAGGCTGCTGATGTGTCACTGTGTCTCTTTGGCAATGCGCATTGGTAAATTCTGGCTACTTCTCAGGTGCAGGTTGGCCTCTGGTCTAGAGGATAGAACCTGGACTCCGAGCCAGGATTCCAGAGTTCTAATCCTGAGTGCCACTAGGACTTTGAACAGATTATTGTATAATAACAGTTACTGTCCATGGGTGTTGAGGTGTGTTTGTAAACACCAGACAAGTGCAAGGTAATAAGCTTTTTTAAATCTGATGGATGGAAAGTCAAGACCGCTTAAATAAAGAGCAGTGAGAAACACACTTAACTGACCAACTGATTGGCATGCTAAAATCCTGCCTGTGGGTGGCATTGCACTGGCAATCATTGTGGTGGGCCAGTGAATGGAATGTATCACATGCAGCAACAGCAGAGAGTCAGAATGCAGGCTGTGTTAATTTTATACAGGTTTCAGAGTAACAGCCGTGTTAGTCTGTATTCGCAAAAAGAAAAGGAGTACTTGTGGCACCTTAGAGACTAACCAATTTATTTGAGCGTAAGCTTCCACTGCATGCATCTGATGAAGTGATCCGTAGCTCACGAAAGCTTATGCTCAAATTGGTTAGTCTCTAAGGTGCCACAAGTCCTCCTTTTAATTTTATACATTTGTCATGTATTTTACAAGAAACTGTACTGCATGCTGCAGAACTTGCTTCTTGCATTGAAGGCAGTTCTCCTTTCAGGGGAAGCTGCTGCGAACAATCCTCTTTGGGGTGAAAAGAGTGACAGCCAACAACTTGGAGACCTTTATTTTCATCCTGTTCCTTCTGGTCTTTGCCATTGCTGCTGCTGCGTATGTGTGGATTGAAGGTGAGCACTCTTTGGAGCTCGCCCTGGGAGCTAGCTTTTGCCAGGAGTGTAGGAATAGCTACTGGTGTATTGGCTGGGAAGGGGAATGGGAGCTGAAGAAGCTGGGCTGTTTCTGTGTGTGGGCATGAGCCGTGACTCATTCCATTTTTCTCCCAAATTCCTCAGTAGTGTGTGCCCCCGATGCGTCCATCTTGTTGTTGTGTGGCACCTTGTCTGGAGCGGAGAGGCAGCATGTCTCTGGTTTTATTTTGTAGGCACCAAGGATCCAAGCAGGAATCGATACAAACTCTTTCTGGAATGCACTTTAATACTGACTTCAGTAGTTCCACCCGAACTTCCCATTGAACTTTCTCTGGCTGTCAACACCTCCCTTATTGCCCTGGCCAAGCTCTGTAAGTACTAAGCCCAGAAGCAGGAATAGAAACAGACTGTGCACTCTGGTGTCCAGTACCCCCAGGACTGCAGCACTTGGCCACATAAAGTGTGTGAAATTGCTGGCTTTTATAAACCATGGCAACCTCCTCTCTCCAAATAGCAATAACTGGGTTGGGCTTCGTGCCCGCCTGGTTCGCCGTATGTGCTGTGTGTCTGCAGGATTCCTGTGTCATTCAAAGCAGGGAGGTGTCTCTCAGGGTGGGGTGGAGGTGGTTCACACTGTTTTGAAACGTGGAAATAGCTCCTAAGTAGAGTGCATGGGGGAAACAAGCTCCCACTCAAAAGTCCAGGTTCGGTTGCTTTTTCAACAAATGTTCTGACCCGTAGCAATGGGTGCCTCACTAGCTGGGTAAACGGCCTCCAAACCGATCACCACTCTTCCTTTGGGGCTAAATCTGACCTTAACGTCACAAGCTACAGAGCAGAAGGTTTGAGGTTGTTAAGTAAAGTGTGGCTGAGCACAGTGGTTTTTGGCTTGTATGTTGTGGAAAAGATCCTAGGTAGCTGAGGACCCCTACATGCCCTTGCTGTGTCTCTGATACATTACAGGGCCCCATCTCCTCTCTTTCAGATGTGTACTGCACAGAACCGTTCCGAATTCCCTTTGCTGGGAAAGTTCAGGTTTGCTGCTTTGACAAAACTGGCACCCTTACCAGTGACCACCTGGTGGTAAGAGGTGTGGCTGGGCTCAGGTAAGCCATGGGATGGGTTCCCATAGGTAATGTTAACCATATTGTACAGTTGGCTCAGTGTGCGATGGGGGTTCACTGCCTTTTTAGCGTCTGGTAGTGGGCCCTGTCAGAGCCAGGATGCATGACTGAGTGGGCCAGTGATCCAACATATCAAATCCTGCGTAATCAGATGTGGGTGACAGTTGAACAATGGAGGCCTAGGCTCCAGCCCCAGCGAGAGCTTCCCTCAACTGCAGGCGAAGGGCCAGTCCAGTGGGGCAGAGAGGATGAATTAGGGGGGTGAAAGAGATGAGCCAAAAGCAGGTTCTAAGCTAGGGGAAGAGGGATCCTGCAAGTTCTCTGGCTATGGCACTTGTGCAGCAATTTGCAGCATCAGAGCCCTTGAATTTGGTTCTTCATTTGGGATTTCATAAGTATGTTCTTAATTGCTAAAACCCTCTGTGCCTCTCTGCACCAGCATGCAGCCCCCACCCTGGTGAGCTGCACCCCAATGCCAGAGTCCCTCATAGAAAAACCCCTCTGGTTTATTTCATTTTAAATCTTACCCCTCAGGATTATGGGAATGTTGTGACTTGTACACTGCGGAGTCAGAAGTCCTCACACTATGGAACATGTGGAAAATAAATATATAAAATCACTGTAACCAAAATATTTCAGGGGTCGGAGTAGTTACTTACAGAATGAACGACAGCCTGGTGAGCGAGGCTGAGTGATATCCACACGCCCTAGTCAAAGGGGTTACAGTGAATGACGAGCAGGTGCAGCTGTTGTAAACAACAAACACTTGTGATTTCGTGTCCACTTGTTCTCAGGCTTATGAGAAATGGTTTAAAACCTCTTGTGTCCTGGGAGTTTGTTAATTGGCTACAGTGAGCATGGGACGTTGCCCAGGTGACATAACCACCCCTGCATGCATGTACCCCTCACTCTCCCCATCTCATAATGTAGCCTGGCCACTGAGTGGTATGTGTTCCACCTGTTGTCTAGCACGCAGGTGACTGTGTGGGGAGAGCAGTTTAGAGTGACTTCTTGCACTAGAAAAAACCCTTTGGAGGCCGCACGCGATGTAATCGCAGTACAATACACATCTGTCTGAGCAGACCCAGCTAGACAGGGTGGTGTGTTGCATGTGCATTCAGTTGCCTTGAGCAGCACTTCTTTGGTGCGCCAGTTAAGGCCTCTTCTTTGAGGAATCTGCTCAATTAGGATGGCTCAGGGGCAGTGGCTGTAGCTGCAGCATCGAGAAGCTGAGTCATTGAGCCAGCTTTCCCACAGCTTTGCTGTTGGCATGAGAAGCACTAACTGTTTAGGGCACTGGGACGGTAATTATTTGCTTGGAGAAATTGTAGAAGACGTATGGCTTTGATGGCCTGTCCAAGCCTATTAACGTAGTCTCTCCCCACTGTAGGGATGGGAAGGAAGTGACGCCAGTGTCTGACATTCCTGTAGAAACCCACCGAGTGATTGCCACTTGCCATTCCTTGGTCCAGTTGGATGACGGGACGTTGGTGGGAGATCCGTTAGAGAAAGCAATGCTGATGGCTGTGGATTGGACTCTGACCAAAGGTAGAGACAATGGCCAATTCCTACGTGTGTCCAGTTGCACAAACTGATACCAGAACCCGTGTGTGTGTGTGTAGATATTAGTGATGATAAAGCTGCTCCTCCCAATTCCATTCTTGTGGGTGAAATTCACCCCCCCCTTTGTAGACTTACGTGGGCTTTGTAGTAGTCTTCTGCCTGGGGTGAGCTGTGCCCTACGTAAACCCTGGTGAGTGCTCTGGCACTGCTGTGGAAGGGCTGCGGGAGACGTTGCGCAGGATTTCTGCAGGGACGGCCTGTATACGCAAGCTGCTGAGGTACACGTGCGCTAGACGCACAGGCAGTAAGCGAGTGTGTGCCAGTGGGGATCAGGTGGGTTGTACTTGGCATGGCTAAGATGCGCGGCTGCTGCCCGTGCGATAGCAGCTATGCTACGTATGCAAGCTGGGCATCACACCCCAGCTCCTCCTGCAGATGTAGCCTAAATTTAGAAATCCACCTTGTGCTGCAGATGTGGCATGCTCAGAAGCAGCTCTTTGCTCAGATCCACAGAGGTGGTCCAGGCAATTCCATCCCTCAGTCACTGGGGCCAGAACTTCCGTCATCACCATGCTGCAAGGCTTGGGTGGGGAGACTTGTTTGTTTGTAGTGAATGATTCGTTCCTGGGAGCTGAGGGAAGTGATGCTGCTTGCAATGCTGAGAAACCTTTCTGGATTTCCCAATCTGTTTGTTTCCAGATGAGAAAGTTTTCCCCAGAAGTATTAAAACTCAGGGACTGAAAATTCACCAGCGCTTTCATTTTGCCAGTGCCCTGAAAAGAATGTCTGTCTTGGCTTCATATGAGAAGATTGGCTCGACTGATCTCTGTTACATTGCAGCTGTGAAAGGGGCCCCAGAGACCCTGCATGCAATGGTGAGCGCAGCACACGCACGGAATGGGCTTTACGACAGCAAGATGTGTCCTAAAATGGGAATCAGTTCATGGGGCCTCCACAAGCTTGCCTGGGTTTGTGTGACTCCATCCTCAAATCCAGAACATGAATTATGTCCTGAAAATGGGCCCAGACGTGCCCTGCCCCCCCCCCCCCACCATGTAAAAACAGTCTCCACTGCAGAGGCTCAACATTAATCCTAGTTAAATCAAGGGTGGCTCAGTGTGTGATGTTCCTGGCCACTCTGTGCTTGTTCTCAGACCTGCAAATACAAATGGCAGCAGAAGGGTGAATATCAGATAAAGTCACTCTCCTGCCCTCGGTGGGGATATTTGTTGCTTCTTTGAGCTCCCCGCTTGCCTCACCCCTACTCAGGCAGGGAGGCTCCTCTGCTTCACTGTGTATTTGATATGAAGCACTGTAACCTGCATATAGTGTTTAACAAGCTGTTTCCGCCCCGCCCCCCCTTTTTCTGCAGTTCTCTCAGTGCCCGAGCAGCTACCGCACCATGCACACAGAAATCGCACGTGAGGGGGCGAGGGTGCTCGCGCTTGGCTGCAAAGAGCTGGGGCACCTCACTCATCAGCAGGTACGCTTGGCTCCAGGCAGTGCTGCTGGAACGAAGGGCGCTGCCACACCCGCTGGCTTGAAGTATTAGTAATAACCCAAATATGTGGTTTCCGTCATCATCACCCCTACTATAAAAATTGTTCCAGCACCCCTGGCTCTGTGCCTGGGCCCCTAAAGTCAGAGCACCCACCCAAAGGAAGGTGCCCACATGAGAGGGGGTGGCACAGACACCTCATAGGGAGACAATTGTCATAAGCCACAGATGAATCTGTAACTGCTTTGGTTTTTTTTATACCTGAATCCTGTTGATTTTATTTTATTTATTTATTTGCTTATTAGCTCCAAGGGACTGTGGCTCAGGTCTCCTGGTTTCTATTTTCAGTTCTGGCACTGACTACTTGTGTAACCGTGGGCACCTTCCTCTGCCTTGCCTTGCCTCGGTTTCCCCACTTGTAAAACAGGGATGATGTGCCTGTGGGAGGAAAGCTGGGGAGGCTCAGAAAGGGGGGCGGTGACTATATTACCAAAAGGGATGCTGTCTCTAGGGCAGCGGAGGGAGAATCCAGAATCATTCCATGCACCTCAGGCTGCCCCTGGCGTTCCCAGTCAGGACGGTCTGCAGTGGATGGGGGTCTCATTGCTCGTGAGACAGCACGTAACACTCCGGTGTGGTTCTTTTCCATGGAAGGTGCGAGAGTTCAAGCGCGAGGCTCTGGAATGTGACCTGAGATTTGTCGGCTTCATTGTGGTCTCCTGTCCTCTCAAAGCTGATTCCAAGCCCGTCATCCGGGAGATCCAGAATGCATCGCACCATGTGAGTGTCTGCAGGAGGAAACGAGCTCCTGCAAGCCGCTTTGCTTGTGACTGAACTCCTGGGACCGTGCAGACGCCTGAGCGACTCGGCCGGCACAAGCCTCTTCCAGGATTGCAGGGCGTGGGGGGGCAGCCGCTGCCCTTAGCTGAGCGTCATTCGTAGAGTCCAAAGCCAGAAGGGACCACTGTGATCATCTGGTCTGACCCGCTGCAGAGCACAGGCCAGAGACCTGACCCAATGTAATTCCCAGAGCAGCTGTCTCAGGAAAACATCCAGTCTTGATTTAAGTACTATGATGGGTGGGGGCACTGGCTAATAACTCTGCCTTGCCCCAGTGGTTGAATTTCCGGACAAGGTGCTGTACAAAGCACCTATGATCATTAGTGTCTCAGGTGGAACCTGGTCAGCGTCCAGGAACTTCTCTCTGTTCTGTGTAACTAAGGCCATGTGCATGTAGCGTGACCACCTCGGTAACCTCGTGTGATTCTACCTGTTTCCCTCTCTCAGGTAGTGATGATCACAGGGGACAATCCGCTCACTGCCTGCCATGTGGCCCAGGAACTCCACTTCATCCAGAAAGATCACACCCTCATCCTGCAGCCTCCCCACAGCAAAGGTGATGGATCCCAGCCCAGCCAACAGGCTGTTCTGATGTAGTATCCAGCCTGGGTGCCTGCACAGGTCACTGGGGTGTAACAGGTTTCAGAGTAGCAGCCGTGTTAGTCTGTATTTGCAAAAAGAAAAGGAGGACTTGTGGCACCTTAGAGACTAACCAATTTATTTGAGCATAAGCTTTCGTGAGCTACAGCTCACTTCATTGGATGTGTAACACTGACCTCTGGTGGCAGAAAGTGTAATGATTTTGCTGCTGAGAGTCCCAGATAATCCAGTGCCCCTCCGCAGGGCCTTCCCCCACACATCTCCGAGCAGGTCACAAACAGCAGCTGGCAGGAGCAGCGTGCGTATGGGCTACCCAGTCCATCACCGGGGGGTCTGAGCACCTAAGTAACAGCAGCTGGAAGGCCTCCCCTTTGTGTGGAAGGTTTGGGGGAGGCAGTGGTGGTAAGGGACTTGGGTTTGGTTTCTAGCTCTGCTGCAGACTCCCTGCATGACCTTGGACAAGTCAGTCTCTTGTGCTCCTCCCCCCTCCCCCCCCCCCCCCCCCCGGTCTGTGAAACATGGGCAGTAGTGCTGCCCTGCCTCCCTGGGGACTGTGAAGATAAAGTCATTGAGGACACTGAGGCGCTCAGGTTCGGTGTGGCAGAGGGGCCATAGAAGTCCCATTGATAGCATAGGGGGCAAGCAGGTGGCCCCACAGTGCAGACTGACTCTGATGTCTGGCAATCTGCCAGCTTTCACCATGGTAGCCAGTCCATAGTGAAAAGGTGCTGCAGACACCTGGCTCTGTGCATTTTCTCCCCCCCCCCCCCCCCGAGTCCCACATGGCAGTGTCTGTGCTGACTCCCAACCCCGCCTGCGTTCTGTTCCAGACTCCTGCTGGCAGTGGCAGTCCATTGACGGCACCACCACGCTCCCCATCTTTCCACACTCCCGGCAACAGCTGATTCGTTACAACCTGTGTATTACGGGGGAAGGGCTCTCTTACCTGCAGACTGCAAGCAGACAGCAATTATTGAAGCTCATACCCCATGTTCAGGTGTTTGCCAGGGTGGCACCGAAACAAAAGGTGAGATGCTCCAGTCCTTTGTACAATCTCAGCTTCTGCCTGTCTCGGTGTGTCCTACCTACTAACAGTAACAGCACAAACCTTACCTGCGGACCCTTCCCAAATCCAGAGTGACTCCAGCACACCACGGGGAGTCCAAGAGTCTCTGGGGCTCAGCACCTGCCACTCACATTCATGTTAACTGGAGCTCAGCCTCTTGGCGTGCTCAGCCCCTTGGTCCTCTGATGAATTACTTATTTCAGAAGATGCAGAGGAGTGAATATTGAGAGCTCTAGGTGGCAAGTCAGCTGCATGATTTCCCGTCTTGTTCACCGTAAAGGAGCCCTCTGATCCGTGTCCTTACCGCCAATATTAAAAACTGAGTGAGGCATAAGACTGGTGATGCTCAAAAAGGGTATTTAACACCGTGCTTTTCAGCATGTGCCCCAGCCCATTTTGGTACCTGGCACACACAGTCCCAGTAGCTTGGGCAGGCGTTCATTCCTGACTGGCACTTCTCACTGTAGGAGTTTGTCATCACAACGTTAAAGGGGCTCGGCTTTGTCACGCTGATGTGTGGGGATGGAACCAACGATGTTGGAGCCCTGAAGCATGCAGATGTGGGTGAGTCTGAACATGCAATGAGGAGGAAGGTAGTGTGTGGCTTCCTGGGTTTGGCTTGTATCCCTGGGCGCAGAATTCAGCATTTGGAGCCTTCTGCAGGCATCTCTAGGGACTTACTCATTTACTGGGGATTTTCCCAGCTGGGATTGGTCAGTAATTAATCTGGCAGACTCCATTTGGAGCTGCATCGTCTCTCCCCAGGGGGTGAAATGAGCAGTAGGCTGGCGAAATGCACACTCACACAGCTTGTGCTTCTACATGGCATGAGCCTAGAGGGAGAAAACTGGCTACAGAGCAGTTACCCTGGGAGTGCTTTATAGAGCGACTTCTTCCCTGCTGCTGCTTCAGCCCCTGAGTGTAACGTGCCTCACGGGGACCCCGGTCTGGGACATCCCTGGGTCACCAGATTGTGTGCCTTCTGAATCGGAGACGTCCCTAAATCCGGATTAATCTAAACTTTCCAGATTCTTGTTTCAGTTGGTCCAGAAAATTCCTTCTGTGAAATCATTTGGTGAGAGTGCTCCAATTGCTGCCCCCTCCCCATTTTATTCTGTTCTGTCTCCCTTAGCAAAGTAAGGTTGAGCTGAGTAATGTGGTGTATTTCTACCTAGGATAGTGGGCCTTGCTGTTCGGCCAGCTGCGGTCTCTCAGATAAAGGCTTTAGCTTCAGTGCCTTCAGTATTGACTCCTTGGTAATACTTAAAACCGTCCTTCAGAAGAGACCAGAGCTTTACTGGGGCCAGGGGGCATTACTGCATTCCCATTTACAGATCTGGACATGACTTACCGAAGGGCATGTCTGCAGTGTCACTGTCACTGTGTCGGGCCCAGGATACTAGAGAGACAAGGCGAGCAAGAGATGAGAAAGGTGTCTTGTATTGGACCAACTGCTATTGGTGAGAGAGAGAGAGAGAGAGAGAGAGAGAGATGAGCTTTCGCGCTGGCACAGAGTTCTTCAGGTCACCTCACACCTTGTCTAAGGTCACACAGAGTTAGGACTGGAACCCAGAAGTCCCAGTTCCCTGCTCTAACAAGTGCTTCCTTCCCCTTCGTACATTTGCTTGGCACCACTCTAAGGTGGGCTGTGAAGGGCGGCTCACGGCTGCTGGGAACTAAGGGTTCCCACTTGAAGTCATTTTGCCAGTTCGGGTTTTTTCTTTTCCTGCAGCTGATGTTTTGGTCTTACAGGGGTGGCGCTGCTGGCAAATGCTCCCGAGAGACTCCCCGAACGGAAAAAGAGGCCTCGCGATGGACCCAATGATGGGAGACCCGCCTTGCCTGCCATAGGGAGCAGTGCCATGAAGCCCACCTCCCGTGCTGCCAAGCACAGGGTCATGTCCCACAGAGAAGAGCAACTGGCCATCCAGCGGGTTGGTAACCAGGTCTGCCTGGAGCCCAGCCCCTCCTCCCTTCCAGGTTCAGTGGCTGACACTGTCCACATCCCTGGTGCCCTCCACCCCTCCCATCCTCCGGGCTCACTGGGGCTTTTATTTTTAATTCTTGAATTGGAAATGGCAGGACACCCCAGAAATGTACTTCTGATTGCAGCAAGGCCCTGCCCGTGCTCCTGGGTAAGGTGTTTCTGGCCAGAAAGGAAGTCAAAGCCAGAGGGGGTTGTCCTGTTCCGAAGCCCCCACCGCTGCAGGCTTATTCTAGTAAGAATTGCAGCAGCTACTCATGACAGTATTGTCCTTTCATGGATCCATAAACCAGCCGTCACACTTCCAGTTCTGCCCAGGGGAGTCCACAAGCCCAGCCTTTCTCCTTCCTGCCCCAGAAATGACACTGGTGGGTGTCAGCTGACAGACCTCCTGGAGGTGGGTGAGCTCTGCAGCCGGCTCACAGGGTGTATGCTGAGGGGCTGTCTAAGGTCCTGGCAGTGTGGAGAGCCCCTCCTAGCAAGGATCAGGGCTGGGTAGGGATGATGCAAGTCTCCGTATTATTCCAGTCTGTGATAATGAAATGTCTCCTTCTCTCTCACTGGAAACCAGGAGCGGATCAGCCAGGTCCTGAAGGATTTGGAAGAGGACCATGTGCCTGTTGTGAAACTGGGTGATGCCAGCATCGCTGCTCCCTTTACATCCAAGCTCTCCTCCATTCAGTGTAGTAAGTAGCAACGGGGGAGCAGGTCTGTGCTGTTGATTGCCCCTAGTCTGGTGACCCATCCTACTCCGATGAGGAGAGTAGCATGGGCGCATTTCCTGTGTGAATCCGAACAGGCTCTTGGCAAAGGCAGGGGGGCGTTGGGTGGGGTGGGGAAAAGGATGATGCAAACACTGACTCTTACTGGGAGGAAATGCCTAAAACACGAGGCCAAGGGGGTGCTTCCCATACTCCCAGTTTTCATTTCCCCATATGGATTTCCCAGCTTGGAGATGGAAACTGACTGTGCTGAGTGACCATGGTGCACTGGATCAAGGGAAAGGTGAGCTGCTTGTCCAAGAACTCTAGGCTCATAGCAGCTCCCCATGCTGGGTCCCAGGGAGTGGAGGGGGCTGTGCAGATGGAGCCACAGAACTTGCATCCTGAGGACAAACTGCTGTTTCTTCTTGCTCTTCAGTCTGCCACGTGATCAAGCAAGGTCGCTGCACATTAGTGACCACGCTCCAGATGTTTAAGATCCTGGCCTTGAACGCCCTGATCCTCGCATACAGCCAAAGCGTCCTTTACCTGGAAGGAGTGAAATTCAGTGACTTCCAGGCAACGCTTCAGGGTTTGTTATTGGCCGGCTGCTTCCTCTTCATCTCCAGGTCAAAGGTATGTTGCATGGTGGCCTGCTGTACCTGGGAGTGCTTCCAAAGGAGGAAATAGGAAGGGTTGTGTTTGTCTTGTGAGGAATGCGGCAGGGAAAGCAGCTCTTCTATTCTTACAGTGAGTGCTGTCTAGCCAGCTCACTGCCTGCCCAGAACGTGCAGAGAATCACTTCGTTCTTCCCTAGATCCTGGCGAGGGGAGGCCTTTCTGAGGCCAACACTTTGTGCTTTAGGGAATGTCTAAGAATGAGATCAGACAGACAGTGCATTTCTGTTCAGTGTGCCAGGGCACATGGTCAGACGCAGGCATTAATCACCTGGGATACGCTGTTGCCTGCAGCATGCAGCTGAAGGTCTCACTGTGTGAAGTGGAATTTATAAGAGCTGGGCATTTCACGGGCACAGTTGACACAGGTGGGATCTTGCTGGCAGCTTGGCCAGTGGCGCCAACTTCATTGTCTTTGTACAATTTTTCCATCTGTTAAATCCTGGTGTCTCTTTCCTTTGGTTTCCAGCCTCTGAAGACCCTTTCCAGGGAGCGTCCGTTACCCAATATCTTTAATCTCTACACTGTTCTGACAGTGCTGCTGCAGTTCCTCGTCCATTTCCTTAGCCTGGTGTATCTGTACCATGGTGCACAGGCTCGCAGCTCTTCCACGTGAGTGCTGCTTGTTTCTGAAGTACAAAATGTTAGCACCTATCTTCAGGCTGCGACTGAGCACCAAGTTATTAAACTGGATGGGCAAATCCCATCTGGGAAGGAAGGTGTAGGGAAACCTGCTGCCTTCATGGTGCTTTTCCTTCTTATTTTCCCTTAGAAATCCCTGCCTGCTTAATCTTAAATTTGGTAGGCAGGAGGGAAGTATCCGAAAAGGTGGATTTGAGTTGCAAATCAAATGAAGGTCACCAGACAACTTAGCTAAGTTGAGTTCAGAACTTTTTATAGTAAGTCTGGGGATCAGCCTGAGAGATGCTGCACTCAAACAGAAGTTATGGGCTTGGTGCAGAAATTAGTAAGTGTGAGTCTAGGGCCTTATGTTATGCAGGCCGGACTAGATCAGTAGTCTCCAAACTGTTGGGCACGGAGGAACGTCTGGGGGGCGCAGCGGAGCCTGGGCCAGCCCCCGTGGGAGCGGGAAAGGACCACCACCCAGCCCCGCTCTGCCCCCAGCTCTGTTCCAGCCCTGCCTGGGCTCTGGCGGTGGCCGTGGCCCCCCACGTTGGCTCCCAGCTGCAGCCCTAGCCTTGGCCCTTGGCTTCCGGCCCACGGCTCTGCTCCCAGTTGCGGCTTCAGCACCTGACCCCCGGCTGCAGCCAGGTAAGAGGGGAGGCGACAGAAAACATTTGGGGACCACTGGACTAGATTATCACAATGGTTCCCTTCAAGGCTTTAAAATCTCATCTGATGAATTGGCCCCTAGTCCCATTTATTCTGAAATCCCAGAACTGGGCTCCATTGATCGGAAAGGGCTTTGTCTGGTTTCTTTAAGGAAAGAAGAGTTTGTGGATTTGTACAAGGAGTTTGAGCCCAGCCTCGTGAATAGCACGGTTTACATCATGTCAATGGCAATGCAGATGGCCACTTTCACCATTAATTACAAGGTAAGACTTGCTCAGCTCGCATCTCTGGGAAACCAGGGAAGGAACAAAATTATATTTAAGTTATGTTACATCAAAGCCAATGCGCTTGTAGGAACTGAGGTGTTTGCAAATCTGAAAGGTAGCCCATGTGGGCTTAGCAGTATGGATGTGGGTGTGAGATACAAAGATTTGTTCTACATTATTAACGGCAGTGTCACCGATGTAAATCCTTCAGTAGAGACATCCACTGAGAGTTTGGAAAAAGTTTGCTTATGTACAAAGATAGCTGTTCTGAATGCATCAAGGCGAGACCCAAATTGTACATCGAAGTATCAGTTCTCTGTCTGGGAGACCAGAATTCCTGTCCTGTTTTTAAACAAGCTTGTGAATTTGGCATTGAAAACTGCCTCCCACTGAACCTAGTGAAGATGAGCTGCAGCGGCTCTTCTGCTCTGATGGTGTCTCAATGTGCATTTGCCATTTCAGGGCCACCCTTTTATGGAGAGTCTGCGGGAGAACAAACCTCTACTGTGGAGCATTATCCTTTCAGGACTGGCCATTGTGGGCCTTTTGACAGGCTCCTCACCAGAGTTCAGTGAAAAGTTTGGGCTGGTGGAAATCCCCATGGAGGTGAGCAGGGACAGGATGGAGTGTTCCACACTGGCAGACTCTTCTGGAGTAACTGCTATAGAAACCAATACTCTGGAACTGCTACAGCAAGGACTTTCAAAGGGGCCTGAAGAAGTTAGGTGCCCACTGATTTCAATGGGAGTCAGACCCTTAACTCAGCTTAGGCACCTGTGAAATTCCCAACTTCATGGTTCACTTACAACTACCTAAACGCTCACTGGAAAGTAGCCCCTTGTACTGAAGACTAGACGTGCAAGGATTCTCTTGGACAGGAATCCGTTTGGGTTCTGAATTCCCCTGTGTACAAACCAAACTCTGCTCGCATCTAAGGGGTTAGACTGGATGACCCTTGCGGTTCCTTCTAACTGTATGGTTTTATGATTCTAAGGGGTGTTCCTTTTTAAAGATAAAACTTGATTTAAAATAGACTCCTTATATATGGACTTCCAGAAACTCTTCCATAATGTGGTTTGTGTTCAGTGTTTGAGACTGAAAACAATTACTTGTTCTAAATACTCTGAAACTAAGAACACCCGGGTTACTCTCCCCAACTTGCCTCTGTGGCTGGGTCTCCCGGTGAGGTTCTGAAGAGCTGCATCCTGTCTGAGGCACAGTAGCAGCCTCTCAGAACTGTCTTTACATATTTTACTTAGCTTTAGACATGTTTAAATTCCTGACTAGCGTGTTACTGGCTCACTGAGCTTTTCATGTGACCCCTGCTCTTCTCTCCTAGTCCCTGACAGCAACCTTGCACTGAGCTGTCCTTTCCCACCTCGAGGGAGACTAGACTTCTGGGTTTGGTCACATGAGGCAAGAGTTCACTTTGCATCCCTGCTTCCTTTGTGGCAGTGCAGACTGAGAGGGATGAGACTGTCCAGTTCTGTACTAAGTGCTTGCTTGCCACCATTCACTGATGCGAGACATTTGTTCATTTACTTTGCTGACGCCCCGCTTGCCCCTTCATAATCTCCCACTAAAAATAAGTTAGTTATTAAAACAGGCTTTAACTGCTGGAAGTTTCAATATGTTGTTTAGGCAAAAATAACTTATCTAAGCTGCTTCCCTTTCAGTTTAAGATTGTGATTGCTCAGGTCTTGCTGGCTGACTTCTTCCTCGCCTTGGTGGTGGACCGAATTCTTCAGTTTCTGCTGGGGAGTGCAAAACTTAAAGTGCCTTCCTGAAACAGATTCCAAGCCTCCAACATCCCAGCAGTGCTGAGTATACAAGTGTGAAGGACAACACCGTGGGGACACACTTCCAGATTGCAAGGAGGATCTTTTATTCTTTTGACAGTGACTTAGCCCTGCTCTGGAGCAGGCCTGGGAAAGCTTTCTGCCGTGCTCGTTTGGAGACCACTTGGTGTAACAATCAAGGCTGCATGGGGCAATACACCTTTAAATAACATTTCCAGGACGTGACATATTGGGAATTTTGTACTGCCCTATGCTTGAGGAAGCGTTTACAGAATTTGGTAATTAAATTGGAATCAATGTATTTTAAAACACATTTGGAATTTCTTTTTGGGGGCTAGTAGTTAGTTACTCAAAAGTCGAGCTCTTACACTAACAGCTATTCCCTCTACGTGAGTTCTGAGGTTCAGACACAAAATTAGAGTCCCTCAATTATGAAAGAAACAAGGCAGGAAGAGTAGCTAGATTCACTTAGTCATAAATATGCAAGGAGGGCTTGAACAAAGACTTGTTTTAATTAGTATGACAATAGCAGCAGCAGCCTCTTTAGCCCTTAGTTTGCTTAGTATTTCTGCTGTATAAAAAGTTGTCCTCAAAAATAAAAACAAAGTTACCTTCCCAGGGACAACGTCCAGAATAAAAAAGTTTTAGTAAGAGAGCTAAGAAAAAATATTCAATACCCAATGTTCATTAATCTTTAAACACAGACTGAACAAAATATTAGTGTCTTGCTGTCTGCTACACAAAAGTAAACCCTATGGTAAACCCTCGAAAACTTAGCTTCCATGGAGAGCTAAATGCAGGTGACAGTGGCATAGTGGACACCACAGTAAAATACAAACAGCAGCGAGTTTTAGTCCTGGGGTCAGCTGACTGGCTGCAGGTTTAAAAACTGCAGTGTAGATATTTGGGTTTGGACTGGAGCCCTGGCTCTGCAACCTCATGACTTGGGGGGTCTCAGAGCCCAGGGTCCAGCCCAAACCTCTCCACTGCCATTTTTAGCCCACCAACCCATGCCAGCTATGGCCATGCCTGTGTCTTTTATTGCAGTGTAGACATAGCCCTACTAGGCTGCAAGTATAAATGCACTTATTTGACTTTGCTAGTAATCTTTCAAAAGTTGATGGTGCTCTCTAGTTCTCAAGTGGATTACAAATTTAAATATTACAAAATTAGAAGGCAGAAACAGAGTTCATTCAGTTCTTTACAAGAGTGTCCTTTGGAGAATTGAGTCCATCACAGCTGGTTGTGCAGTTTATGCACCTGTGGCAACAGACAGCCTCAATGGAATGATTTAGTAGGAAGAATATAACTTTATCTGCTAGAAGGGACACGTACCCCATGCTTTGGTAGCACTCTGTGCTGCTCGCTGCTAACAGATGCTGGGTGGGAGTCTGGCAGCTGCAGTCCTTTCAACTACAAAGGCATAGTCATACTGAAACAAACCAAAAAAAAGGTTTATAGATAGAAAATGCTACCTCATGCTCATAGCTGTTAGTACATACAGAACTCTTATTCAGCCACTCTAAAGCCTCCATCCTTTTGTACTCCAACTTGGTATTACCGGTGAGAACAGAGGGCAGGCTGCAGTGAATTACTTACCTCCTTCTCAATGTCAGCAAGAGACTTAATGTTCAAGTTCGTGAAGATGGAAAAGGCCTACAAAACAGAGGTAACTACAATAGGTAATATATTCCTGTTGTCCTAGCAGCCTCCTCCCACTGGTTCTTTATCCTGTAGAACTGTTTGCAACGCCCAGGAAACCAGACTTTTGCCATATGAACATAAACAGAATCATCAACCCGTGGGACTACATGACCCTCTTACTCACCCCTTAAATAGCAATTTAATTAAAAGGAATTGGTAAAATGTCCTTGTAAATTATAGTGATACTCACATTAGTCCCAGTAGTGATGCTGCTTTCAAATTTGGGGTGTAGTGCGAAAGGAACCCCATCCATGGCTGAGAAAAGAGAAATGATCATCAGAGCTGCAGATGAACAGCAGCCCTATGAAAGCACTGCATTGCAGTGCACTGGCAGGCCTGTAAGGAAAACCTGGTGCCTGGGACAGTCCCTCGACTGGTGAGTGCTAACTTGTGAATTGCCAGAGGGCTTGAAGAGTGAGTGAGAGGAACGCCCAGCTGGACTACCTTAGCCTATTCTTCTAACATCGCATTATGCCACTCCACTTATGAGAAGGAACAGGCGATAGAATACCCAAACTGCTCTCTGGGAAGCACCATGTGATAGTTTGGGTGTTCTGTCTGCATAACCCTGTCCAAGTGGAAGAGGTTAGAAATTCCAGCCCACTGCCTTTCCGATACCATAGTAACACTGACTGGATTTTTTTTAAACTAGGTGGAGGAAAAAGACCAATACGACATTAAGCAACTAATATAATGCAGAGTGTTTGTCCTAAGCTAATTGTCAGACTTTGTACTTGGAAGGAGGACTTCACTTACCTGAGATGCCATAGAGGTTAGATGTATCATAAATGGAATCATCTCGCTTCATGGATACATGTTTTGAGCCAACTCTAGTCAAAGACTTTTCTGATGAAAATTCTGTCCTGCAGGGGATTAGACAATTTACAAATGGAGGCCTCGGTGTTTTACATTTGCAAAACAGCACCCAAAAAAAAAAAAAAAAAATTTTAAATGAAAAACCTCCTCCTGCAGCAGCAGCTCCTGCCCCATGGGGCTTGTTGGGCTGAGCTTCCCGCTCCAGCCATTGCCAGCAGGGACACTGGCATGCAGGGTGGCAGCAAGCTCAGAACTGGCCTACCCCTCACCATCATGACAGAGGAGCAGACGGGCCAACACTGAGTCCCACTGTGATCCCTGTGCTCCAGGGGCCAGGTCCCAACACTAGGAGCCAGACATCTGAGTCCAACCAGGAAGAGCTCTGTGCAGCTTCAAAACTTGCCCCACTCATCAAAAATGTCCAATAAAAAAATATTTCCTTACCCCCGGCCCCCAATATTCTGGGAGCAACACAGCTGCAACAATACTGCAAAATACTCAGATTCATTAGTGTCTTACACCAGAGCTGTGCCCTTAAAGCTAAGCAAACCTGAGCACACAGTATCCTCCTTCCATCCAGTCCCAGTCCCACCATGAATGGTGCATTTCCTGTGTGTGAAAAGGGGCAAAGGCCAGTGCCCGTCACTATTTTTGAAAGGGGGGCCACTTTGGCAAAAAACCTTCAACGTGAGAGCCACAGCAACCCGACACAGACGGTTGAACGCTCTGAGCTCTTTGTTAGTTGATATCATAATAGTACTGTTGTTGGTAATATTGTTTGGGGTTCAGGAAGGGGTTTGGAGTGCTGGCTCTGGGAGGGGGCTCAGGGCTGGGGTGCAGGAGGGGTGTTGGAGGCTGGCTCGGGGCTGGGGCAGGGGCTTGGGGTGCAGGAGGGGGGTACAGGGGGCTCGCTCCAGAAGGCCGCAGGTTGGGTGGGAGAAGGTTATTCAGAACCTGCCCATTGAAGGGGATGGCATTTACTTCGGGTGGTCCTGAACCCACGCCACTCCTGGAAGGGGCCCATGTGCCCCTGCAGCCCCTGTGGGGGCATGTGCTCTGCATGCTGCCCCTCTCTGCAGGCATCACGCCTGCAACTCCCACTGGCCACAGTTCCCCATTCCTGGCCAATGGGAGCTGTGGGGGTGGTGCTTGCAGCGCAGAGACCTCTGCTCCCCGCCTTATCTCGGGGAAGGCAGGGAGTCTGCCTTAGCTGCAGCCCCACTGCCACTGGAGAGTGTGATCTACAAGGATCCGCACTTAGGCTCCATGGGAGTCAGCACTGGCTCATGCAGTGAAGAACACTGGGCTAAGGTATTTTCCAGAACCCTTGGTAGTAGCACCAGAAGAGAGCCATATGACAAAACATCAGAAGCCACATGGTCGCACCATAACAAACTGGGACTTACTCCTAATTCAAGACAGGCACCAATAAAATCAAAGGTGACGACTGATTACTTACTTTTTGTTATCCAGGTCTCTGGTCTCCAGTGAAAGCCCCTTCATTGCTGGACTGATGTTCCTTGGTTTTGGAAGGGGTTTAGGTTTGAGAAGTTGCCCCTTTTTACACCAAACAGCAAAGCTGCTAATTTCCCTGGGGGGAGGAGAAAAACAGATTATACTGAGAACTAAAGCCACAGAAAGTGGGACCTGCAGCCAGGGTGAAAGGATGGCAGCATCTTACCCTATCTTCACATAACATGGGACCACTTTATTCTTGCCACTCAGCATAATGTCAAAAACAACTAGGTCTGCCGCACCTAATGGGACAAGCTTCACACATATTCGTTTCTTCTTGGAAATGGACGTTTCTAACAGGGAAGCAGAGATCATGACATCACAAGAAATTCCTGCGTTTGTTTGCAATAAGGCTCATGGTATGTAACCTCAGTCTCTGCTGCTGGCCTTACCTGAACAGTGTGAATGCTGGCTCAAGAAAAAGCCAGGGTTAATGCTAGTGCTGTAAAAACATTACAGCTGGTAAGACGTTTTGAAGAGCTGAAATCCTAATCACCCAGCTTTAGATAACAAAGGCCCAGCGTCGCCGAAACAGAAAACCTTGCACAACACTGTCCCATAAATGCGGCCTATGCATTTTCAACTCTGACTGTACAAAGACAGGTGCTGTGACATGTCTACGCCCTGATCTCCCTAGCACACAGGAATACAACTCCCAAACATAGTACGTGGATTAAGCCTAGCAGAACGTTCACCAAGGCCAGGAACGCCTGCGTTCTAGTTCCAGCAAATCAATGGCACACCTACAGCACACCGTGCACTGTTGCTTCGTGTTTAATACAGTAGAAAGATGCTATAGCTGGGCTGAGGGGGGGGGAGGGGGGCGTAGGGGGAGGGAGCGCACCACAGGCATGGGGCAACAAGACTCACTTGGCTCTAAGAACTCCCGAATGTAAAGGTATCCTGTAGGCAGAAGCGTTTTCTCACTCAGGATCAGTACGTCGGCGACCACATTGCCTGGGGAGGTCTGAAAGAAAGACACTCAGGTCAGTCTGTAGCACTGGGTGACCACGGGGCTTAGAGGGCAGCAGATGCCCTCATCATGTGCGGGTGCAGGTTACCGTTAGGTCCACAGCCTCAGGGGAAGAGCGCGCGTGTGTGTGGCTAGGTTAAAGTTAATGCCATGCACTAAACTAAGGGGTCGAGCTCTAGCTCACACACTGGCAAGTAGCATTGGGTGAAGGCCCTCTGCGTTAGGGCCACGCCTGCATGTGACCCCCACTGGGTAATCACAGGGTAGGGGTAGGGTCAGGTTGCGGGCGGGATAGGTGCTGATGCAGCAGCGTTGGGCGCCTCCTACTTCACTGGCCACAGTGGAGGTGATGCACAAGACGTAGCCGGATTTCTGCCCAAATCCTTTCCCGAAGCTGGCTGTGGCTCCCTCCAGGGTCGAGGTGATCTGTGGGGGGAATGAGAGGCGCAGCCCCGTGAGTCTGTAGCCGCAAAAAGAACAGGAGGACTTGTGGCAGCTTACAGACTAACGGAGTCATTTGGGCATGAGCTTTCGAGGGCTGCGGCTCACTGCAGGGAGGCCTCCTTCGTTGCTGATGTTGTTAGTCTCTAAGGTGCCACAAGTCCTCCTGTGCTGGGGGGGGGGGATGCAGCCAGTGACCTTGAGCCTGGCCAAGGGGCGCAGGGCCAGGCGGGAGTCGGTTCTCACCCCTCGTGGGGGGCAGGCCAGGGCCTCCGCCACTTGGGACAACTGCGCAGCCGGCGGGAAGTGGGGCAGAGGGAAAGGGGGGCTGTTCTGTGGGGGGTTCCAAAGGCAGGGGGCGGGGCTAGGCATGTCCGGGGGCAGGGGGCGGGGCCTGTTCCCGGCGCGGGGGGACGGTTCAAAGGGCAGGGGGCGGGGCCTGTTCCCGGCGCGGGGGGGCGGTTCAAAGGGCAAGGGGCGGGGCCTGTTCCCGGCGCGGGGGGGGCGGTTCAAAGGGCAAGGGGCGGGGCCTGTTCCCGCGCGGGGATGTCCGTCCCGGCGGCCCCGCTCTCACCGGTGTCCAGCCGGCGGGCGCCGCGCTGGCACTGGAGGCCCAGGCCACCCCGGTCAGCGGGGACTGCTCCGGCAGCGCCGCCATCTCTCCTCGCCCGGCGGCTTCGCTCCCCGCGTCCGGGCCTCCCCTCCCGGCGGGAGGCGGGGCTGGGGAACTCACCCGGCCTCTTTCTCCGCCTATTGGTCGTCTCGGCGAACACGCTTCTCTGATTGGGCTCTTCGCGGAGAGTGACAAATCCGAGACCGAGAAGGAGCCGCCCTTCTGACCAGCGCGCACGCGCCCTTTGAACGCGGAAGCGGGAAATCACTGGCGGGGGCCTGCTACGCATGCGCCACCCACTTGCGCAGTGCGCAGGCGCTAGTGGTGTTCAGTCTTTCCTCCCTCCCTTCCCCCCCCGTCTGTTGGTTCGTCCCCTCCCTCTTCCCTCTCGGCGCTGAGCCCCGCCCCAGGAGCAGAGCCCACACGTGGCAGCACAGGGGGGCGATGCCCCGCACTTTTATTCACAGCACAGGTAACCCTGAGAGCAAGGCAGGGTCCGGCGATACAGCTGCATCCGACAGAACAAGCCCTCTGACACCCCCCAACCAGCCACCGCACCCGCCCACCCCCCGGGCACCCCACAGTGCATTTACAAAGGCAAGTGGGTGCTAAGCCACCCCAGGCCTCCTGGACCTCTAGAACCACAACCTCTTAGAGAAGTGGGGAAAGAGCCTGCAGGGAAAGGTAATAAAGGCAAAGGCAAAAGGAGGCAAGGACAGCCATCTGCTGCAAGTCTGTGTTTAACCCTCAGGAGGCTGCTGGCACTGGGTGACTGGTGGCTTCTTTGGGGGAACTTTGAGTAGTTTCCGAATCGGTGAGTTTTCCAGTTGCTGAAAGGTCCTTGATGCTGGAAGGGAAGCAACAAAATCCTCAGTTATCTCCACCCGGTCTAGGGAAAGGCTTTGGCTAATCTGAAGCAGTTACAATGGAGCACAGACCTGGATCTAATTTTGGTTTTGGCCCAGTTTGCCTGAGGTCTTGAACAGGTTCCCTTGCTTTTCTGTGCATCAGATTCCCCACAGCTGGACTGTATACTCTGCTTTTAGGATGTGACCTAAATATGTATCCACAAACCCAACACTATGAGTCAGACGGCAGGGAAAGGGATTTTAGCCATTTACATTTCCTCCTGTTCCTAAAGGCAGAGTTCAGCATCCACAGATTTAGGGCTCACTTTATAAATCCTCAGACTGGTGAAGAACATAAAAACAGCCATACTGGGTTAGGCCAAAGTTCCATCTAGCCCACTAGCCTGTCTTTGAACAATGGCCAATGCCAGGTGCCCCGGAGGAAATGAACAGAACAGGTGGTAATCAAGTGATCCATCCCTTGTTGCCCAATTCCCAGCTTCTGGCAAAAAGGCTAGGGACACCATCCTTGCCAATAGCCATTCATGGACCTATCCTCTATGAATTTAAACTTTTTTTTTAAAAAAAAAAAAAAACCCTGTTATAGTCTTGGCCTTCACAACATCCTGGCAAAGAGTTCCACAAGCTGACTGTGCATTGTGTGAAGAAATACTTCCTTTTAATCTCTCCTCATACAGAAGTTGTTCCATCCCCCTCATCATTTTTGTTGCCCTTTTCTGATTCCACTCTCTCTTTTTGGAGATGGGGCAACCACATCTGCACGCAGTATTCAAGATGTGGGTGTACCTTGGATGTGTACATAAGAGACCTGATATGGGAACAGCCTTAAATAGGCAATTGTGAGAGGTGTCATTTGTTATTTTCATTAACATGGCTATACTGTGTCTCACAATACAATATTCAGTAAAATGTCCCCAACAGCTATAGGTATCCAAGATTTCCTTGTGTAATATACTAGAATGAACTGCATACACAGGCAGAACCTCAGCAATGAAGAGGGTGGAGTAAGAGCTTAAATATAAAATAAACAATAAACTCTTTCTAAGGTAACATGCACTCAATGTCATTTTTCCCTCAACAGGTTTTTAATGCTTCCTACAGTGGTCTAACAAGTACCGTGTGCAGCAAGTGTCATCACTTAAAAAAAAAAAAACGAACCACCTCTTCTAATGACAGCTTGTCAAGGTACTGCCAAAGCGATTTAGGGATGAGAGGAAGAGAACAAAAATTAATCCACCTCCCTCTATAGCCTTCTGGGTTTTATTGCTTAACAAAGGTTCTGTATTTAATGGATAGGAAGTATTTACTGCCGATGGCTGGAACGTCTGCTTACCAAGTTGCTCTGACAGATTCCGGAGGTACTGTGTACTGTCTTCTATGAAAGTCTGCAACAACTTCACTGCCTGCTGTAGTTCATCCAGCTGCAAAACACACAAAAAAAGGTTTCAGGGAAACTCAGAAGACAAAAGAGAAAACTTTTTGAGAATTTAGTGAACTGGGTGAATAAAGCAAATGCCAAACCCAAAGCATTTGGTGATGATTTCATTAGAAATTTCCACTTATTTCCCTTTCATAACCTGTAATGCAGGTTTGGACCACAGAATGATATTGAAATACGACAGCAGATTCCTTGTGTTCATTGCTGGAAAACATTTATTAAACAATGTACTATGTTCAGTGACCTCACTATGTCAATTCCTCACTGGCATAGAGAAGAGAACCACTTCTCTAAGGCAAATCAGCTAATTACTGGGTCTTGCATAGCCTGACATCTTCTCAAGACAAATGATTCAGACAACAGGTCAGCTGACACTTCTGTGTTTGCACCATTAATGATTTTTAAACCCTTTAGTACATTTCAGGCCCGATAACTCACCACAAGCTCCATGCAGTCAAACACCTCACCCTGGCTAGCTAGTATTTTCTGATAGTTAGGCTTGCTACTGAGAACTTTGGCCTGTGAGGTTCCGAGATAACTAGCAGGTTCCACTTGCACTTCATTCGTCTTGCACTGCTCCAGTTGTCTTGAAAACAAAAAGCATGGTACACATATAACCACTGCACATGGGGAGTACCCACTTTCCAATGGTGCCCAGCATAGGTGTGGCTAGATAGCAGCAAATTATTTGTATTTCTGTCATCTGTCACAAGATCTCCAAAGTGTCCCAATAAAACAAATGTTAAAACTTATCACAAAGGCTGGCAGAAAATCAGTTCCTAACTACACATCCCAATTAAACTTTAAGTTTCCATAATTTACCACAACTCCAGTGACAGGACCTGAGTGTACTTTTCATTTCAAGGAGTCTTTGTGGCACCTTAGAGACTAACAAATTTATTTGGGCATAAGCTTTCATGGGCTAGAACCCACTTCATCAGATGCATGGAGTGGAAAATACAGGAGCAGGTATAAATACATGAAAAGATGGGAGTTGCCTTACCCTCTGCCATGTACATTGGCCAAACCGGACAGTCTCTACACAAAAGAATAAATGGACACAAATCTGACATCAGGAACTATAACATTCAAAAACCAATAGGAGAACACTTCAATCTCCCTGGTCACTCAATAACAGACCTAAAATTGGCAATTCTTCAACCAAAAACTTCAAAAACAGACTCCAATGTGAAACTGCAGAACTGGAATTAATTTGCAAACTGGACACCATCACATTAGGCCTGAATAAAGACTGGGAGTTGTTGGGTCATTACAAAACCTAAACCTAATTTCCCCCATACTAATTTCCCCCTACTGTTACTCACACCTTCTTGTCAGTGTGTGTCAAACTCACACTCTCATTACCACTACAAAAGTTATTTTTCCTCCCTGGGTATCCTACTGTTAATTGAATTGTCTCGTTAGACTGACCTCACACTTGGTAATGCAACTCCCATCTTTTCATGTATTTATACCTGTTCCTGTATTTTCCACTCCATGCATCTGATGAAGTGGGTTCTAGCCCATGAAAGCTTATGCCCAAATAAATGCGTTAATCTCTAAGGTGCCACAAGGACCCCTCGTTGTTTTTGCGGATACAGACTAACACGGCTGCTCCTCTGAAACCTGTTTTCATTTCAGAGTCCTTTGCCAAGTATTTTTAAATAAGACTTAATTCCTTTAACATATTCTCTTCCATGTGTTCTTCAGGGCTGACAGCATGATTAACAGGACTTTCTTGTCTGACCTTTGCTGCTGCTTCATTATGCAACTGTGGGCTGATATTTAAATTAAACTATGTATGGAAAGAACACCTGATTGACAAATGATCACAAAGTGCTGAAGTCTTTTAACATAAACAATTTGGGTTCTAGAAGACTGGAATTAAATACAATAGAGGATCACATTAACTAGTGACTAGCACTATTAGATTCTCAATTTTAAATCTAATTTTTGGCTGAAAAGGACAGACAGAAAAAGGGTAATCATCTAACCTGGACATTTCTTCTGCACTTTTCTGGAAACTCAGTAAAAGCTGATCCCAAGTTTGAGACTCTGTAGTAAACCTTTAGAATGAATGAACAGATGAAAGGTAGTTACTACATACTGTGGGAGAGGAATTACCTCCCTTGGGCTTCACTAATGTAAAGGGCCTATAGAAATTACACCAGATCCCTAGCTTTTACTCTGGGCCAGAATTTTGCCTTCTGATTTACAAGAGACAGATATACAGATGCACATGGGGACAGATTCAGCCACGAAATAAACAAGTGCTAACTTAAGTGGAATTAGGGCTGCTTACATCACAGCAGAGCCAGACTCACAGATTTCTGTGTTACATGAATGCTGTGTTATGTGAATTACCTCCAGACCAGAAGCTGCTTGCAATTCATGCCCTGCTCATGGTCCAATTCTAGGACTTACAAAGGCAGGCTTACACTGGGCAAGCTTTCTCTAAAAATTTAAAAATAAACTCAGTGACCTAGAGCACCAGCAAGATTGAGGGTGGGAGCTGGTGTCCAGAAAGAATCTCAGAGTGAGTTTCTCTGTTTAATAGAACCTAACTGAGTTGCTTCTGTGTTAGGCTTCTCTTCACATAGTGTCCTGTCCTCATTTCAGATGCTTGAATCATTGCTGATAACACCAAGAATTAATGAGAAAAGGCCCAACTGTGTCCATTCAGCCATACGAAACCAGGCCTTGGCTGTTTTTCTTACCTGTTTATATATTCCTTCATCTGGGCCAATGACACATTTAGTGCAGGGTCTGATAAAATACTAAAACAGAGAAGTACAATATCAGAGAGATTTTAAGGTGTTGGCAATATCTGTATCACGCAAGACTGTGATGATTGTTGAGTGTTTGTGCAGTGCCTCTGTGTAAACACAGTATATTATACTTCATTCAAATTTTTGGTTATTCTAGGACAGGGGTCGGCAACCTTTCAGAAGTGGTGTGCCGAGTCTTCATGTATTCACTTTAATTTAAGGTTTTGCGTGCCAATAATACATTTTAACGTTTTTTAGAAGGTCTCTCTCTATAAGTCTATATATTATTTAACTAAACTGTTGTCGTATGTAAACAAGGTTTTCAAAATGTTTAAGAAGCTTCATTTAAAATTAAATTAAAATGCTGATCTTACACCTCTGGCCCGCTCAGCCCACTGCCAGCTTGGGGTTCCATTCACCTAGTCTGGCAGTGGGCTGAGCAGGGCCTGTGGCCGGGACCCTGGCTGGCAAGGGGCTGGCAGTCAGAACCTCAGACCAGCAGTGTGCTGAGTGGGGCCGGCAGCCAGGACCCCAGACCAGCAGTGGGCTGAGCGGCTCAGCCTGCTGCCGCTCAGCCCGATGCCAGTCTGGGGTTCCGTCTGCGGGCTCCTGCCAGCCAGGGTCCTGGCTGCCGGCCCCACTCAGCCCGCTGCCGGTCTTGGGTCCCGGCCCTGTCCACATAGAGTAGGTACCTACCTTCTCCCTGGTTCTAGCCATTCTATTCCTCCCTCTGCACTGAGATGAGGGTGGGAGTGCGCTGAGGACAGGGCTTTGGGGGTTAAAGGAGCAGGCTGGGGGTTGGGGTGCAGCATCTGGCCAGGAGCTAGAATGAGGGAGGGGGCTTAGGGTTGGGGCAGGAGGTTTGGGTGAGGAGCGCTTACCTGGGCAGCTCCCATTTGGTGCGAGGGGTGCAGGTGGGAATGTGTGTGGGGGGGGGGGGCAGGAGCTCCCGTTTGGTGCTCGGGGTGGGGATGTGGGAGGTGTAAGAGTCAGGGCACAGGGCTGGGTATGTGTGGGGGGTTCAGGGGTCAGGGCAGAGGGCTGGGGTGTTGGGGGGGGGTTCAGGGGTCAGGGCAGAGGGCTGGGGTGTTGGGGGGGGGTTCAGGGGTCAGGGCGGTGGGCTGGGGTGTTGGGGGTGCTCCCAGCCCCCTGCCCTGAACGGGTCATGGCAGGGGGCTGGAGAGGATATGCCAATTCCACCCCCTTCCCCAAGGTCCCTGGAGCAGAGAGTGCACTGCGGCTCCCCTTTTCCCTCTCCCCTCTGTAGCAAGGGCCGTCAGCTGATCGGCCGCAGGGAGGGAGAGGAGATGGGGCAGGAACACAGCACCCTGGGGGAAGAGGTGTGGGGAGGGGGACGCTTGCCTGCCCTGGAAGGAGAGAGCAGTGGGCAGAGAAGAGCGGGCCGGGCAGGGCAGGATTTTTAATGGCACACTGCTGTCTGCCGGGTTAGGCAGACAGCAGCGTGCCATTAAAAATTGGCTCGCGTGCCGTCTTTGGCACGCATGCCATAGGTTGCCGACCCCTGTTCTAGGATATAAATGTAAACAAGAAAACTCCTGCTGATGTGCCAAGCACTACAGTAGACACTTTGGTGCCATGATTATTAAGATGAACATTCTCTTTTAGAGTCATTAGCATTAAAGACATTAAATACACTTTCCAAATTTTTCACATGGATAGCTAACACAGCCCTGCATAGCCCATTTGTCTAACATGTGGGCTCTTAGCACTCACAAATACCAAGTTCCAATGTAAGTTTTGCAAGCAAAAATTGTGGCATTTTAGCCTGCCGACGCTCATTATAAGTTGTACCCAATATCAGACACTAAGAGCCTGCAATAGGTCATTACTGTCTCCAGTGTCTGCAATATGAATCTTGACAAGTTTCATGAATTGCAATATAAGATAATCGGTCAGGCACTGGGACAGGAATAGCAAACTCCAGCTCCATGACATGTTGCATCAACATTCTGCGACCACAGGGAGTCATTACCCTTTCAGCTCTTCTGTACATTTCTTTAGTGTTCCATCTAGTTTCAGTCTCTCTGTACAACGCATCAGCTCTTCTGAAACTGAATTCACTGGAAGTGGGGACAAGACAACAAGAAAACAAAGTGCAGTAGTTAAGCAGCAGACAGTACCTGCTCTCTGCGGAACTAACTCACACAGAAGCCTGAAGTAAAATACATGGAACACTAGTACTCAGGGCTCACATGCCACGATGTTGCGTAACCCATGAACCCTGTTTTTACAGCATAACCAGTTCAGTTCCCTAACAGAGGACATTCCAGATACGAGTCACGCTAGCTTTGGCGGAGAGAGGATATATGTGATCAAAGCTTACTTTGGGCATTCTCTTGGCACCACTGATAATGCATGGGCTATTATTAGAAGCACCAATTTCAAGGGATTTTTTTTGGCTGCTCAAGCTCCTTCTTTCCTAAGACATTTGGTTCCCTCTGGAGTGGAAATTGAGTGACCCTCCCCCTGTGCGAGTTGAGAGCTAGAGATAGATTATTACTCTCCTCAATGTATAGCATTACCCTTTCATTAAATATATCACATGGAGACCCACCATTTGCTTTAAAAGCCTCAGGGCTGAAGCCATCAGTCTGCTTCAAGAAGTGCTGAAGCTTCTGGGTAGAGAACTGGGAGAACAGAGAAGAAAGTGAGGTATTTGTTTTGTTTTTCTTTTTTTAGACTATTCAGAATGTCCCATCTGACACTGGGCTGCTTTTCATTTGACCATCCAGTGGGAGAAGCAGTTATCAAAGTTTTGCCAAGTGCAACAGGAGGATGATTATAGAATCTCAGCAGGTTTTCTCTTTCAAGATTATTACAAACAATGGAAAGCACGACAAAAGTGTCTTTTTTGCACTCTGTTTTAAAGACTGAATACCAAACATTGATGTCAGTGTGCAGCCAAAACTAGAGAAAAGCTTTCAGCATTGCTTCAGTCAAATGCCTGTGGTATTACGCAGCAGGAAGCAGTACCTTGCTAGGAGTGAAATTATAAAATCCTACAAACCAAAAATTATTTTCCATAGAGCTCCAATATGTATAAAATCAATCCAAAGTTAATACCTCTTAGTTGGTATGACAAAGTAAAATGTGCCACAGCCTAAATTCTACAAACTATTTAATCTCTCTCACCTGTTTCACAGCTACATCAGTTTATAAACTGTAAAGTTTAGCTTTTGTATCATTTTCAAAGTGTTTGCAATCAGTTAACCTTCACAACACTTTTATGGAGTTTATTCCCCCATATTACAGAAAGGGAAACCAAGGGACAGGGAAGTGAAGTGACCTCTCCTTGCTCATGGAGGGATTCAGATGGGACTAGAACTCAGGAGTCCTGCCTCTTGCTAGACCACACCTCACAACACTTCATTACTTATTTATAGATTAAAACCCATCAAGAAAAATGAAGTATTAGAAGCAGAATAATACACAAATAATTCGTTTTTAGCAAAAAAGTTCCTTCAGAGACCTCACCTGGAAACTAGACAGCAGGAGCATGGAAAGCCTGTCAGTCTCAGGAAAATCAAGGCTGATTGATTTGCTCAGCTCTAAAAGTTAAACACACACACATTTAAAAAAGACAAGTTTACCTCAAACTGTGAGCAGCTGAAATGTCCCTGAGCTAGACACTGTAAATACTGATGCATATAGACACAAGAGCGTGGACAGTCTATCCAGCAACTTCACTGCCAGAAGAGCCAATCTCAAGTGCTAAATGGGGAGGTAACAAAGCAGATGTTGCATGTTAGAAGCGTAATGAAAAATTTTAACATAGAAGTTCCTTTTTAACTCAAGCAGCCATTAAGAGAGCTGTTAACTCCCTAATGCTGAGTCCTGCATTTACTTCTGCACTGGAGGATGGTCCATCAATCTGGGGCTGGGAGATTCCTTTCTATGCATGCTCTAGTGTATGAATCTCACACACTTCGGAACTAAGGAACTGCTTTGTAAAAGAAAAGAAAAAGAACGGCGTTATGGAGAATCAAACATATAACTCAGTCTCTGGGCTGCCTGCATGGAACATGCTCCCAGATAGGAGCTTCCAACTTCTACAGTGAAAGGTCTGATTTGGTGTTCCAGATTTTTACTAAACAGAAACAGTGCTTTGCGTGCAGCCAGATGCTGCTCCACACCCTTAGAACCTTTGTACGGTACACACGCACACATTTTTGAGCTGTTCATGCTAGCTGGTGTTCATGTCACCATCTTCTTTTGGGCAAGGACATCTGACAGAGCTATAAATAGCCCATTAGCTTAAACTGGATCATTGCAGCACTCATGATCTAAACATCCATTTTAAAGTCAAAATTGCCAAGTCTCATTTTGTGCTGTACTCAGAGAAAGTTGCCAAACATAGCCCTAACTGGAGCAAAGTCTGGGCCCAATCACTGCATTGGTGCCTTACACATTGCACCCATGAAGTCAGAGTTCCATTTGTCCAGAATTCTCACACAAGGATTTCAGCATAGTTTAATCACAAGGCGGTACATGGCACCTACCTGTGACATCCTGGTGGAAAGGAGGCAGTGACTTCCGGCGGTTGGTTCCTTTCAGACTGGAGCGGCACCATGAGCGACGTGTGATTTGTGGGCTAATGGCAAGTGCCCTTGGGGACAAGTTAAATGAACTTGAAGTGAGGCCTTTCCTGGGACTCTCTCTCCATGGAGATATCCTCTTGGGACTGGGACTCCGGTCAATTTTCTTGGGGCTAGGACGAGGACATGACCTTTTCCTAGTAGCCCCTCTGACTCTGTCACTGGGACTTGCTCTCACATTAGCCTTGTTACCAGGCCCAGGACTAATAACTTTGTTCGGCTCTGAAAAGTGTTCAGGCTCCACTTTCTCCTCACTGGGGTCATGTTCTAGAAGAAATGCACATAACAGATAAAATCCACTGAAACGCTAAAGCAGAGGAAATTACCTCTCATGGGATTTTGAATGGGAATATAGGGCCTGTCACCTATGCATCACTGTTTCAAACCCAGCCCAAGGTGGCAGTGACTGAAAGATATTCTGATCTGATGGCTGTTACACCTTTTTCAGGCGACCGCCACAGAGTCAGGGTGTGGACCGTTTGAGCCCCCTGTTCCCACCCACTCCTTCAATTAATCTTTAGACCCATCCTCTGCAGAGTCCAGGAAGGGAGGAAGGACAGGGCTGTAGAGATGAAGGAAGATTGTGCTTTCCCAATCTGGCCCAGTATGCAATCTAATACTGCAATTCTGGTCATAGCTAATGTGAATGCTATGATTATCCCTGTGTTTGAAACAGCTCTAGAAACCAAACTAACTCGACTGTGTCACATCACTATCACTTACCCAGGGAACTAATAATTAGTTCTTTGAAATAATACCTTACCTTGTGTCCCACCACTGTTCTTCCCATCTTCAACACCAGGGACGTTCTGTTGGGGGGGATTCTGAGAAATAAATATTTTCCATGATATATTTTAGTTCCACAAAACAGAAATCCATGTGGACACAAGGGATGGGAAGAGATAAATAGGCAGGATGCCTGCGTGGCTGCTCGTCTAAAGCTTAAAAAGATGCATAGTCAAATTCTTTCCTTTCCCAACAATCAATCTCAGTGCCCATTGACAACAGCTAGGCAACTGGTATGCTGCAACTTCTGCTTATTATGATCAACATGATCAGCTCAGTGCCAACTTGTCTTTCTACACATCCCCCAACTTTTGACATCTCTTCTCATTTAGACCAGTGATGCTCCACCTTTCCCACCAAGCAATATATGAAGCACAGGATGACTGTGACTCCTTGATACCCTGTTTGTAACCTCTTTATGGGTCATGACTTCCAGACCAAGAGCCCATGGCTTAAACTGCAAGCTCTTTGGGACAGGGACTGTCTTTTGCTACATGTTTCTGTGCAGAACCTAGACCGCAGGAGCACTAATCCCAGACAGGGGCTTCTAGGCACTGCTGCAATACAAATATATAACAAAACCCCATTTTAAAGGTGGGGCAGGGGCACTGCGCTCACCTGCGTTTCCTGTAGCCAGGCCTCTTTAGTCCTGCAACACCAAGCACACACGGGGTAAGAACCTGGCCAAAGCTACTGACTTCTTGCAGCCACGCGAGGCTCCTCGAAGCCCACCGGGCGCTGACCCCTCTGCTCCTCCTCGCTACCCCAGGCACCACGCGGCGCCAGCGGCCTGGGACAGCCCCCTCCCGCGGGCAGCGCGGGGACACGAGGCGCCTAGAGGGAGCGCGCTAGAGCCGGGCCCCGGGGGGGGGGGCCGCACCCCAGGCCGGGGGGGCCCTGTGGGGCCCGGGGGGGGAGGGGTGACCGGGCAGGGACAGGAGGGTCGCTCTCCGTGGGAATGGGCGAGGAGACCCTCCCCGCAGGGGCCACGGGCGGGGGGGGGGCACCGCAGCGACCCCCCCGGAGCCTGCGGAAGGGGAGACGGGGGACACCGCAACCGCCCCCCGGGGGGCCCAGCGAGGTGAGGGGGCTACACTGCAGCGGGGGAGGCCGCCGCACCCCACAGCCCCCGCTCACCGGCCCCGCCCAACTTCCTCCGGCTTCGCCTCCATCCCTGCCGCCTTCTGCCCTCACTCAAACCGCCCGGCCGCCGCCACGCAGGCGCACTGAGGCCGCCCGGCCAACCGCAGCGCCTGCCGGGACCTGTAGTTCTAGGCGACAGGCGGGCCAAGGCCCGCCGCGCGGGACTCCTGGGAGTACTTCATGCGCGCGGCTAGGACGCCGCCAACATTCTCCCGGTGCAAGGGCTTCTGGGAGAGATCCTAGGCAGGGCCTAGAGCTAGTCACGCGGTGGGTTTTGGGAAGTGTAGTTTTGGGGGCAGCATCGTGGAAGAGCAGCCAGGGTTGTAGGGCCACCAGTGAGAGGAACAGAGGAGAGGTTGTGAAGGCGAATCTGTAATGATTATTTACATAGAAATCCTTGTGAGAGGAGGTCGGTCAGAACCTGAACTAGCCAGGACAGAGCTCCCTTCAGCAGGCTGCAGGCATACGATTCATCTGCCAGCTCCACACATCAGCAGTTCCCTCACCCCTCCTAAAGATAAAGGGATTCTTGCTTTGCAGGATACAAGCCTCCATCTGTTCTAACAGGCAAAGGGAGTCCTCTAAACCTGCCTACACGTGGGCAGAGGCCCCACAGATCTCTCAGCATGCTATGTGTAACAAAATAGCTAAAAATGGACTGACGGGGCCTACATGTTCATAAGCATTATGTCTAAAGACAGGCATGCAGGATTTGGTAACTTTTTAATATCTTATTTAGAGGGAAGTCATACTGATTATCCTATCCTAAAAGTCCCTACTGTGTTAGTTTGATAAGTCACTTTATGTTTTGTCCTCAGTTTCTCTATAGGGAAGATAATGATACTTTCTCTTTAAAAAGGCAATTTAAATTTTGTAAAGCGTAAGCACAATATAAGCCACTAATAGAGTCATTTTTGGAGGGTTAAGTCAAATGTTTTAAATGGCATTTAAGTGTGTATACACACACGGTTGTCAATTTTGGTTAGACATATTCCTGGAGGTTTCATCACATACCAATCTTTAATTCCTGCAGATTCTAGGACAATCCTGTAGGGTTGGCAACCCTTTAAACTATATAACCCTAAAATAGCAAAGAGCTCCAATACAACTGGAATAGGGCGCAGAATGGCAGTGAGAAATATATTAGCTTTTTCCTTAACAGGACAGGATCCATGTCACATGATGTATCTAATTTGTCCATGTTTAAGTTTCCAAATTTAAAAACTAGGTACTATAATAAGATACCACACTCGTTGTAAAGATGTACATATCTCCTAAAAAACACTGATAAATTAATTTGATTTTCCCAACTGATTTTTAGAAGCCTTCATTAGTCCCCTATATCTTATTTGCTATCTTTCATATTACATTCTGTAAATAGGCAGCCTTATTTAGATCCTTCTTATACAGACTTTTTAAGCCCACAGTTGTGGGGCACTCTTGCTCAAAAAATTAAGTATTTGTACTATATGATATATATTAATTAGAAACCAGCCCTTGTTAGCAGAAGTAACTGAGACATCATGCAATCACCCTACTATCCAATTCATAACTGGTCTAAACCTGTTTGGCTTTTAAAAGTCAGTAAGAGAGGCAAGACTCCTCTCTAAAGCATCTGTTGTACGATCAATTGGATTCTATATAATTCAAAAGAACACAGTGAGCCAAACAGGGCTTCCATTTATTCAAGTGTATGTAATGGCAGAACTGGACCAATTGTTTCTGTACTAAGAAAAGCTAGACAGTACCATGACTCTTCCTCTCAGCATGTTGTTAGTGTCACACACTAACCCCTATATTCACCACTGTTATAGGATATGTTTTGTACAAAGTATGCCTTGTGAGGTGGTATTTGAAAAGTCATAACCTGTTAAACATTGTCCTGTTAAAATGTGCGTATCATCATTGTATATGGTTTCAGAGTGGTAGCCGTGTTAGTCTATCAGCAAAAAGAACGAGGAATACTTGTGGCATCTTAGAGACTAACACTTATTTGGGCATAAGCTTTCGTGGGCTAAAACCCACTTCATCAGTTTTAGCCCACGAAAGCTTATGCCCAAATAAATGCGTTAGTCTCTAAGGTGCCACAAGTACTCCTCGTTCTTTACGGAGTTCTTATTTTGCCATATGCTTGCTACTGAAACCTGTGGGTCTGGGAAACACCCACAGACCAGCCCCTCAGAAGTAATAAAAACAGTAAACAAAACCCATACATGTGAAGCCTCAGGGGCACAAGAGGCGTGAGTAATATATTTGCAATCCACCTGAGAGACACTATGAATTCATTGTCTGCACCCCAACAGAATGTATAAGTAAGGGACAGTGACATCACCACAGGGCCTCTCCTTCCCCATCTGTACACAAGGAAGCAAGATTGTCTGGAAGACAAAAAGGCTGATCAGTGAACTGTGAGGGAGGGGCATGGTCCTGACTGGAAGACTGTCCAGTTAGCATGAACAGCTGAAAGATTTGGATAAGAGAAATCCTTTTGCTTTCAAAACGTATTTAGCATGAAAGTGTAGGAATTAGCTTGCAATTTTTGTCTTTTATTTCCTTTGTAATCAATTCCGATTTTCTATGCTTCTATCACCTATAATCACTGAAATCTTTTTATAGTTAATACATTTGTTGTAATTTTACCTAAAACAGTGTGGTTGATTGAAGTGATTGGGAAATCTCTACCAGGTTAAAATGACAAACTTTATGAGCTTGTATTGCTCAGTAACCAAACTGTACAAGATGGTACATTTCTGGGGTGCAAGGCTGGGACTAGGGATATGCAGGTGTTGCCCATATATAATTCAAGAGTGGCTGGGCATAGCACTCTGGTAAAGGCTGGGGTGAGTGGGCAGAGTGGCAGCTCACACAGCAAAGCAGGGCATAGTGTATAGAATCATAGAATATCAGGGTTGGAATGGACCTCAGGTGGTCATCTAGTCCAACCCCCTGCTCAAAGCAGGACCAATCCCCAATTAAATCATCCCAGCCAGGGCTTTGTCAAGCCTGACCTTAAAAACTTCTAAGGAAGGAGATTCTACCACCTCCCTAGGTAACGCATTCCAGTGTTTCACCACCCTCCTAGTGAAAAAGTTTTTCCTAATATCCAACCTAAACCTCCCCCACTGCAACTTGAGACCATTACTCCTTGTCCTGTCCTCTTCTACCACTGAGAATAGTCTAGATCCATCCTCTTTGGAACCACCTCTCAGGTAGTTGAAAGCAGCTATCAAATCCCCCCTCATTCTTCTCTTCTGCAGACTAAACAATCCCAGTTCCCTCAGCCTCTCCTCATAAGTCACGTGTTCCAGACCCCTAATCATTTTTGTTGCCCTTCGCTGGACTCTCCAATTTATCCACATCCTTCTTGTAGTGTGGGGCCCAAAACTGGACACAGTACTCCAGATGAGGCCTCACCAATGTCGAATAGAGGGGAACGATCACGTCCCTCGATCTGCTCGCTATGCCCCTACTTATACAAAGTACACCAGAATGGAGAATTAAGGGGGCACAGCTGTCCTACGATCTGGACTGTACCCTGGCAGATGTCACAGGTAGTTTTAGCAAACGCTGTTTTGAGTAATGGTGCATGGGTTGTTTTTGCATTCATATATAGTGAGGTTTCTGCACTGTCAAAATGGCTGCACTAAGCTGCTACTAACCAGCAAGCCCATAAGGATGAGGGGAGGCTCATGAAAAGGCAGGAAGGAAAAAGGCTTTGGAAGTTTATTATCTTTGATAAAATTTCAACTGAAAATGAGGACTTTGTATTAACATTTTCATAAATGCACAAAATCTATTCACAGGGAAGTCTGAGTTTACACTAGACATTAAATTAGAACTACATGAAATGACACAAAAGATGGAAGTTCCTATTCAATAGCAAAGTCCAATGAAAGTTTTGGTAAAGCAATGTTCTGTTCTGGTTAATTAGTTCAGAATGAATTTGAGTTAAGAAAAGAAAAGCTTGTTTTCCTATACAAAATTACAATACAGAGAACGCGTACAATTACAATACAGGGGGTTTAATTGTTAGTAACTATCAACTAGAACAGAAATTTCATAGTAAAAAAAAATCTTATGGAAATTAAAATAAGTCAACTTTAACTGGAAAATCTGAGACAAATGCCAAGTCTTAGAAGAGATACTTTCAGATTCTTACCATAAAATTGATATTTAAAAAATGAATTTGGTTAGGAAAATGAAGCAAGTTCTTTTAAAACAATTTCACATCCCAGTGGGCAGAAGTAAAAAGAACTCAACTGTGTCATGCTGAGAGGTAGAGAGGTATCACTGTGATCACAATCTTCTATTGGTTCCAGGGTTTTTCTGAGGTAATTAGCTGTGTGTCAAGTTGTATAAACAATAGTATTGGCAAGAGAGCAACATTGACAAATTACACTAATGACCTCTTTCCTCTCATCAATAGGTCCTAAAAACTTAATTAGACGCATCCGAATTAACACTTCCAGGGTCTCCAGCAGGTGAAGTGATTGATGAAGGGGTGGTAGCGTCCTGCCAGCTGCCATTAGCCTGAAACGGGGGATAAAACTATTGTCATTAAACCCTGAAGATGTTACTTGCATCCAAAAGATAAATTATTTTAGTTAGCATATTTCCACATTTCAATAGAACAGTTTTGTGCTTGTGAAAGTGAGGAATTAAACAATTAGAACAGGGCTCAGTGCAGACATGTGATGCAAAAGCTCCTCCTACACACCCCTCTTCTGTGCAAGTGTACCATCACCTGCACCATACCAGCTGCTTCTATTCCAGATAGAAATTGTAATATGCATCAATCTGAGACTAGGACATGATGCACCAAAATCTCACTGGTGACCTATGCCTGCATTTTAACTGTATCTCCAGAAGTGAAAGATGGGTGCATTAACTTCTTTGCCACATCAGGCCCCTTCTCCCACCCACAGTAAAGAACATTCCAAGCAAAATTAAAAAAAAAAACCCACAGGAGAATCTAACATTTACAGGTCATTAGCTAGCCTGAGACTGATATGAAGTTTGTTGTGCTTGTAAAGCAGTGTGTTCCAGATAGGAATTTCTCATAAGCCAAGGAAAATGCTAGTGCCAGGCTCAGCATGGGGGTCTCAGCATGCCATTTCCTTTATAGCCCACTGGATTTTTTTAAAGCAATACAGCTAAGACCAGCGGTCCCCAAACTTTTAAGTGTCATGCCCCCACCTCCCTCCAGATCCAGGGTTGGGAGTAGGGCTGGGGCCAGCATCTGGGCCTGCGACCAGGTACGGGTCCATCCCCAGCTTTGCCCCCAGCCTCATCCCCAGGCCAGGAACAGAACCATGGCCAAGGCTGGGAGCTGGTGCAGGCCCAGGATTGGAGCCACAGTGAGGTTGGGGACGGGGCCAGGCGCAGCACTGGGGGCCATGGATGCAGCTGGGTAAGGGAGGAGCTGGGTGAGACTGGCCCAGACCCTACCATACCCCACCCAGGCATCCCTCCACACTGCCGTAGGGGGCACGCCCCACACTTTGCAGACCTCCGTCTTAGACAATAGCCTTTCCATTGGAGTAGCTCAAAGAGGCTAGCCAGTCCCTTTAGCTACCCAGGCAATCATTTAGTGGCTGGGGGGTAGAGCAGGAATAGCAGAAGACCACTAGGTTCTGGAAATCACTTTTTTATAAACAAACAGCAATTTATAACTATGTTAAGAAACAAAGGGGTAGTGTGTAATAAGAAATGCATTCTCTAATTCCTGCTAAAAAATTCACTTATCTACTGAAAGTGAAATCAAGCTCCTTACATCAATGCGCTGCGTCGTATACAAAGGATTCCCCACAATGGTGTCATATCTTCCTGTCTGGTGTATGACATGATGTAAGGAATCCATCTGTAACAAGACCACATATGGGATGGGATTAACAAGTGTGACTGTTCTTAATGTTTCCTCTGTATACTGTAGGGGTGCCTCAGTTTCCCCTAGGCATTTCTTAAGTCTCTAGGTGGTGGGACAAGGGGATGTAATTCTTGCAGAGCAAAGGGCCAGTGAACATAAATGGCCGACACGCTGTCTCCTGGCAACTGATGACCTGGGCCCTTCCCCCCTGCAAGGTGAGAGCTAAAGAGTTGGAGAACAAAGGAATGAAGTGACCTCCTGGCCTGGGAAAGGGACAAAGCCCAGAGGAGGAGGGGCTGGAGGAGGAGTCAGTTGGGGGCTGGCTGGGGATATGGAGTGAAGTGCAGACAGGGTTATCTGGCTCACTCCCCCCCCCCCCCACCGCCCCAAAATGGACCCGGCTGAGGGGTCCTGTTCTCTGTACCTACGAGCTTTGTTTTAGACCATGTTCCTGTCATCTAATAAACCACTGATTTACTCGCTGGCTAAGAGTCACATCTGACTGAGAAGTTGGGGTGCAGGACCCTCTGGCTTCCTCAGGACCCCGCCTGGGTAAACTCAGTGCGGGAAGCGCACGGAGGGGCAGAGGATACTGAATGCTCCAAGGTCAGACCCAGGAAGGTGGAAGCCACGTGAGCTTCTTGCCCTGAAGACAGTCTCCTCACAGAGAGGAGACTTCACCAGAATCCTGACTGGCTTCGTGGGGAGCACTTCCAGAGCATCGCCCAGGGACTCCGTGACAACAAGGGAAATGGTCTGATAAGAAATGAAGCAGTGTGATAACACAGCATTCTAATGCCTAAAGCATGTGGCAAGGAAAGATGTAGAGGGCCAAATACTTTTAACTTGCACCTCTCAAGTGGTTTTCTTGTATGAAGGGAATTGCCTTCATGGTTCTGTTTTCTCTACAAAGGAGAGAAAAGTGAGGGGGGATTTGATAGCAGCCTTCAACTACCTGAAGGGGGGGTTCCAAAGAGGATGGAGCTAGGCTGTTCTCAGTTGTGGCAGATGACAGAACAAGGAGTAACGGTCTCAAGTTGCAGCGTGGGAGGTCTAGATTGGATATTAGGAAAAACCATTTCACTGGAAGAGTGGTGAAGCACTGGAATGGGTTCCCTAGGGAGGTGGTGGAATCTCCATCCTTAGAGGTTTTTAAGGCCCTGCTTGATAAAGCCCTGGCTGGGATGATTTAGTTGGGGCTGGTCCTGCTTTGAGCAGGGGGGTGGACTAGATGACCTCCCGAGGTCTCTTCCAACTCTAATCTTCTATGATACATGGGATCACTTTTAGATCAATTTAGTCCCCAAGTTTAGAGTTTATAAATCCAAAGTTCAAGAGAGTCCTTAAAAGGTTCCCCGCCCACCTCCAAATTCCACATTAAAAAACCCAACTTTGTTCAGCTTTAATCATTCCTTGAAATCTAACCAATAGAGTACTGTTCTAATACAGGCGAGATTTGGGGGGGGGGGGGGGGAGGGAAATCACTACTCTATCCTCATTAAAGTACGTGAATACTGAATGTGCAAAACCAGTTATTTTACAAATTTGAATCTATTTGCATCCATATACAAATGAGATGTACCAAATGAGACATTTGCCTTGTTGACGAAGCTACGTGCCAGTTCTCCCACACGCCTACCTGTGACTGCACATTGGCTCCCACTGGGGAGCTCTGATAGGAAGTCAGTGACTGCAAGTTTATAAATGAATCTCCAGAATTTGTCATCTTAAAAGAGCCAGAGGAACCTGAAATAAAGCAAGAATAAAAATTTAGCCAAATGCAGAGAAACTGTTTGGCTCTTTCTTCTAAAGCAGAAAT
Source organism: Natator depressus (assembly GCF_965152275.1). Taxonomy (NCBI): domain Eukaryota; kingdom Metazoa; phylum Chordata; order Testudines; family Cheloniidae; genus Natator; species Natator depressus. Next base: position 27,260,401 of record NC_134253.1, read on the forward strand.
ATTACATTATCTTAAGTTTGAAGGAAAACTAAAAAAAAAATTATACATACAAAAAAGGCAACTTTCAACCACCACCAAAAGATACCCAGGGCAAGTATATGCCTTCAGAAAGTGAATAAAGGTTATATAAGAGAAACAAACTGATACAAGTACTCTCTTTATTGGCAAAAGACAAGCCATCTGGTCCATGATACACGGTCCCCTGTTTGGTAAGTATTAAGGATACACCATTATAAAGGCGGCATGATACAGAGATTACTAGAACATGGGCTGCACTTGAGCTTTTCAGAGGTATTTAGGCATCTAAAGATGTAGACAGGTGCCTGGTGGGATTTTCAGAAGCATCCAGGTGCCAAATTTGCCATTGAAATCAATGGGCATTCAGCATCAGGATGCCTCTGAAAATCCCAATAGGCCACGTATCTGCATCTTTAGTTACCTAAATACCTTTCACAATCTGGCCCCTCGTCTACAACCTAGAATTCAAATTAAGTAATTAAGTTAATAGGTGCTCAAAACAAAACTCCAATTAACATGAACAGAGATAAAAAGGCCAATCCTTGGGTCTGGCTAAGCAGCACACAGTGCAAGACCCAAGTGTGGTGGTAAGAGGTAGAAATGCATATTTCTGAGACTAAGCCTCAAATGCATTCTGCACTCGTCCCCAGTGCAGAGCAGCCATGCCAAAAGCAGTATTCCCCTAAGGACCATTCTGCTAGCTAGGGATTGCTGGCATGCAAGCCACCATGTCCCCTCCCCCATGGCTTCATGCCCCCTGGGAATTCCCTGTGGTTGCCCTGTGAGCAGCTTCCAATAGAAAAAATTAGAAGGGGGGGGCACCAAGGATCTGGTCCCAAAGGTATAACACATTGATGGGAGGAATGATACACACACCTGGGTCTATGAGATATAACCAGTGTTTAATTTGTGCCAGGGCTGAGCCCCAGCATCTCTGGGCTTGGCAGTTCATAGCCCTGGCACATATGGGCTTGCTGTATCAGTTATGAATGTTTTAGATTAGATTAGATTAGGAGAGAGAGAGAGAGCACACGCATGCTCAAGCCCTGGCTCCTCTTTCATTACAAATTAGGCTCTGGATATAATCCTCCATAAAACACACCTCTCATGTCACATGATAGTGTGACAACCCTGCAAAGGGCACATTTGTAAAGAGGAAAGCGGTAAAGTCTTTTTATTTTTAAACCACCAAATTAAACCTCTAACATTACAAAATGGATCTAGTTTTTCCACTCCTCTAGTCACGTCTAAAAGGAGGTGATGGTAACTCCCTGATGCAAAAACACTTCTTCAGGTTTTTCCTTTGACAATCTTCAGTAAAGCCACACTAACGTGCATTGCTGATGGAAAGTCTCACTGGTCTACTGAAACTACCCAAGTAAGCAAACAAAATATCTAAGGATAATGGATCACCATTTGACACATTTAACTTAGATTTGATGTATGAAATATTTTGTACTGTAACATCTTAGTAAGCCTTCTGTAGTATAACTTTTAAAGTAATAAATATTTAGTTCTTGGTTAATATCTGTTGGTAATATTACTCCTGGGGGGAATTCTGCACCACTGCACATGCCCAGAATTAATGTCCCCCATAGAAAAATGCTTTCTGATGGGGAAGCAAAGGGAAGCCTTAAATTGCAAACATAAATTGTTGTGCAAAAATCAACATGGTTTCTGTAAAGCAGAGGTGGGCAAACTACAGCCCGCAGGACCGTCCTGCCAGGCCCCTGAGCTCCTGGCCGGTGAGGCTAGTCCCCAGCCCCTCCCCTGCAGTCACACCACCGCACGGGCAGCGCGGCTGCAAGCTCCTGCCACTCTGAGCAGCATGGTAAGGAGGTGGCGGCATGTGCGCAGCTGCGAGTAGGGGGTCCCAGGGGGCAGTCAGGGGACAGGATAGGCGTGGGAGTCTGGGGGGCCTATCAGGGAGCGGGGGTGTGGGATAAGTGTGGGAGACCCGGAGGGCTTGTCAGGGGCAGGGGTGTGGATAGTGGTCGGGGGGCAGTCAGGGGACAGGGAGCCGGGGGGGGGGGGGAGAAGAGGGGCTTCAATGGGTTGGGGGTTCTGAGGGGGGCAGTCAGGGGACAGGGTCCCAGGAGGGGGCAGTCAGGGGACAAGGAGCGGGGGGGAGTAGGGGGTTGAATGGGTTGGGGGTTCTGAGGGGGATAGTCAGGGGGTGGGAAGTGGGTGGGGACCAGGCTGTTTGGGGGGCACATCCTTCCCTACCCGGCCCTCCATACAGTTTCACAGCAAGATGTGGCCCTCGGGCCAAAAGTTTGCCCACCCCTGCTGTAAAGGAAGATCATGTCTTACTAATCTATTAGAGTTCTTTGAGGGGGTCAACAAACATGTGGACAAGGGGGATCCAGTGGACATAGTGTACTTAGATTTCCAGAAAGCCTTTGACAAGGTCCCTCACCAAAGGCTCTTAGGTAAATTAAGTTGTCATGGGATAAGAAGGAAGATCCTTTCATGGATTGAGAACTGGTTAAAAGACAGGGAACAAAGGGTAGGAATAAATGGTAAATTTTCAGAATGGAGAGGGGTAACTAGTGGTGTTCCCCCAAGCATCAGCCCTAGGACCAATCCTATTCAACCAATTCATAAATGATCTGGAGAAAGGCATAAACAGCAAGGTGGCAAAGTTTGCAGATACTAAACTGCTCAAGATAGTTAAAAGACAAAAGCAGACTGAAGAACTTCAAAAAGATCTCACAAAACTAAGTGATTGGGCAACAAAAATGGCAAATGAAATTTAATGTGGATAAATGTAAAGTAATGCACACTGGAAAAAATAACCCCAATTATACATACAATATTGATGGGGGCTAATTTAGCTACAACTAATCAGGAGAAGGATCTTGGAGTCATCGTGGATAGTTCTCTGAAGATGTTCACACAGTGTGCAGCAGCAGTCAAAAAAGCAAACGGGATGTTAGGAATAATTTTAAAAGGGATAGAGAATAAGACGGAGAATATCTTATTGCCTTTGTATAAATCCATGGTACACCCACATCTTGAATACTGTATACAGATGTGGTCCCCTCATCTCAAAAAAGATAGACTGGCATTAGAAAAGGTTCAGAAAAAGGCAACTAAAATGGTTAGGGGGTTGGAACGGGTCCCATATGAGGAGAGATTAAAGAGGCTAGGACTTTTCAACTTGGAAAAGAGGAGACTAAGGGGGGATATGATAGAGGTCTATAAAATCATGAGTGGTGTGGAGAAAGTGAATAAGGAAAAGTTATTTACTTGTTCCCATAATATAAGAACTAGGGGCCACCAAATGAAATTAATGGATAGCAGGTTTAAAACAAATAAAAGGACGTTCTTCACTTGGCACAAAGTCAACCTGCGGAACTCCTTGCCTGAGGAGGTTGTGAAGGCTAGGACTATAACAGGGTTTAAAAGAGAACTGGATAAATTCATGGAGGTTAAGTCCATTAATGGCTATTAGCCAGGACGGGTAAGGAATGGTGTCCCTAGCCTCTGTTTGTCAGACGGTGGAGACGGATGGCAGGAGAGAGATCACTCGATCATTACCTATTAGGTTCACTCCCCCTGGGGCACCTGTCATTGGCCACTGTCGGTAGACAGGATACTGGGCTGGATGGACCTTTGGTCTGACCCAGTATGGCCACTCTTATGAAGCCACAAAAGTGGTCATGCAACCCTCCCCAGCAGTGTGTTTCAGGTGCCCAGACAGCCGGCAGAGAGGTAAATCACTGTGGGGCAGGGGGTGGGATTGAGAAAGATTCGGCTGGTGGCTCCTACTCTGTGCCGGGCTCAGCTGCTAGTTCTGGCTGGGCTGAAAAGAGGAAGTCCCATCCTCCCCCTGCACAGCATTCAGGGCCATGTCAGACCCACCCCCAGATTTCTCCCCCGCCCCCATGCTTCCTGCACTCATCACTCCTCAGCTGCAGGGGGAAGGATCACTGTAAAGGGAGCTGCTCCCACATCCGCCCAGCCCCTGTGCATCCAGACCCCCTCATACACAAACCCTCCCACCGAGCCTCACCCCCACACACCCAGAACCCCCCTTGACGAGCCCCATTCCCCCTGCCCCTGGACCACCCCAATGAGCCACCAGCACCCAGATCCTCACACTACCAAGCCCCAACCAGCTGCACTTGGATCCCCACCCCACTGCGCCCCATTCCCCCAGCATATGGGCCCCACCCCCACTGACTCTCCACACTCAGACCCCCCTGCTGAGCTCTATCCCCCCCACACACACCCAGACCCCCCCCGGCTGAGCCCCAACCACCTTCACCTGAACCCCCCTGCAGAGTCCCATCATCATGTCACCCAGAACTCCCCCCCAACAAGCCCCTGTGCATCCAGATCCCCCCACACCCAGATCCCCCATTGAGCTGCTCGCACCCAGAGTGCCCCACCCAGAACCCTCTCAACCCACACCTGGATTCCCCACACTAAGCCCCTCCACACTTGTATCCTGCCTTGCTGAGCTTGCCTGCCCACACCTGGTGCACCTGGCATGGAGGGGCAGTGCCCTGGGGTGTTTCTGGGGCAGGCTCAGTCCTTGCGCTGTGTCAGGGTTGGGTGCAACCTCACCACTGAGTCTGTGTCCCTGGAGTGGGGTGTGGTGCAGTGCTCTCCCACCTCTGTGCAGCCAGTGGTCTGTGCTCCCCATTTATTTGCAATAAAATTTGCAGAATTTTAAAATATTGTGTGCAGAATTTAATTTTTTGATGCATAATGCCCTCAGAAGTATAATATGAGGCTTCCCTATAGTATTTGCTACTAATTTTTTTCCTGAGGAGACAGATATGGTCAGGAATGCACAAATTATGTGGGACAGATTAGGAAGGAGAGAATTAATGAGTTTCAATTGTATCTTTAACATGTCCATATGATTAGTCGGAAGTGTCACTACACACACACAGGCTCTTATCCTTTGTGGTGCTCTGACACGGTGGTATAAAGACTAGGAGGGCCATTTGCAACGAGAATGAGAAGCCTCTGGCTCTGGACTATAGAGGCTTCTCAAAGTAGGAACATGAGAAATACCATATTTTAGAGAAAAAAGAAAAGGAGTACTTGTGGCACCTTAGAGACTAACGAATTTATTTGAGCATAAGCTTTCGTGAGCTACAGCTCACTTCATCCGATGAAGTGAGCTGTAGCTCACGAAAGCTTATGCTCAAATAAATTCGTTAGTCTCTAAGGTGCCACAAGTACTCCTTTTCTTTTTGTAAGGAGAGTGATCACTTTAGATAAGCTATTACCAGCAGGAGAGGGGGGGGGTATTTTTTCATGCTTTGTGTGTATAAAAAGATCTTCTACACTTTCTACAGTATGCATCCAATGAAGTGAGCTGTAGCTCACGAAAGCTTATGCTCAAATAAATTGGTTAGTCTCTAAGGTGCCACAAGTACTCCTTTTCTTTTTGCGAATACAGACTAACACGGCTGTTACTCTGAAACCTGTCATATTTTAGAGGCAGCTTTTCCTTACTTACCAGAATTTGGTGTTGATGGGGAGTTTGCCTGGTTACCCTGGGCCACCACATTTGTTGCATCCACGGCTGTTTTTGCTGCATAAATGTTAGCCTCTTCCTGGAACTTCCCCATATTTTTTTTGTACCGGATTCTCTTGTTACCAAACCAGTTGGAGACCTAGAAAAACATCCCTGTCAATACTTGACCAAACTATCATGATCTCCTAGTAGTTATTGAGGTTACCACCAGAGGTAACTCTTAAACTAAGGTTAGAGGGAAAAATTTGCCATACAGCCTCTAACAAAATCTAGGATGCATAAAAGCATCTTTCACCATAATAGGTGGTAATAATGAACCATGAGAGTTTAACTACAAGTCTCCTAATGACAGAGGACTACTGATATTTTACAAAAACCACACATTATTAAAATAAAAAAGCATCTTTACAATGAGAGCAATTTCAAATAAAGCACTGTATACCTGCGAGACTGTGATGCCACCCTTCTTCGCTAGCTCTTCTTTGGCTTCTTCACTGGGGTAAGGATTACTCAGGTGGGAATAAAAATATTCATTCAGTACTTCTGTTGCCTGTTTGCTGAAGTTACGCCGTTTACGCCTGTAAATACACAATAGTTATTCTTCCTGCTAAAAAGAGTTAAAGAACATACCACAGGGATTTGTCTCATCTCATCTCCTCTGAAATCTACTCTATATTGTTTCAGCAAATACACAAGACAGACTTTAATAGCTATTAAAGATTGTAATATTAATGATAACTAAGCATACTTCATAACATGACCAGTGATGTGTATTTAAAGATATTTACACTAGTTCAAGGTTGTAAATACACGCATTATAACTGTTTTATAATTACTGGCATCAAGCAAACACATCAGAAAATGTGGTCAGAGCCAATAGCTGTTGCCATTGGGTTGTGCTTGTTTATTACCTTGCATCAAGAAATCGTGAGCGCAAGATCATCACTGCCTCACATGTGCTCTGTTTCAGCTGCATCTGGATAGTGCTGAATTTGCCATGGATTATGTTCACCATGCGCTCAATTTCTTTTGGTGAAATTGGCCTTGTTCTACTCTGTTCTCTGAGAAGGTTCATAACGTGGGTGGTGAACTCACTGCACGCCTGAAAATAAATTAAATCAACACACACAATAAAGTACCCCTAAAGTTCGGTTTAATTTCCCCAGTAAGTGAATAAATCCAGAATATTTTAATTCACATTTAGCTTTACTCCTCTATTTCCTCTTAAAAGTATTGCAACAAATATAATCTTTCAGTTAGCTCAGACATCAGACCAGGCAAGTTTAATGAATGTCAAAAGTCCTTTCATTTTAGTCTTATTCTAACATAGTGAGCTGAAAGATTTTTAATTGAATTTGCCATCCTTGCATTTATATGAATAGATTATACTCCCTGTTCTGTGCTTACAACCAACAGCAAAGGAAAAACGGTTATTTGTTTTAATTGAGATGATAAAAACTCTTCCATGCAGAAAGATCACCTGTTCATATTTCTCTAGCTCAGAGTGGTATATCTGTCGGATCTGTGACAGCTTGGCCCTGTAGTCAGAGTGTTCAATGCTATTGTCATTTGGACAGCCACCTGATGTTGCTGCTACAGTCGTAGGTCCTCCTCTTCCTCTTTTCTCCGGCCCGGAGACACCCTCTGCCAGCAACATGTTATCTAGTCTCATAAGTTGAGCATCGGGGGGATCTTCCTCCTGAATACCGCGAATACTTAACACTAGATAAATATAAACAGGGATCAACAGGTTATTTCCAAAGTAGGGAAAAAGTCAGCTTTAACTCTAGTGATTTATTTATATTCTCTTCAGATTTTAACAGAGTAATGTCTTCATGTACAAGGAAAAAAATCGGACAGTTAACGAAGCTGAAAGATGACAAATTCAAAATTCACAAGATGCTGCTAAGACCAAGAATTTACCAAAATTCAAAGAGATTGTACATTTATATATATAACAAGGATATACTGAGTTATAGTAATTAACATTAAAAAAAAATGTTGGAAGGGACTTAAAACCTCATGCTTTAGATCTTAGACTAATCTCTAACTATTAGAGGTTAGGTTGAGAACTTCATGGAACAGATAACGCCCCCATTGGCCCCCTCAGAAGCATCTGGTGCTGGCTACTGTTGGAGACAAAATACTGGACTGGGTCTGATACACCATGGCAATTGCTTTATTCCTAGACATGTAACTGAAAAGAATGACACAAAAATACAAACCTCTATGGAAGTCAGTACAACAGGGATGAATTTTGCCTAGTCTATTTTATGTCACCAAGTCTGACACCTCTGAATTTCCATTAGAATCAGACCTAGAGGTATTACTTTGTGAATAGTCTAAAACCACCAAAACAGTCCTATACTTATGTCTGAATTGTACATAAGTCTCTACTAATTGCAAGAGAGCCAAGCTTTAGAGCTGTTTATGAACTTACATGCTTCTACATACGTAGTTTGTTTAAACATGTTTATTTAAAAATATATAATCATTTCCTTCTCCCAACAGTGTTTTGTCTCAACAGCTGATTGGGGCCAATCTCCACTGTAAATAAGAGCTTGCAGGGCAGTTGAGCCAATTGAGCAATATATGTATGCAAACATTTTTCAATTCTTTCTAATTCAAATTCTTTGCTTGTTAACCACAATTTTTAGTCTCAAGAGAACAGTAGGTGCTAGACAATTTTTTTAAATGACTGAAGGTTGCAAAGCTTCAGAGATTTGATATCCTATAATGTTCACACACCAAGGACAATTTTTTTTTAAATACATAGATTCAAGATGAAGAAGATACCATAATTATGAAGCAGTTGGGCAAAGGGACCATCTTTCACTATAGGCAAGGCCAGGATCCTGATTAACAAGTATACTGACACTTAATATACACAGATTACAAAATACTGAAACAATATAAATAAAAATCCAGATTAGTTTACAATTAGAAATTCATAAGCCAACATTCACAATTCTGAAAACACGCATACTACAATAAAAACTAACTTTTAACTTTTGCTGAGTCACAATATTTTACAAACCATACAGAAACTATAAACCATGCAGACAGCGAAAAGACAACATACCATTTTAAACTGCCAGTGTAGTCAAACTGTTCTCTTAAGTGTGCCCCCCGAACCTATTCTTTCTGCCTTTGCCAGCAAAAAAGTAGAGCAAGGGCACGCACACAGGACCAGGGTGTCAACATAAAAACCTTAAGACCTTGCTCCATAAACCATAAATCTTGCTCCACATAACAGTGTTGGCTTTAATAAAAAATAGTTCTATTATGTCAACTGAACCTCAGTTGCTTAACTTTTTTAAAGTTACACAACTCCAGCAAAAGTTGGAAAAAAACTGAAGTACTCAATGCTTTTTTTGCCTTGGTCTTCAGACAAGGTCAGCTCCCAGACTGCTGCACTTGGCAGCACAGTATGGGGAGGAGGTGAGCAGCCCTCACTGGTGAAAGAACAGGTTAAGGACTATTCAGAAAAGCTGAACATGCACAAGACCATGGGGCCCGATGCAATGCATCTGAGGGTGCTGAGGGAGTTGGCTGATGTGATTGCAGAGCCACTGGCAATTATCTTAGAAAACTTGAGGCAATTGCGAGAGGTCCCGGACGATTGGAAAAAGGCAAATATAGTGCCCACCTTTAAAAAAGGGAAGAAGGAGAATCTGGAGAACTACAGACCGGTCAGCCTCACCTCAGTCCCTGGAAAAATCATGGAGCAGGTCTTCAAGGAATCCATTTTGAAGCACTTGGGTTGAGGAAGAGGATCAGAAAAAGTCAACATGGATTCACCAAGGGCAAGTCATGCCTGACCAAGCTGATTGCCTTCTATGATGAAATAACTGGCTCTGTGGATATGGGGAAAAGCAGTGGTCGTGATATACCTTGACTTTAGGAAAGCTTTTGATACGATCTCCCACAGTATTCTTGCCAGCAAGTTAAAGTAGTATGAATTGGATGAATGGACTATATGGTGGATAGAAAGTTGGCTAGATCGTCAGGCTCAACAGGAAGTGATCAACAGCTCAATGTCTAGTTGGCAGCCGCTATCAAGCGGAGTACCCCAGGGGTCGGTCCTGGGGTCGGTTTTGTTCAACATCTTCATTAATGATCTTGATGATGGGATGGATTGCACCCTCAGCAAGTTCGTGGATGACACTAAGATGTGGGGAGAGGTTGATAAGCTGGAGGGTAGGGATAGGGTCCAGAGTGACCTAGACAAATTGGAAGATTGGGCCAAAAGAAATCTGATGAGGTTCAACAAGGACAAGTGCAGAGTCCTGCTACAGGCTGGGGACCGGCCAGCTAAGCAGCAGTTCTGCAGAAAGGGACCTGGGGATTACAGTGGATGAGAAGCTGGATATGAATCAACAGTGTGCCCTTGCTGCCAAGAAGACTAATGGCATATTGGGCTACATTAGTAAGAACACTGCCAGCAGATCGAGGGAAGTGATTATTCCCCTCTATTCAGCACTGGTGAGGCCACATCTAGAGTACTGCATCCAGTTTTGGGCCCCCACTTACAGAAAGGATTTGGACAAATTGGAGAGACTCCAGCAGAGGGCAATGAAATGATTAGGGGCAATGATTAGGGGCCAGGGGCACATGACTTATAAGGAGCGGCTGAGGGAACGGAGCTTATTTAGTCTGCAGAAAAGTGAGGGGGGATTTGATAGCAGCCTTCAACTACCTGAAGGGCGGTTCCAAAGAGGTTGGAGCTAGGCTGTTCTCAGTGGTGGCAGAAGACAGAACAAGGAGTAATGGTCTCAAGTTGCAGTGCGGGAGGTTTAGGTTGGATATTAGGGAAAACAATTTCACTAGAAGAGTGGTGAAGTGCTGGAATGGGTTACCTAGGGAGGTGGTGGAATCTCCATCCTTAGAGGTTTTTAAGGCCTGGCTTGACAAAGCCCTGGCTGGGATGATTTAGTTGGGGTTGGTCCTGCTTTGAGCAGGGGGGTGGACTAGATGACCTCCTGAGGTCTCTTCCAACCCTAATCTTCTAGGATTCTATGAAAAGAAAAAAAATCCATCTTCCAACAACAGAAAATAGTCCTGAATTCCTTTCAGATCACCTAGAGAAAACAGTTCTTAATTTTTGCATCTTATATTTTTGCATATTTTTTGCAAGAAAGTGTGTGTAACAGACTGATATGGATACACCATTTCCTCTAGATACAGTACTTCCCCTACTACATATTCAGTCTTAAAACAGTGTATTTACTGAAGAGTTTCAGACACAAAATCTTGGGCAAAACAGACTGGCATTAACTCCAGAGAATGGGCAAAGTTTTTTCCACTTTTAAATGGTTTTAAAGTACGTATATGCATAGTGAAACACCATTTATGTAGCATACACTGCCTTGCAACCCATAGCTGGCAGTTTCATGGTCCTCAACTTTGTTTTACTCTCTCACTAGGTTTTCAACCTAGTAAGTCTGTTCTTCTGACTTCTATAATTCACCCTCCTTGGCCTCTCGTTCCAAGACTCAGTCATAGAAAATGGAACAAAACCAGTTCCACAGAAAGAAGAAAATGAAAAGCAAACTGAAAAGATGCTCTCCGTTAAAACATGAGTGGGGAATTCTGCTAAAGGAGTGTAAGGAAGGGAAACTGTTGCATATTTTTTAACCAGAAATTAAAACAAAGGAAAGCATATTTTTATTGCAGATCATACACAAAAGTGTTCCTCTAACAGCACCATTACTGAATAGATACTTTTGTAATGTGGAAACAAGAGGGAAAAAACTGTAGTTTGTTGGTTTTTTTTTTTAAATGCCAGTTCTCTATTTCCAAATAGTTCTGAACTACGGGTTGGCCACTGGGACTGCAACCACGTGGGCAAGTGAGCCAGAGTTCATTTGCTAACTAATCTTGGCTAAATTTCACATTAAAGTATTTTGATTGGTAGGTACGAATGCAATTAAGAGGAGCAGATATATTTGGGTCTCACTTGCCATTTGAAAGCAATTCTGCCAATCCCTTTTCCATATGTATATATTGCATATCAGAATCTGCCTCAGTGCTAGAGTCAAGTTCCCAGCTGCAGCTTAATTTTCTGTCACTTGTCTAATTATAGTAATTAGACATTAGTTATCAATTACACATAGGCTCATCTCAAGTCAACTGTTGACATGCATGTATGAAATGCTTGTAGAGTCTCAAGGGAAGAATTTAGTTGGCTGACTCGAGTAAGTCACAAGTAAGTAGACAGGAGTTAAATATCATTAACATTTTGTAGGCTGCACTTCTACTCTGGTAAGTCAAATGTTTATTTAATGGAACTCTGTCAAGATGATTACACCTAAGCATTACGACTGAGTTTTTTTTTTTTTTTTTAAAGCCTACTACGCAAACTATATTTTAAACAACTCCTGGTTTAACTGAAATTCACTTAAATTATACATATAATTGCCCCAAAGATCAGATATTTTAAATGGTTAAATAAAGCCATTAAACTAAACTCCTCAAAGTCAGACTTTCACTGGGCAGCTGTCATAGGTGGTCAATTTTTAGGCCTAATACTTTCAACATCCCTCTTCAACTAGTTTAACATTTGAGTTATTTTTGGTATTAATAAAAAATGTCCGATTCATTCAAAACTATCTGAAGAATTCATAACCAAGAATTTGCTGCACGTAGCAGCCTGTTCAAATCAGTGAGAACAAAAGCTGCATTCATTTATGTAACAACCCTCTAGAGCCAGTAATCATGGAAGAGGATGATTGGATGAACAAAACCATAACCAGCACAGCCACTTTATAGGGTGGTATTAAATCCAGCGTGTGGAAGGGTATTTAGATAACACAAGCTGCCTGTAAGTCATTTCAGTTGACACCATCTGGATTTAGTACTGGTTTGTCTTCTATCAAAAAAAGAAAGTGTTTGGAGCAGTAGAAAAACAAGAAGCTAAGGATTCTTTAAACAAATTCAAGCCTATGACAGAGACACAAGAACAATATTAGGATTTTAGAGTCTGTTAAGAAACAGGTGAATCTCCTCTTACTTTTGATTTTTTTAAAATTCAGGCCAATCTCATCCCTGCCCCAATAGCAATCTTGGTCTCCTCAAGACAACACTAGCCTTCAGGACTTGGCAGAAGTGAAGTGGAAGCATTAAAAACCACTAGTCAATATGCTCCTCCCCCTGCACAATCAGGGACATTTGTAGCACAAATGAACCTTTAAAGCCCCCTAAAAAAAGCCTTTTTTCATTGGCATTAAACAATGATTAATTAAAAGCAATGACAATTGATGATGCACTATTTTCTCTGATGGAGACAAATCGAAAACCAAAAAGTTTAGCTTGAGTTTGCCCAATCTGATCAATCTCCCAAAGCTAGTAAAGACATAATTGGCTAGTCTCACACAAATATTAGAAAGAAAAAAAAAGTCACTAATACGATCACAAATTTCTAAATTAACATGGGTATCCCACATCATTTTCCCCATATGGTATTGTGTGGATTGGTTCGGTCACTTCAGTTTAGAGGTGGGTTAGCAATGTTTTGCCTTTTGGTAGCCCACTGGACCACTATACTAATTAGATCAATTTGTTCATCACTGTATCAATACCTTAATAAGTGATCAACATATCAAACTGGACAAAAAGATCAACACATTTTTTAAGTTGCAGCTACTCTAGTGTGTACTGCATTTTAAAACCCTAAGATGTACAACAAACAACATTATTATGGGGTTGTGTCTCAAGACTTTATTGAACTGAAGTGGGAGTAGTTGGATTTTTTCTAGAAGTTGTACGGTACTCTTAAAGGTAATTACCATGTACAGTACCAGAGGATGAGTGACTAAAAGAAAAATATAATTCATGGGTTCCTACTTTAGTTTTTGATACAAAATATAAATGAAGACTAATTTATTCATTTTGTCTATCTGTCCAGCAGATAACTAGACTATTCTAAGTAAATGTTCTGTCATTCTGCTTATGTAGTTAAGCACCACATATTCAATGTTTTAAGCATGACTCAGACTTGTCCGGGCTTAGTAGTATGCCCAAATCTTTCACTATCCATCCATCATTTTTATGAATGCTTTTAACAAACACCCTTCAGGATCATAAAGCCTTTTAAACTGGTGCTGTCATATACACTAACATGGTATTATACATTCCCCAGCACAACACCCACTAGATATTCATCAAAATGTAAAATAATTATACTAAGCCCAATGAAATTCCCATCACTTCTAATTAATCCTTAATTAAAATACATCACAACCTAAGGTACTGAAACCTCACTCAATATGCAAATGCAATCATTACAATATATTTACATATCATTAATTAAAGATCTGCAGTTCTGTAATGAACTGTATGAGATCACTGATGCCAAAATAAAAATGATATGCAATTTGTTTAGGCTTGTTTTCCTCTCCAGATTTTCTTCCACGTGGCAACAGAGCAGAAAAGCTAGAGGTAAATACATCTATTGGCTGTACAGCACACAAGAACAGAACCTTGAACGTTAACCTCTTTGAATTTTAAAGCATTAGAAGAAGAGGGATAGGGTGGATTTGAAAATGCAGGTCTTAATGGCCCACTTTGTACAGGTATAAAATGACTACACACAGCGCAAGGCACTGGGAGTCAGAGGGTTGTACAGGTGCTGACTGACTGGAATTTAATAAACAATTCTGATGAGACATGAGGGAATCTATGGAGTAAGAAGATTCCTTTTTCACAGTCATTTTTAAAAATAGAACTGCAGAGTAATTAATTGGCTCTCAGCAGGAACTGGGACTAACTAATCAGCACTAACTGCATGTAGAAAGTGCACACATTTTATCTATTTGAAGACTTGGTGCCTATCGCAATGGCATTCGGTAGCCAAACAACTTTGTTTTTAAAAAAAATAATCTCCACACACATCACTTCAAGCCATCCCTTACTGCTACCAAGAGAGAAACCCTCATAATCGCATCATTTAACAAATGGGCCTCCCATTGCACCCTGAAGGCTATCAAATCCAAGCTACCATTAGCCACAAGAGGGAGCAAATTCCACAGCCAATGACCCTCTGCGAAGAACAGCCCTCAACCCCCACCTCCACCCTGGGGAGCCCAGTTCTGGGGAATGACAACAAAGTTGCCTCTCCTGGTCTCAAGTGTTGTGACAGGACAAAGCTTTCTTAAAAGTCAATATCTGAAGGTCTTGTAGATTCTCCACCACAGAGGAGAAGAAAACTAATTCAGAAGGAAGAAAAAGGCCAGCATGGTTCTGAGTGCTAAGGAACAAGACAACAATGTAGGAATGTCAACAAACCCAGGGACAAAGGGAAAACACCCATTTAGCCCCACACCACTTGCCAAGTTCTGTAATGGAATGAAAAAGTACAAATTGAATTAACCTATTTGAACAGCTGGGATGTTAGAGGAAGGATATATTGCAGTCAGTGGGAGGGGGAAAAAATGGTATGTGTTATAAATTGCTAAACAAAAATACTTATTGATTCTTTGTACTGCAGTCATGCCCAGAGCCCCATTTTGCTAGGCACTGTACAAACACATAAGGAGACAGTGCCCGTGCCCCTGCCCTAAAGAGCTCGAAATCCATCATAACTCAGGTGTTTGCTGCAATCAGTCAGGAAAAGAAAATCCTCAAGGATAATATTTGCTTTTATTTCCATCGATGTACACACCTGGACATTAAAGCTATAAACAGCTTTTATATTTGGATAAGCATAGCTTTCTGGAGTCAAGCATCCGATGTCCATGGCAGCTGAACACCAAGAAAAGAGTCTGCTAGACAGATTTATTAACAACAGGTTTTTAAAATATTCTAAGACAGAACAGTACTTTTGCCAGTTCTCAAAAGAATTAAGTGGATGTTATTGTGAATGAGGTTAGTATGGACTTCAGTGGAGCAATGTGCTGTTGTGCTCCTTGAGGGAGCACTGTCTGCCCCCCAAAACGTTGCTTGGGTTAGATGTACCTTCAATAAATGCATGTGGACTGTGTGTATCTACGACATACTTGAAAGTGAAATCTATTTCAGTATATTTTTCCTGGTGAAGTATATAAATAAAAATGTCACTCTACAAACTACAGTGACTGAATTATTTAATCCAAAAAGAAAAATATAAAAATAAATCATACAATTCAGAATTCAAACAGTTTGAGAGAAGGCTAGATTTGCATAAATCAATTTAACTGGCAAAGAAGAATAGTCACTTTTACAAGTATTTTTTAAAAAGCACTTTCTGGGCAGAATTTCTCTGCACTTTCCAGCTGGCTGCTCAATGGAGGGGCACATGGCTTATCCTGAGCTATTGTGAGTGACACTGGCACAGTAACAAAGGGAATGTGGGAGAGAGGTTTGGGGGGCCAAACATGTTTTAAACTGATTCTGAACTAGAAAGGAAGCTTGTGCGCCTGGGTCACAAAGAAAGCCTAAACCTTATGCTACAGTATGTCCAGGCTTTTATTTGCTTGAAGCCATAACATCTGCTCTCCATAATTTAAATAAGGAACAGACAGACCATCAGACATTCAAAAACCTATGAGACCAAAACAAATCCAGTGTAGCCAAGGTATTGGAGTCTGTTACAAATATGTTTAAGTCAAATAGAAGTTAAACTTCCAGGTTATAACACAGAACAAGCAAATCCCAACATGGAAAAACAAATAAAAAGGGTGCTGCAGTGCTTGGATTAGTTTCCTTTTAGCTGTTCTAAGATTAGCTCCTGCTCAAAGGAAAAAACCACATAGGATAAACAGACATAAGAGACTATAGCATAACTGTTCACAAATTTCTATTCCTTTAAAATTTTCCTACAACAAAAGAAAACTGCTGCTATGAGAACTCAAAATACGTCAATTATAACATTCTCTTCACACAAAAGTGTGAGTGTGTTGCATTTTATTTAGTATCACGTACTGCCTTTGATGCCAAGATCATCATTGAAGATATAACTAGATGGCCTTTAGTTTGGAAATATGGTACAAAAGTGACATACAAGAAAATTACAAGTTATTTTTTTAGTACAGGTTCAGTACCAAGGGCAGTATTAGGATATTAATGTTAAGCAACCTATAATAAAGAACACATTTTCTACAATTAAACAGGTTCTACAAGCAACTGTCCTTTAATATAGCATCCAAATTAAGTAAACTCAAAAGTTTACACAACAAAGCATCCCTACATCATTGCCCAGGAGTTTATAGATGAACAATTGATACACTGGGTGGCCAAAATCAAAATCCACTCGCTCCTAACAACCCCATTCCTCCTCACAAAGAAAATAAGTCACATAATCCACCTGTCAACTCAGTTTCCTGCAGCTTTTGTCTTCTTTCCCCATCTATCTTCTGCTTCTCCTCACAGCCTCTCTTTTCTGAGGTCTAGTTCATTTTCCAGTGTTAATCTCCTAGTCCCTCCACAGTTTTGGGACCATTTTCTTTCAAGAAATGGCATGACACAGACACAAAGGGGTGACAACCAGATACAGAGAATGTCTTTAACAGAATGCCTACACACGTCTCCTCAGAGATTATAATTGTAATGCTTACATTTTATTTTGTTTTTCAAATCAAAAGCAGTGAGCAGTAATATTTCCTTCAAATCAGGGCACGGCCTACAGTGTAGGAAGCAAGCTACAAATAATCTCCAACCAACAGAGAAGTACATTAGGCCAGGAAATCACCATTAAAGCCTTAAGCTGTAAAAATCACTCGGTAAAGACATATCTCAATTGCACTTGACCCAGGAGATGTTCATGTCTGATACCCAACTTTCTAAAAATCATTCAAAAATTCCAACAACACACCTGTTTTTTCCTTGATCTCACACAGCACACTGAAGAGAGCTGGTTTCATTCTGTGGCAATTCAAGGCATGTTTTCTGAAAAGGAGAGAAAGCAAGGATGAATGCCAAGTGGAAGGGGAAAGAGGCAGGACTGCCAAGGTTTATAAAAAAATGATTCCATGTATTTGTAAAAATGAGCAAATAAGATTAATGTACACTTAGAAGTTCTAGTCACACAGTTCTCTCAAGGTCATCAAGAGAAACTCTCTACCAGAATAACTGAAATACTCAATTGCTTGTAGTTGGCAGAAGCAAAATAGAAGTTAAACTCTACCGAAAGTATATTTTATATGATGTAGTCAACAAATGGCTGCCTTCTGAATTAATATTCTTCCAATTGCTCTAACAAAGCAGTCCATCCAAAATGAGAGAGATCCGCATTTTTACATTATACAGATTCTGAACATTAAAAAACAAAACAGAACTCAATTACCATTGATCAAATCAAATATTGTTTCTTTCAGTTTAATCAAACTCAACACAAGTATCAGTCTACAAACAAAAGGAGACTGTCCTTCCCCTAGAACAGAAATGGAAGAAATTGCACCCTGAGGATTGTTGGGATCTCTGTGCAAGAGGGATGAAAGGCAGAGATACTTTTTAAGAAGGAGTAGGCCTTAATGGGACCAAGAGCAGGCTGGTTGTCTGTTAAGGGGACACCTCTGTGCAAGCAGGAGGACCTAGTGCCAGAAGCCACATCATATGTAACTACTTATAAATTCACAATGTGGAATATCATGCAGAATGTGTCTGACTGCATCCTTAGTATGAAATCATAGCAGACATTAACTGCTTCTTTGGAGCGGTTATGTTTGTGGTGAATATATTAAAAGCAGCATTTGCATATTATGAGCTATACCTGACCTTGATGCTCCCATGTAATTCTATCAAAGAAAGGGGTTTACAATAGACATTCTGACACAGCTGTAGCTGGAGGGGCACTCAAGCCCCACTAGAATGTTCATCTACTTTTCCAAACAACCTAAAATACATTCTACTTTGATAGAAGCCACATTATGCTTCTAGTGTTTGAGACTGATACCACCTCATTTTCTGTCCTTGTTTATCCAAACAGAAAGTATGGGAAGGGGGGAAAGTATAGGTTTCAGAGTAGCAGCCGTGTTAGTCTGTATTCGCAAAAAGAAAAGGAGTACTTGTGCCACCTTAGAGACTAACAAATTTATTTGAGCATAAGCTTTTGTGAGCTACAGCTCACTTCATCGGATGCATATGCTCAAATAAATTTGTTAGTCTCTAAGGTGCCACAAGTACTCCTTTTCTTTTTGCGGATACAGACTAACACGGCTGCTACTCTGAAACCTGTCATGTACCACAGTACTTCACTGAAGCGATAGCAATGGCATCAGTTCTGGTGTATCTCTCACCTGAAATGTCATGCCATATTCTCAGTTATAGCCAGACATGCAGCTGCAATTACATCTTAGCTTCCAGACACACTGTGAACCATCCTCACAAAGTTTGTTAGAACATCTCTCTGGAACTACTGGGGAACAGGATACTAAAAAAAAATAAATTTATATTTCTCTGGGGGAGATTTTTAAAGGCACAAATGTCAATAAGGCATCTGTCTTCCACTGGAAGTTGGGAGTTAGGTACCTGCCATTTGTGCCTTTAAAAATTCCCTCCACCACCACCTTCTGTGATGACCCCTTTTGTAATTTTTAAATTATTTAATTAAAGTACATTCAGAGCTGGGAGTAACCCCTTTTTCAGAAGTTTTCTTTATTAAATACAGCTCATCCTGATATTCCTTACATAGCAGTACTCCAGCTATGGGTAAGGTCTTAAAAGTTTACTCAATTTCCTTACAATCCCTCACCAATAACATTTACAACAGGTAGCTGCAAGCCTCCAATAAATATTCAAATACAATACAAGAATTAAGCAAAATATCACAAGTTGAAGTCCACTGACCAGGTTACTTCAATACACGGAACCAAGAAAAGCATAATGCACATTATAAGATATCTAAGCAGATCAATATCTACCCACAGACAAGCAGCCTGAGAACAAAGGCAGCTGAAAAGAAAGCCAAGTGGATTCTATTGTCCTTGCTTGATGACATACCACCAATTCCAGGCCTTAAAACTCTGCTCCCATAAAAATAGGGCTAAAAAAGCTGATTTACAAACTACATAAGCTAGATGTGTTATAAGTTCTCAGAAACAGGCTGTCCAGAAGTCATTACATAGCTAATATGGCCAATATTTATTCTTTTGTAGAATGATAAAGTTGATTAACATTGATATTAAGCAGGTTACATAATGTAATTTTTGGCAGATGAATTTTAAATAAAACTTCATCTCTTCAGTTTTTAGCTTGCAGTCTAAAATTTAGAATATAAACAATGAAAGTTCTGAAACTCAAGAGGCCCCAGTGAAGCTATGAGGATTTGAAACCCAGTACAGTTCAATATGCAGATTTTTTAATACGGAATAAAATTAAAAGTCTAGCAAATGAAACATCTGGTGCTAAATCATGGCCAAGACATCTTGCAGATAGGTAGGTATTCCAGGACACTCTGCCTAACATCCCTGAAGCATCTGTGAGACTAGTTACACTGGATTTGAGGAGGGCTGCTTTGCTTTCTTTACAATGACATATAGGCCTTCTTACCAAGATTCTCCATTTGCAAGTAGACTAAACAGATGGACCCATTATTGTCTATAATGCAAGAACCTGTATTGTGCATGCACAATCATCTAATATGCAAGGGCACTTTTTATAAAGTTTGAGCCTTCAAAAAACTTTGTGCCTAAAATTTTTTCTAAAGGTTTCAGTTTTCTAAAAACACTGAAAATAGCTAAAGCAATTTAGCCTACACAAAAAGCACTAGGATCCCATAATTAAATTATTGTTTACAGGAAAAAACAAGGAAACTTCCTAAGCACTCAACTTTATCAGCTCTCTTGTAGAGGGAGTTTTGAAAATCAAACAGAACTGCAGTGTCGTGTGTGACATACACATTAATCTGTGCATGCACTTACTATGAAGCAACTATAGACAGCTTTAACTTTGTGTTGCAGTGACTGGTAAGAAGAGAGCATATTAGGGGAAGCCTCATACCACCACCAGTAATGGAATATATGTAAGGAGCTTGAAATAGTAGCAGCATCCCCTTCAGTATTTTTTTTTCCCCTCTTCATTTCAACAGGCATAAGGGGAACACAGAAGAGCACCTCTGAAGAGTCCCTCTGACTCAAACTAGTCCAGAATATTGTTTGAAAAACTATAATGTAGAATCTCTTTCCTCAGTAAATACAGCCTAGAAAATTCTAATTTTACTACAAACTCTCTCCTAGGAAGCCCCACCATCATCGTTCTTTTTAAAATCAATAACTATATGGTTAGTACTTATCTTCAGATCATACCAAACATGTTTATGGGCCTGGGGTTTATTTTCAGTAGTTCTGTGTACTTGGATAAACCATTTGCAGCATGGTTTCCAAAATTGTAGTTAAAACCTTGCTCTACAGTTTCTGAAACAGTGCAGACCATGACTTGCCATTGTCTACATTTGCAAGTTAAACCATTTTCAGCTCCAGTTCAGCAGCTGACACCAGCACAGACAAGGCTTAAATGTCAGGCCAAAGAAACTTCTCAGAGTAAATAAACCTTGGTTTAGGTAATTTATAATGGAAAGTCAGCCAGACTCCTAACCAAAGTCACAAATCAATGTCTGGAATCTGATGCATGAGTATTCATTTGCTAGTTTTATAAGCCAGATCTGTTTTACAATCCTTTCCTTTCCAAACTGCTTCCTCTAGTCTACGTACTTTTTACAACTGGTACATGCCAAGTAAGCAAAACATATAATTACAGAGAGCCAATCAGGGGTACAGACACCTCTAAGGCAGAGAAAATAAACTAGAAGATATTGAAATATGCTGATTTTTTACATCAGGTTATGTTATTCACAATATGCACAGAATACAATGTACTCCTCAGGTAGGCTTCTCTCTTTAAAACACAAGTACAGTTAGTTCTCACCCAAGTGAGACATAGCGCAGGCAGGTGCTGTGAAAACTGCTCACACATAGCTCTGTCAAAACACCTTAGACCTGAAATGTAATACACCTGCCATTCAGTTCCTGTGTGCACATGCCTCTCTCCCTACCACACACACAACTCTCTGCCAGGGCACTTAAATCCTGAGCTGCAATCACAACTTTGCATTTATTCTACTCCTAGGCCAAATTAAGCAGTAGTTGTGCAACTGACAGAAAAAATAATTTTCACTTGTGACTGGAGCTATGATTTGAACCCCTATCTGCAGCAGAGAAAGGACAATTCATTAATTAAGACAGGCTAGCTTGTAAAAAATAATTCTAAGAATTCAACTCACCTCTACAGCACTATATGCAAGTGCTACACAGTCTTATCAACAGGACAAAGGTACAAGAACCTCTCAGTCAATATACAAATTAACTGTTCATCTTGCAAACTGAAAGTCTCCACACTCTTATTCTTACTGGCATGGGAACAAAAAAGTCTAGTTAAAAACTTCCCCTGAGCAGAACTAGCAAGTGATAAATTCAAAAATTAGATCCACAGCCTCAAATCCTCCATGGTCAGGGCTCTAAGGAGAACTGAAAAAAGAAAATGTGGTGGCTCAGGAAATCAGTAAAAGAATGTAGAACTTTCCATCTCTAGGTCACTAGTGCCACTACAGCTAGTGAGTCAAAGACACTCCCATTAGGTGACTTCATTAAGTAACCTGTGTGAAAAACTCATGGGTCTCAGCTCTATTCCTAGCAGATAAGTGTCTATATCATAAAAATCTCCACCATTGAACTTCCCCTGCCCCAAAAGCAGTCTCAGCAGCAGCCAAAGAATGAGGGGCCAATAAAAAATGGCCTGCATCATCCATGAGGTGGGGGTCTCTCCAGGACAGGGCTGAGACACACTAGATAAACAGGTTTCAGAGTAGCAGCCCTGTGAGTCTGTATCCGCAAAAAGAAAAGGAGGACTTGTGGCACCTTAGAGACTAACCAATTTATTTGAGCATAAGCTTTCGTGAGCTACAGCTCACTTCATCGGATGCATTCAGTGAAAGCTTATGCTCAAATAAATTTGTTAGTCTCTAAGGTGCCACAAGTCCTCCTTTTCTTTTTGCTAGATAAACAGTGCCTGAGAAAAGTTTGCTTTATTGCTGCCTGAACTGTACCTGCCCTGCAGATATATAGGGAACTTCAGTCTCCAGGACTGTCAGCACTAAAGTCCCTTAAACAAACTGTAACCCCATACTGAGGATTTGCTCCTAAGACATTACCAGGGTCTCAACACTATAACTCACTCTACCGTTTTAAGCAAAGTTCCTCTGTGAAACTAAATCAGGCTGCCTCACGCCTTGCCCAGCACACAGGTTCACAAGCAACACGGGCGATGGAAACAGGCAGGGAAGTTAGTACCCAGGAGCCTGAGCACCTGGCGCTCTCAGCACGCCAGCAGCAGATGCCAGGCACTACCCCACCCCACACTTCAGTGCCACACACTGCCACCCCTGGAACCAGACTCTGGCTCCCCAAGATTCCAGCATTTGGAGCCTCTCTAGCCATATCCTGGTACCCAGCCCCCAGAGACTCTGCCCTACGCAGCCCAGGCCCTGATGCCGACAAACCCCTGGACTCGAGACCCTTCAGTCCCCAGAGCCTCAAGCTCAGAGACGGCGGCCAGCCTCCAGGTCCCCTAGTCACACCCTCGGTGCTCAGAGCCCCGCGCCCAGGCACCCCCCGCCCCGCCGCCCGCCTAGGGAGCCTCCCCGCAGGCGCGGCTCGGACCCGAAGGGCCGCACACCCCCGTCCCCTGCGGTACCTGGCTTGCGCCTCGTCCAGGCTCTGGTCGGTGATGGCCATGATCTGCTGCAGGATGTCCCCAGTATCCTGGTGCCCGGGGGGCGGCGGCCCCGGCTGGAGCCGATGCGGGGGCGGCGGCGGGGGGGCGGCGGCGGCGGCCGGGTCTCCAGCGGAGGGGGGCGGCGGGATCCCCCCGGGCAGGGAGACCCCCGCACCGTGCGCCGCCGCCAGCAGCCGGGACGGGTCCTCCATGGTGGGGGGGGGGGAGGCGGAGGGGCTGGGTCGGGGGTGGGGGGGAGCCGGAGCAGCCACTAACGGGCTCTCGGTACGGCCCAAGCTCCTCACACACAACAGGCCCCAGCCCAGCGCCGTGCCGACCCCGCCCCCTCCTGCGTGACCCCGCCCCGGCGTGACGGGACACCGCCCCTTCCTGGCGTGTCGGCGCCGCGAGACCCCGCCCCGGCCTCCGGGCGAGCCCTGCCCGTCCCCTTCCTCTTGACTCTGCCCCCGGCGCGGGGAGAGGCGGGGCGCCGAGCTCCTGCCCGTGAGCAGGCTGCCCCTGCGGACCGCCCCAGGGCAAAGCGAGCCAGCGGGCTGCCCCCAAGGGCCGTTCTCCAACTGCCCCCAACGGCCAGCTGTCCCCTACCGCCTGCCCCCACCGGCCCCTCCCCCACTGCCCCCAACGGCCATTCTCCAACTGCTCCCTACCGCCCCCTTCAAACTGCCCCCAACGGCCATTCTCCAACTGCCCCTTACCGCCCCCTTTCCACTGCCCCCAACGGCCAACTGCCACCTCCCGCCTGCCCCCAGCGGCCCCTCACAGCCCCCTTCCCACTGCCCCCAACGGCCATTCTCCAACTGCTCCCTACCGCCCCCTTCCCACTGCCCCCAACAGCCATTCTCCAACTGCCCCCTTCAAACTGCCCCCAATGGCAATTCTCCAACTGTCACCTCCCACCGGCCCCCTCACAGCCCCCTTCCCACTGCCCCCAACGGCCATGCTCCAACTGTCACCTCCTGACTGCCCCCAACGGCCATTCTCCATCTGCCCCCACCGCCCCCTTCCCACTGCCCCCAACAGCCAACTGTCACCTCCCGCCTGCCCCCACCAGCCCCTCACAACCCCCTTCCCACTGCCCCCAACGGCCACCTCCTGACTGCCCCCAACAGCCATTCTCCAACTGCTCCCTACCGCCCCCTTCCCACTGCCCCCAATGGCCATTCTCCAACTGCT
The DNA here is from genome assembly GCF_965152275.1 of Natator depressus. NCBI lineage: Eukaryota > Metazoa > Chordata > Testudines > Cheloniidae > Natator > Natator depressus. The sequence continues at coordinate 27,284,795 of NC_134253.1, forward strand.
ACCTCCAAACTGCCCCTCACAGCCCCTCCCGCCTCCCCTAACGGCCATTCTCCCAACTGCCACCTCCCGACTGCTCCCAATGGCCCCACACAGCCCCCTTCCCACTGCCTACAACAGCCATTCTCCATCTGTCACCTCCCAACTGCCCCCAAACTGCCCGCACCTGTCACCTTCCCACTGCTCCCACTGGCCATTCCCCAACTGCCCCCAATCATAGAATCGGAGAATCATAGAATATCAGGGTTGGAAGGGACCTCAGGAAGTCATCTAGTCCAACCCCCTGCTCAAAGCAGGACCAATCCCCAACTAAATCATCCCAGCCAGGGCTTTGTCAAGCCTGACCTTAAAAACTTCTAAGGAAGGAGATTCCACCACCTCCCTAGGGTAACGCATTCCAGTATTTCACCACCCTCCTAGTGAAAAAGTTTTTCCTAATATCCAACCTAAACCTCCCCCACTGCAACTTGAGACCATTACTCCTCGTTCTGTCATCTGCTACCACTGAGAACAGTCTAGATCCATCCTCTTTGGAACCCCCTTTCAGATAGTTGAAAGAGGCTACCAAATCCCCCCTCATTCTTCTCTTCTGCAGACTAAGCAATCCCAGTTCCCTCAGCCTCTCCTCATAAGTCATGTGTTCCAGTCCCCTAATCATTTTTGTTGCCCTCTGCTGGATGCTTTCCAATTTTTCCACATCCTTCTTGTAGTGTGGGGCCCAAAACTGGACACAGTACTCCAGATGAGGCCTCACCAATGTCGAATAGAGGGGAACAATCACGTCCCTCGATCTGCTGGCAATGCCCCTACTTATACAGCCCAAAATGCCATTGGCCGCCTTGGCAACAACGGCACACTGTTGACTCATATCCAGCTTCTCGTCCACTGTAACCCCTAGGTCCTTTTCTGCAGAACTGTTGCCGAGCCATTTGGTCTTTGGTCTGTAGCAGTGCATGGGATTCTTCCGTCCTAAGTGCAGGACTCTGCACTTGTCCTTGTTGAACCTCAGATTTCTTTTGGCCCAATCCTCTAATTTGTCTAGGTCCCTCTGTATCCTATCCCTACCCTCCAGCGTATCTACCTCTCCTCCCAGTTTAGTGTCATCTGCAAACTTGCTGAAGGTGCAATCCACACCATCCTCCAGATCATTAATGAAGAGATTGAACAAAACCGGCCCGAGGACCGATCCTTGGGGCACTCCACTTAATACCGGCTGCCATCTAGACATGGAGCCATTGATCACTACCCATTGAGCCCGACAATCTAGCCAGCTTTCTATCCACCTTATCGTCCATTCGTCCAGCCCATACTTCTTTAACTTGCTGGCAAGAATACTGTGGGAGACCGTGTCAAAAGCTTTGCTAAAGTCAAGGAACAACACGTCCACTGCTTTCCCTTCATCCACAGAGCTAGTTATCTCATCATAGAAGGCAATTAGATTAGTCAGGCCTGACTTGCCCTTGGTGAATCCATGCTGACTGTTCCTGATCACTTTCCTCTCCTCTAAGTGTTTCAGAACTGATTCCTTGAGGACCTGCTCCATGATTTTTCCGGGGACTGAGGTGAGGCTGACTGGCCTGTAGTTCCCAGGATCCTCCTGCTTCCCTTTTTTAAAGATGGGCACTACATTAGCCTTTTTCCAGTTGTCCGGGACCTCCCCCGATCGCCATGAGTTTTCAAAGATAATGGCCAATGGCTCTGCACTCACATCTGCCAACTCCTTTAGCACTCTCGGATGCAGCACATCCGGCCCCATGGACTTGTGCTCGTCCAGCTTTTCTAAATAGTCCCGAACCACTTCTTTCTTCACAGAGGGCTGGTCACCTCCTCCCCAGGCTGTGCTGCCCAGTGCAGTAGTCTGGGAGCTGACCTTGTTCGTGAAGACAGAGGCAAAAAAAGCATTGAGTACATTAGCTTTTTCCACATCCTCTGTCACTAGGTTGCCTCCCTCATTCAGTAAGGGGCCCACACTTTCCTTGACTTTCTTCTTGTTGTTAACATACTTGAAGAAACTCTTCTTGTTACTCTTAACATCTCTAGCTAGCTGCAACTCCAGGTGTGACTTGGCCTTCCTGACTTCACTCCTGCATGCCCAAGCAATATTTTTATACTCTTCCCTGCTCATTTGTCCAGTCTGCCACTTCTTGTAAGCTTCTTTTTTGTGTTTAAGATCAGCAAGGATTTCACTGTTAAGCCAAGCTGGTCGCCTGCCATATTTACTATTCTTTCATAGAATATCAGAGTTGGAAGGGACCTCAGGAGGTCATCTAGTCCAACCTCCTGCTCAAAGCAGGGCCAGTCCCCAATGTTTGCCCCAGATCCCTAAATGGCCCCCTCAAGGATTGAACTCACAACACTGGGTTTAGCAGGCCAATGCTCAAACCACTGAGCTATCCCTCCCCTTTCTACACATCCCGATGGTTTGTCCCTGTAACCTCAATAAGGATTCTTTAAAATACAGCCAGCTCTCCTGGACTCCTTTCCCCCTCATGTTATTCTCCCAGGGGATCCTGCCCATCAGTTCCCTGAGGTTGTCAAAGTCTGCTTTTCTGAAGTCCAGGGTCCGTATTCTGCTGCTCTCCTTTCTTCCCTATGTCAGGATCCTGAACTCGACCATCTCATGGTCGCTGCCTCCCAGGTTCCCATCCACTTTAGCTTCCCCTACTAATTCTTCCCAGTTTGTGAGCAGCAGGTCAAGAAGAGCTCTGCCCCTAGTTGGTTCCTCCAGCATTTGCACCAGGAAATTGTCCCCTACGCTTTCTAAAAAATCAAATGCCTCCAACTGTCACCTCCCAAGTAACTGCCCCAATTCCAGCTGCCAATGGCCAGGCTCACCGATCACTTCCCAGCTGCTCCATTTTAAACTGCCCCCAACCAACCACGCCCAATTGTTCTACTGCAAACTGCCCACCTGCCATGCCCAACTGCCACCATTCAAACTTCCCTAAGTGCCACAGAACCTCTTGGTACCACATTCCATTCCCTCTCCTGGGAAAGAGGCATCACCCTTCCACACTCTGGTCACACTCCAAATAGCCCCAGAGAGTGTCTCTCCATGTCCCTCTGGTTGTCTCTGTGGAAATTCAACCATGTCAGCACAACCAGACTGGACTAGCAGCAAGCCAACATTTGCCTGCTATAGGGGCCTAGGATCATCCCAGTCCCTGCCGCCACTCTCAACTGCTCCAGTGCAAATTGCCCTTCCCATTGCCATCATCTTTTGGCAATGTACCTGAGCATCAATGGATTAATCCATAAGGTGCTGAGCATCCTTGATTCTCATTAACTTCACTCTGAGATGAGGCCACTCTGGACCTTGCAAGAGCAGGCTCGGTGACAGGCAGAGTAATGCTGGTGCTGTGGTTAACCATTCTTATATCTGTATTCAAATTCATATGTGCTGGCCTGCAGGTGTGAGCTCCTTCCAGGAAGAGAACAGGTTCTCCAGCTAAAAATGTTCTGATCTGACTAATTGCTCTAGAAAGACAATGAAAACATGTGAATCATCAGTTATAATATGAGAGGCATAAATTCTACTCTGCTAAATGCACCACTATCATTCTCAGACAATTGGTGTAAAGCAGAATTCTGTACTGATTGAAAGCTTAATCATAGAATATCAGGGTTGGAAGGGACCTCATGAGGCCATCTAGTCCAACCCCCTGCTCAAAGCAGGGCCAATCCCCAATTTTCACCCAGATCCCTAAATGGCCCCCTCAAGGATTGAATTCACAACCCTGCGTTTAGCAGGCCAATGCTCAAACCACTGAGCTATCCCTCCCCCCAAATAAGCCTAACTCTCCTCTCATTTACTCTGATGTAAAACAGGACTAATTCCATTAAAGAAAATTGAGTTTAATTAGTATAAAACCCATGTACATGAGATGCAGGCTATATATTTCTACTTCATTAATTAAAATCACTACTAGCTGCCCAGCTGCAATGATTCATTCTCTCCAACAACTCGTGGAAACAGTCTTCACTTGAACTGATTTACTCTACCCAGCTGGAGCTCATCAAAGCAGCTAAACTGGGAGTCCTCTGAAACATTAACAATGCTGATCCATCTCATAGGCATGGCTGGAAAGAGGCTTCATCATCAAATGCCATTGTAGAGTCCCACCCAAGGGGGAAAAAAACAATGTGCCAATTTAATTATAAAGTAATAGGTAATAACAATAACTAACAACATTTAGCTCTGATATAGCTCTTTTTATCTATAGAGCTCATTAGAGGTGCTTTCTTTAAGTCAAAGTACAGAAGCTAAGGTTATTGCTACGGGTGGCTACCAAAACAGATATGTTCCTGGGTTACTCCGGTGGCAGCTCTGTCCAAAACAGTAGGATACTTTATTCAATCTGTACACGGTGAGAAGAGTGTGACTTTTCTCTCAAAGGCGGATCTTGCCACAGTTACCAATGCTTTTGTCGCTTTGAAAATATGATCTAATGCATTGTACATGGAAGTACATGAAATTACTAGGCAGCGGGTTTAAAACAAAAGGAAGTATTTTTTCCCACACAATGTACAGTCAATTTTTGGAACTCCTTGCCAGAGGATATTGTGAAGGCCAAGACAGGGTTCAAAAAAGAACTAGAAAAGTTCATGGAGGATAGGTCCATCAATGACTATTAGCCAAGATGGACAGGGATGGTGTCCCTAGCCTCTGTTTGCCAGAAGCTGGGAATGGGCAACAGGGGATGGATCACTTGATGATTACCTGTTCTGTTCATTCCCTCTGGGGCACCTGGCATTGGCCACTGTCAGAAGACAGTATACTGGGCTAGGTGGACCTTTGGTCTGACCCAGTATGGCCATTCTTATGTTGTAAGTACATGATCTACACCTTAGACATATTGGAAACCAGAGCTAATGCAGATTGCTGCTTTTTAAGTTGTGCATCTTGCAGAGAGCACCTCACACACATGCTCTGTAATCTAAACGGAAGGTGAAATTCACCTCTGTGCAGAAAGCCAATTCAAGGACTATGCACCACAACGCATAGGCATCTTGATAAATACTTTGCAGATGTTTTAAAATTTCTAAAATGGACAATTTATAAACACCTAAAGCTAAGGACAGATGCAAAATGTTTTCAAAATAACAGAACAATCCAGATTTAAAGCACATGCCATGTATTTAGAACTCGTTAAAGTTGAATCCCAAGCACGAGTGTCATTCATCTTCCCTGTAGCCAACCCAACATTTGTCTCCTCACTTCTCACTGAATGATAATTTCATGCTGCAATGTAGTCATTTCATAGTGATTCCAAATCTTAAAATAACATCTGTTTTACATGTTAAAACATGTACTCAGGTTCCAAAGCAGGGACCTAATGGTCATGGTCCTGGTCTATCATACGAGACTTCTAGACAATTATCATATTCAAGATGACAGTGAATATGCTGAGAAATAATATGGGGCTTCCCCTCTAGGGATTTTCTGTACAGAGTAAGTGCTGCATATGGGCAATTGTTCAGCTAATGGAATTGTGCTGTGTCAACATGAAATTGCATTTTCCCTTTCAGTAGCAAACTCACAAGAGCCTATGAGCAAAAACTTTATTAGAAATGACAAGCCCGGTAACTTGTAGGCCCTTCCTGTCATCCTGCTGAAAGACCTGAGCTCAGCCCTGCCTGCTTGTTTGTAGCTTTAGCAGTTCAACAACAGTGACATTGTTTTAGTCTTGCACAAGCCTCCTAGTCCCGGACTTTTTATTGTCAAAGGGAAGTCTTGTTAGCCAGGATGAAAATGGATTTTGTGCAAGGAGTGCCTTGTTGCCATTTATTCTTACGAGTGACTCCAACTATTGATACTACACGAGATTCAACCTCTCTCACAAGGTGTAGCTGTAGAAAGCCAAAATAATTTGGGATACCTGTTCTATCCACCTTTGACACCATTTAGTAATCAGAAAAGCAATTTTGGTTCTATTGACATCAAATTTTTCCACTGATTTCAGTGGAAGCAGGACAGGAGCCCCTGTTCCATTTAGCAATGCTTTGGGGGTGAATTACTTGATTTATAGACAAGGTGGGTGAGATATTACCTCACCCACTTTCTCACTCTAGTATCCTGGGACCAACACAGCTACAACAACATTGCACACATTACTTGATTTATGCAAGTTTATGGTGATGTTTGGGGGTGAGAATGTCTTTTAGTGAGACCTTCAACATGCTCTCCCCTCTCTATGAGCTTGAGCCCTTCATTCCTAAGGGTTCATAAACTGGCATGTTCTATACATGGTTACAGAGGAATCTGGAATTAAGAGGTTAAAAAAAATCTTTGAGCACTTTCATTAATTTCTCGATGTCCCTATTCACAATTTCTCTTCCTATATGATTATTGTTGGGTACCAGGTAGCTGGGTGGCAGTAGAGAGTGATTCTGGTACATATTTTGGAAAGCCCTTTTCAATGAAAGATCCTGCAGAAATGTGATCTATTCTCATTCATTATTGATTCATTTACATTTCACTCTCTATATGTGGAAAAGCTTCTTTCTTATCTTAAGGTTTCCAGGACTGTTCCGAGCAGTTACATGCATGTGGGAAATGAGTCCAGATATTATGGGTTTATTTTCCAATGTACCATTTGTACACCTTGATCCTCTCTGCTCCACCAATAATCGTTGCTGTATGATCAACTCCATCCCAGCACAGTTCCCCACACCACCACCCTTTTTTCATTTCCCTCTTAAAATTCTATTCTTATTTTTTCAGGCCACCTTCTAGCAACCAGCTTTTTAAAAATTGCTAAGAACCCATTGTTCAGAAGGTGGGAAGCAGGGGGAATTCTCCAGTCTTCTCAACAGGATTGGCAGGGCACTTTTGAAATTTGGCCAATTACATTTTTTTCTCCTTGGCTGCAAGATTAGGGCAGAAACCATGTATTTTATACACAAAATATTGTGCATTTTTGGAATTAACCAAATAAGATAATGAATAATATGCCCTCATTAAACTGCTTTTCTGTGGATTTTGAACGATGGTCAAAATGTATTTATTTCATCACCTGTTAAATGATGAATGCACTTGTCTCTCTGGGGGTCTGGGTTCATGAGTTGCATTCTTGCAAACTTGACTTAATTAAGAATCATGTGCACTTCGAACCCCACCCCATGGTAGATGCCACAATACTTCTCTTTGAAGAAAGCAATCTGCACTGCCTTCCCCTAGGAAGAGATTCCCTATAAATTTAGATGGATGAAATTAAGAGTAATCTGGTGCATTAATTTGTTATGAAGAACCCTGACACCTGGGTGCAAATTTCCCCTGACCAAGAAGGACATATGTAAACAAGACACTTTCTCTGGGGCAGGCACTCAAGCTTAATAGGCTTGTGAGAATTACAGCCCCTTTCATTGTGGGCTTCCATTTTGCCACCTGAGTTGCTCCCTCTTTAATGTCTGTACTCATATGTAGGATGCTACTTGGTCCCAATCCTACAGACCTTACATGTCCTTTGTACAGTGATGTTTTTAGTGAAGAAATAACATCCTTACATCTTACCTATATATCTATCATATGACAGGCATGATCACCTAAGGAAGAAGGCAAGGAATCACAACTGACCAAGTTTTGTTATAGAAAGGAAGGATGGCCTAGTGGTTAGGGCTCCAGGCTGCATACCTGATGCAGAAAAGAAAGCCTTCCACCTATAGAAACTGGGGAAAAACCTCTCATCCCATCCCAAATATAGCACTGGCTCTTTCGTTAACCAGAGAGCTTCTTACACTCACTAGCATTTACAGACACCGACACAGCCAGAACCAATATACATTCACAGTCAAAATAAGACTAACACTGCAGTTATTGGGGACAATTATTGTGTCAAGCAATTAGGCTGAGAGATTTTGTCTGTAGAGAACTTCAAGGAACTTGTTAGTATCAGCAAACACAAATATACAGCTGAGAGTTCCCAGAACTCTGCTGGCTTCAATGAAATGTTTCCAAGCAGAGCGTTACCTTTCTATTAGTATTGGTGCATTTATTGAACTGACTGAGGCTTTAAATCTGCAGGGAACACAATAACCCCAGTAACACTCTCAATTGATCTGATCCTCATATTTACTGGCTGGTTTTTTTTTATTATTATTTTCTGTGCAGTGGCTGGACCAGAATCTATACTGATGCCTAGAAACAGAAAAGCTTGTTGCTCTCTCCCCTCCTTTACACTGTCCTATTTATGATTGATAGGAAACGTAGGTGATGATGTCTCTACCCTTAATGCTCTCTCTGTATCTGACACAGCATAGTTGATGCCTGTGTTTCAAAACAATACTTTCGCTTACCTGACAATTGTCTATCACTCCAAGTACTTTATGGGAATTAGAAGGCAGAACTGCAGCACTCTGGCCAAAGTTTTCAAATCAGCATAACTAAATGCAGATTTAAGAGTCTAACTTTAAACAACTACAAAGATCTATTTAGGTGTCTGAATATAGATTTAGAAGCCTCCTTTTAGGTATCCAGGTATGAAAACTTTGGTCTCTGGTCTGTCAATTTAATTGGTTTTATCAATAAAACCCCTAAAACTATTTTATGAAGTGTTACCAAAAAAACCCTCCCTCTCAATTACCCCTTGTAGCACACATTCTGGACTCCTTTCCATAGAACAACCTCTCCCTGACCCCATAGCAGGTTACACCATCCATGGAAGAGGAAGGGAACCGTGTACAGGAAGCAAGGTGATTTTGTTAATAGCTCCACTGTCCAGTTCCCAGACAATGTCTGATTTTAATGTGTCGCGTACTCCAGGTATCATTAAAAGATTGTAATGTGTAGGTGAGATGTCAAATAGTATAGATGCACTCAGTCCTGCCTCAGTACAAGAGATGACCTCTTGAGATTCATTCCAGCCCTACACTTCTGTGATTCTCTCTCCTCTCCCAGACACAATCTCTATTTCTGCCATATCCTAAGAAGGTAATTTTGTTATCTAATTTTGGCCAGTTTTGTAAATATTAACAGTTGATTGCACTTGTAAAGTTTTGGGTGCCAAAATAGAGAGGCCAATAATTAAGTGTGGCCCATAAAGTCCACCTTTGAGGATTTCTATGGCATTGTCACATTAAGAAATACTGGTCTACTTAAGTGTTAAAAATTGTGTTTGAGTTAGCGAACACAATGCTAGCCAAGGCTTTGCAGCCAGCATAGACAGAGAGAAGCCAGGTTTAGCATTATGGTTGAAGCCTGGTCCCAGAGAGTTTAACCATGACTAGCTGACAATGCTGAACATGATCCATCACTGTGTATGCTAACTGCAAATTTGTGATGCCCAAGGTAACAGAAATACTCCTCTAAAGTACACCCTCATGGCATGCAGTAGCCCTGCAGACAACCCAACCTCAGTCCCTCCTTGCATCTGCCAGTAGCCTTTCACCACCTAAAAGTATTAAAAACAGTGCCCTTCTGGGGTCTAATTTACTGAGTTTTTACACACAGCTTCCACTAGCCAGCTAAGCCCAAACCCTTTTCATGTAGCTAAGCAATTCCACAGCTCTCCTTCCAGGGCTTGTGTTGTGGTTCTCCATGGTCCCTTTATATTGCCTTCCACTGCATCCACCTAGACTGGCAACAAAGTCAAGAAACAGAACCCTGAACAAAAACCTTCATAAGAGTGTTTCCTCCATGGTATCTCTTCCAGGGTTCCTCCACAGCTTAGCCGCCAGGATACACAAGCAGCCTTTTCCAGCTAGTGTCTCCTGAAATCAGGGATAGCAGAAGCCCTCCCCCTTATCTACTCCAGGGGGCTGATTGAGTCACATGACCACGCTGCCATATGACAGTCTTCATTTTCCCCACCTAAGGAGGCGAGTTAACTGTGTCACAGGTGGGTCTGAGATTCAACTCCCTTTAAAGGGCCAGCCGCTTTCTGAGACCCAATATTTTAACTAAACAACGAGAAGTCCTTGTGGCATCTTAGAGACTAAAATTTATTTGGGCATAAGCTTTTGTGGGCTAAAACCCACTTGAAAGTCCCAGAAATCTTATGCCCAAATAAATTTGTTAGTCTCTAAGGTTTCAGAGTAACAGCCGTGTTAGTCTGTATTCGCAAAAAGAAAAGGAGTACTTGTGGCACCTTAGAGACTAACCAATTTATTTGAGCATAAGCTTTCGTGAGCTACAGCTCACTTCATCCAATGAAGTGAGCTGTAGCTCACGAAAGCTTATGCTCAAATAAATTGGTTAGTCTCTAAGGTGCCACAAGTACTCCTTTTCTTTTAGTCTCTAAGGTGTCACAAGGACTCCTCGTTTTTGCTGATACAGATTAACACGGCTACCACTCTGAAACCTGTCAATATTTTAAACTGACTCCATTCTCTGTAGTTGTATTCTAACACAATAAAATTCTGTAGTGAGTACAAGGAACAGAAAAAACCCTAGTGTTTCCTTAAGTGTTTGTAGGGCTGTACAATTGCAGAAATAAGTGTAGTTTTCCCAGTGCTGTTTTTAATGGCAAAAGAAGGTACCTAGATGAATTCTGTCCATTTTGCATAGAGTAGGTTAGATTTTTCCAGTGTCACTAGCACGTGAGCATAACTAGAACTTATGGAGTTAAAAATAAGTTACTAAAATGGTTTTCCAAGGCCCCAACTAGCTCTTGCTTACTTCCATCCCATGAAAACTTAATGGAAATCTGTTCTGATGAGCTTATTTTAACAACATTCTACTTTTATACATGATCTTTCCAGAGACAGAAAGTGACCCCTTAAAACACTTCCAGATTCAGACCCTAGGGACTACTTGTTTGGAAAAGCTTTGCGCTAGGAAAGAGGAGGGGGAAGCAAGATGATGAGGGCAGTAATAGAAAAAGGAGAGAGGAAGTAAACAGTGAGTCTCTGACCCCATCTGACAGAGGAAGCAAACTACACAGAGGGTTTATTCCTTGGCCGGGGGTCATTTCCCGGGCACAGGCAATTCCTCATGAGGAGTCACACATACATTTTCCTCTAATGCAACATTTTTAAAATGTTGCCCTATGATCCCAGAGAATGGGAGATGTTCCATTGTGTAATATGGCAGAATTCCTGCAGAGTGGGACAAGCCACCTCCTCCTTTCTGTGCCCTTGTACACACTCCAAACAAGCACTCCACAGCTAGATTTACAAAAGGACTTAGGCACTTGACTGCCACTTTAGAACCAGACCCCACTAGGATTCACAAAACCCTCGCTGCTCGCCGAGGCACCTAAAAATCACTCAGCACCTAGATTTTCCACTAAAAGCTCCCTCCATGCCTACGGTTCTGCCTCAGAGCACAAAAGGCATCCGTATGCCAATGCCCCAGAGCGATCTATGAACTGGGGGACAGATAGACATTCCTCTGCCTAACTCACCTGCAGGACTTGATCTGGTAGGCAAGGTCTGAGCTCCTCTACTGGATTGGGCCCCTATAAGTGAGCTTACAAAAAACAGCTGTCTGTGTGATGCCAAGCCCCTGTACACAAGCACTGGCACCATGGCTAGAAAGGAACCTGCCCACCCGATGACCTTCGAGTCAGGGCTGGATTAACCTTGTGAGCCTGGTGCCAAACATATTTGTGGGCCCCCATGAGGGCAATGGAGTATGGTGCAGGGAGGTCAGTACCTGGAGTGAGGGACTGGCCAGGGGCAATGGGGCATGGTACAGAGGGGGTGGCCCCACTCTGCCCAACCCAGCGTGAGGGCACTGTTTACAAACCAGCAGCCGCCAGACACACATTAGCCCACCCAGCCCTCTGCTGCCAGCGTGTCCCTTCCCCTCTGGGGCAGGCCCATGCCATGCCACACCCGCCCCCCAACAACATTCCCCAACTCCCTATGCCCAGCCTCCCCCAGACCCTTTATGCTGAGCACACACCCCCCACAACTGCCCAGCACCCCATCACACAGATCTCCCACACCCTGAACTACCCAGTGTCCTCCTCCACAGCCTTACCATTACAACCACACAGCACTCCACACAGGCCACCCCACTGCCCAGCACCCCCCCCCAGAGACCCACTCCCCCATGCCCTGGCCCCCTGCCGCACTCACCAGCCCTGCTAAGCCAGCACAGAGCTGGGATCCCCCTCCGAGTACAGTCCTAGGAAGCAGAACAGCTGAAGCTTGGGAGCACAGAACGGTCCCATCCCCCGGGACCCCTCCCAGCCCTACTTGCCTGGCGCTGGGAGGGGCCCACTTCTGCAGAGCGGGCCCTGGGGCCCACCCAGCTCCTTTTAAATTGCCTGCCCCCCCCCGGGCAATTGCCCCCTTTCCCCCCCCACAGTCAGCGGGCCCGCTTAGCCATGCTGAGTACACAGCCACAGTCTTCAGGCAGGTTTGTGCTCGGTGCAGCTAAGCAGTGCCACTGCTGCTCATGCTACCCCAGCTACACTTCAACCTCTCTGGTCACTCGATTACAGACCTAAAAGTGGCAATTCTTCAACAAAAAAACTTCAGAAACAGACTCCCATGAGATACTGCTGCACTGGAATTAATTTGCGAACTGGACACCCTTAATTTAGGCTTGAATAAAGACTGGGAGTGGGTGTGTCATTACACAAGGTAAAACTTATTTCCCCATGTTTATTCCCCTCCCCCCTGCCCCTCGTTCCTCACAGGTTCTTGTCAACTGCTGGAAATGGCCCACCTTGATTATCACTACAAAATATTTTTTGTTGTTTTTTCCCCCTCTCTCCTGCTGGTAATAGCTCACCTTACTTGATCACTCTAGTTTCAGTGTGTATGGTTGTGACGAAGTGGGACTGTTCTTAATGGTTCCTCCGAATATTGTGGGGGTGCCTCAATTTCCCTTATGCAGTTCTTAAGTATCTAGGGGGTGGGGTAAGGGTGTATGATCACTGCAGAGCCCTAGAGGGCAGGTGTGTGCAGGGGTCTGGACACAGAGAATGGCCGACACCCTGTTTCCTGGCAACTGATGGCCTGGACCCTTCCCCCCTGCAAGGTGAGAGCTAAAGGGTTGGAGAACAAAGGAATCAGGTGACCTCCTGGCCTGGGAAAGGAACAAAGCCCAGAGGAGGGGGGGCTGGAGGGAGTTTCAGTTTGGGGCTGGCTAGGACATGGAGTGAAGGGCAGACGTGGTTGTCTGGCTCACTGCCCTCCAAAATGGACCCAGCTGAGGGGTCCTGTTCTCTGCACCTGCAAGCTCTGTTTTAGACCATGTTCCTGTCGTCTAATAAACCTCTGTTTTACTGGCTGGCTGAGAGTCCCGTCTGACTGCGAAGTTGGGGTGCAGGACCCTCTGGCTTCCCCAGGAGCCCCGCCTGAGCGGTCTCGCTGTGGGAAGCACACGGAGGGGCAGAGGATGCTGAATGCTCCGAGGTCAGACCCAGGAAGGTGGAAGCCGTGTGAGCTGTTTGCCCTGCGGACAGGCTGCTCACCGGAAGGCGACTGCCCCAGAGTCCTGACTGGCTTCATGGGGAGCAGTTCCAGAGCATCGCCCGGGCACTCCGTGACAACTGGTGGCAGCGGTGGGATCTACTGCACCCCGTGGATGGCGCTTCCTGCAGTAAGTGACTGGGGAGCAGTAAAACAAAGGGGGATTGATGGGGACTAGGCGTGCTGAAGATTCAGAGAGAGACGGTTTCAGGGGGCGGTTAACCCCTAGGATTGTGTGACCAGAGAAAAGGACTTTTGCAGTAACAGGGTCCCCCGGGGGACTGCAGCGAGCGGTCCCAGGGGCGGAGGAGTCTGCAGCTCGACCCTGGCAAAGAGGTGGTGACCTCGAGAAGGGCTGGCACACTAGGGGTTTTCCCTGGAAACCGTGGGGAGCTGCGAGCACACAGGCCCGTGAGTCCACAACAACTTGGGAAGAGTGGAGTGATGGTCTGTCACCGTCTTCTTAAGAAGGACATTGTAACCCTGTGCAAAAAGAGAGGGTTGAGCATTGGAAAGTTCACCAAAGCACAGTTAATCGTGCAGCTGGAGGAGGATGACCGCTCTAAGGGACAGATTCCTGACCCCAAATGGGGCTATAGCAGGATCTGGGAGCAGCTGGAGTAGTAGCCAGGCATCCCCAAGACTCCTGTCCCCGACCAGACGAGGGTCTTCACGATCGGGTTCCCCATCCGGGGATCGGAGACGGACGGGATTGGAGCTGAGTCCGAGAGAGCAAGAGGACTGTGAGAGACAGCGAGAGCCCGAGAAAGAGCTGCAGAAGCAGCAGCAGCATGAACTGGCGGTGGGGGAGCGGAGAGGCCTAGGGAACCTCCCCGGGGTGAGTGGGGATAGACCCCGGGGGGCCAGTTCCGCAGGGAACCTCGAGACTAAATTGCTGCCCTGGTTGGGGGGGGGGGGGGATGTGGATGCCCACCTCACTGCCTTTGAGCAGGCTGGAGATTTGAACCAGGGGGACCCTGCGGAAAAGCCCCGGTGTCTAGCTCCCTTGCTGGGTCCCAAGGCCATAGACTCTGTCGGCCAGATGGGTGGGGAGGTGGACAGGCTCCCACTCCTGACCCCAACCTATATGTCTGTGTGGAGTTTCCTGGGGCCAGGCCCCTCGGACCCCCAGTGGGAGCGGAAGGTGATGGTCAATGGGGAGACATTCCTGGGGTGGCGAGATCCTGGGACAGAGAGAACTGTTGTCAGGCCCTGGGTGGTGCAGCCTCAGAGGTTGAGGGGCTGTGTGAGCTGGGTGAGGGTCCCAGGGACGAAGCCCCTCGCCCTGCCTATGGCCCAGATCCCTGTGCAGACCCAGGAGGGGTGGGGCTGGCTGGTTGTTGGGGTTCTCCAGGATATCGGCTGCGAGACCCTGTTGTGGGGTGACTGTGTCTCTTTGGGACAGGATCCAGGCCCTGCTCCTGTAACGGCCAAGGGTTTGAATTTGAATCCAGGGAACCAATCGGTGGAGAGGGAAATGGTCAGTGAAAATGCAGATGACCTGGCTGGCAGCAGGGAGGAGCCGCTAGGCTCAGGCTACCTGCCTGCCTGTAAGCAGACCCCTGGGGCTGGGTGGGACAGAGAGATGCTCCCTGCGCCCTTGCACTCCGGAGAGGGGGCTCACGCTGGCTCTGATGCAGTGAGGAAAGCAGCGAGCTCGCTGCCTACCCCCACTGGCCCAGCAAGGGCAGCGCTGAGCACAGGGGGAGCTGAGACCCCAGCTGAGTGGGGGGAGACACAGACAGGGGAGGGGATCTGTGGGGAGTGGCAAGGTGCTTGGTAAGGAAAGTTTGGATGAGCCTAGGCAGCCTTGTGAGCTGATGGCTGTGTCTAGTCAGCAGGGTGGGAAGGCGAGGAGAGTGGAAGATGAGTGTCCCTGGACCTTACCTGTTAGCTGGGTGGAGAATTGGGACAGTGAAGGAAACGTGCCTGTGCCTGTCAGAGGTATTGACTTGCCTGTGGAGGGAGCTACCCTGATTTCCAAGCAGGTGTCTGTGATCAGCCTTGTGTGCTGGGACAAGGGGAATGAGATCCCAAGCTGTGTGTCTGGTAAAGGAGAAAGTGTGTCCGGCTCTTCTTGGTCTGTGGAGCAGACAGAAGGGGCCTTGCAGCCTGTGATGGTTGAGCGTTGTGCAGTTGTCTCAGAGCTGGTTCTGGATTCAGCTAAAGCCCAGGAAGGGAATGGCCCTAAGTTTGTGTCTGCTCAGGAGAATGGCCCTGTAACTAGGTCGCATCCAGTTAGTGTCTATGTAAAATCCCAGAGACCAGACAATTCTGGTGCTTGTATTTTGCCTGTTGCTCGTGTGTGGTTGGGAAAGGGTGTCGCAACTCTGTCTAATCAGGGTGAGATCCTAGCCAGGGCACAAGGAGAGCGTGAAGGTGATGTGATTGTGTTACCTATGGAGGGTGTGGAAACCTGTAGCAAGAAGGAAAAGATTCCTGAACTTGTGTGTGGCAAAGGGAAGGAGAAGGCTTCTGACCATTTATCTAGGAAGTCTGTCAGTTTGCCTGAAAGGGGATTGTGTAGGAATCCACCGGATGGGCCATAGGTAATTCTGGATGTAAGGGAGACCCAGAAAGAGTCTGTTGTTGCTCAGGAATGTGTTCCTCTAGAGCAAGCCCTAGGTAAAGAGGGTAAGAGCAGAATTTCTGGGAGGGGTGAATTGTTGCATAGAAAAGCCCTAGGGAAAGGAATCCTCATGGAGTCTTTGCAAGCAGTTTACTGCAACTGAAGGGTGTGAAAGTGATTTAATCAAGAAAGTTTCAGTTCCTAACAGCCAGAAATTCTCTGTTGTGAATGGATCCACTGACTGTCCTGTTGAAAGACCCAGTGTGGATAGCTTTGAGAAGGTCTCAGATGGAGTGAAAGCTGTTAAGAAACTTAAACAGTCCTATAACCAAGTGGCTGTGTTTGGCCAGCTTGTTGGGGAGAAGACCCAATCCAAGTTTGACCCCCTGGGGTTTTGGGGTGGCCAAAGGGCGGGCCGCAGAAACCTTCCCACATGCGGCCTGCGAGTGCTATCGACCACCCCCGACCTAAGGGAGGGCGTGAAACTGGAAGGGCCTGGTGTAACTCCTACCAAGGAATGGCAGAGATGCTGGGGCATCCATGGGAACGTTGGTGGCTTCGAACTTCCCCAGGTCACCGCCTAAAGTGACCCCGCTCAGTTCGATCTCGAAGGGGGGAGAGATGTGACGAAGTGGGACTGTTCTTAATGGTTCCTCCGAATATTGTGGGGGTGCCTCAATTTCCCTTATGCAGTTCTTAAGTATCTAGGGGGTGGGGTAAGGGTGTATGATCACTGCAGAGCCCTAGAGGGCAGGTGTGTGCAGGGGTCTGGACACAGAGAATGGCCGACACCCTGTTTCCTGGCAACTGATGGCCTGGACCCTTCCCCCCTGCAAGGTGAGAGCTAAAGGGTTGGAGAACAAAGGAATCAGGTGACCTCCTGGCCTGGGAAAGGAACAAAGCCCAGAGGAGGGGGGGCTGGAGGGAGTTTCAGTTTGGGGCTGGCTAGGACATGGAGTGAAGGGCAGACGTGGTTGTCTGGCTCACTGCCCTCCAAAATGGACCCAGCTGAGGGGTCCTGTTCTCTGCACCTGCAAGCTCTGTTTTAGACCATGTTCCTGTCGTCTAATAAACCTCTGTTTTACTGGCTGGCTGAGAGTCCCGTCTGACTGCGAAGTTGGGGTGCAGGACCCTCTGGCTTCCCCAGGAGCCCCGCCTGAGCGGTCTCGCTGTGGGAAGCACACGGAGGGGCAGAGGATGCTGAATGCTCCGAGGTCAGACCCAGGAAGGTGGAAGCCGTGTGAGCTGTTTGCCCTGCGGACAGGCTGCTCACCGGAAGGCGACTGCCCCAGAGTCCTGACTGGCTTCATGGGGAGCAGTTCCAGAGCATCGCCCGGGCACTCCGTGACAATGGTAACACCCATTGTTTCGTGTTCTCTGTGTATATAAAATCTCCCCACTGTATTTTCCACTGCATGCATCCGCTGAAGTGAGCTGTAGCTCACGAAAGCTTATGCTCAAATAAATTGGTTAGTCTCTAAGGTGCCACAAGTCCTCCTTTTCTTTTTGCAAATACAGACTAACACGGCTGCTACTCTGAAACCCGACTACTATTTATACTCATGTTAGCACTCACTGAGCTAGTGAAGTACGCGTACAAGGGCTGGGAATAACACCCCTAGCTCATAGCCTAACCATAGGCTCTGTCTCTCCTGTCCAAGCTGTTCTACTGTGAATAGGTTATGCAGAATCATTGGTCCAGAGACAGAAAGAGAACAAACATGACAATGACTCTGCAGTCGGATAGTGAGAGCCCTTAGACGGGAGGTAGGAGACCCAGAATCCAGTATCCCATGCCAATGACTTTTTCTTAATTATTTATCCATAGAGAACAGCTTCAACAGGAGGGACTGAGGGAACCCCACATTCCAATATCCCATAACCCATAGTTAGAGCACTCACCTAAGTAGTGCCAGCTGGCAGTGTAAATCCCTTCTCCCACTGTGGGAGAGGGGGACATGAACCACACCCCAGGTGAGTACCCCAACCACCAGACTAAAAGTTATAGGAGGGTCCTCTGCAGTGCACAGTTGGTAATGAAAGAGGTGCCAGGGCCCAAGCAATTTTTTTTACATTCATAATTGATGCAGCAAGCCCAGAGGTGGTAGGCCTATGAACAGTCAAGCCTAGAAGTGCCAGGGCTCAACCCTGGCAAGCCCTGGCACAAATTAAGCACTGGTCCTCTGCTTCCTGGGCCCCACCAGCCCATCTGGTCCTGCTCTTATCTCTCCAACCCCCACCCCCACATGCATGCCTGTGTTTGCATGGGACAGAGCCCCCCACTAAATTTCTATTGTGGGTGTGCTAGCCCACCCTTCCCTGCCACTGCTGAACTTTGGGACACAGCTTAGCACCCCACCTCAGCTTAGCACCTCCCATTGGCTACCTCAGCAGAGGCACTGTCCCCCCATGCTAACTTTTGTGAATCGCAGTCTGTAACAGGGTGGCACCCACCAGTCAGGTGTGTCTCCACCTCTCTCAGTCTGTGGTGACCCCTATCAACAGTTTCAGTGACTCAGCCCTCCAGCCAAGTGCCACACATTCTGTGGATAATGCAAACAAAACAAACACCTTCCAGGGTGGACAGTCCAACAGAGACCTATCACAAGGCCTCTCAGTCTTTAAGCAGTTCCACAGTCACAGTCTGGCACTTCTAGGCTTGGCAGTATCAAGCCATATCCTAGGGGTTCCACCTTGGGAGCAATGATTTCACCCTCTCCAGGTCCTTCTGGTCCCAGACACATGCTACTGTGCCCTTTAACTGCTCACTATGCTGCTATGATTCCATGGGCCATTTCCCCAACTCTTCACCCTTATTGTAACCTGAAGTCTGGTACTCAGTCCCAGCAGCCAGCCAAGAACTCCTTCTTGCAGCCCCCATCCCTGATAACAACTGCTGTGTCCTCAGCCAGCCAGCCAGCTCCCCCAGGAACATCAGCCACACACCTCCACCCCAAGCAGCAACTGCCTGACTCTGCCACAGCTTCTTTTATATGGCCCTTTTGGGCCCTGATTGGCTGCTTCCCCTGCAGCTACTCTAGGCCACTTGAAGGACCTCTCTACGGCTCCTTTCTGGGACAGAGCGTGGTAGTACCCCAAGGCCTCCAGCAGAGGGCCTCTGGGCCTCGTACACCCTGTCACACAGTCTGGCACGCATCTCTCCCCATTCGTTGCGTAGGGAGCCTAGGCACCCAAATCAGGCTTTGTGAACCCCAGTGATTTTCTGTCTGCAGTGTAGCTGTATTGATATGTAGTGACATAGGCTCAATGTCGTGATATTACCTCACCCACCTTGTCTCAGTGACTTTCTAGGCACCTAAAAGTTAGGCGTGGTGACACTGCCTATCACACTGCCTAAGCATCTTTGTGAATGTAGCCCTCCGTGCCTACAACCTACTGCACGCTCACACAGACAGGTGGCCGTGTGGCTCGAGCACAGGCTGGGACTTAGGAGACCTGCGTTCTACTCCCAGCTCTACCACTGAGTCACTAAGTAACCTTGGTCAAGTCACTTCACCTCTTTGTATCTCATGTTCACCATTTGTAAAATGGGGAATGATAATCATATGTATCCATGTTTGCAAAGTAGTTCTAATAAAAGGTGTGCTATAAGAAGTATGATGTATTATGCACACTATATACCAGAGGTGGGCAAACTTTTTGGCCCAAGGGCCACATCGGTGTTGCGAAATGGTATGGAGGGCTGGGTAGGGAAGGCTCTGCCTCCCCAAACAGCCTGGCCCCCGCCCCCTATCCACCCCCTCCCACTTCCCACCCCATGACTGCCCCCCTCAGAACTCCCAACCCATCCAACCCCCCCTGCTCCTTGTCCCCTGACCACCCCCTCCTGGGACCCCCCCAGGACCCCACACCCTATCCAACGCCCCCCCCGCTCCCTGTCCCCCTGACTTCCCCGACCCCTATCCACACCCCCACCCCCTGACAGGCCTCCCGGGACTCCCATGCCTATCAAACCCCCCTGCTCCCTCTTCCCTGACTGCCCCCTGGGACCCCACCCCATCCAACCCCCCCTGCTCCCTGTCCCCCCAACCCCACCCCGTATCCAACCCCCCCTGTTCCCTGTCTCCTGACTACCACCCCCGAACCTCTGCCCCATCCAACTGCTCCCTGTCCCCTGACTGCCCCCCAGGGCCTCCTGCCCCTTATCCAACCCCCTTACCCTTACCCTGCTGCTCAGAGCATCAGGACAGACTTGTTGGAAAGCCTGGGAGGTGGGCGGGCACAAGCTGTGCTATCCGTCCGGTGGTGTTAGTACAGGAGAGGGGGGACAGCGGGGGAGGGGCCGGGGACTAACCTCCCTGGCCGGGAGCTCAGGGGCCAGGCAGGACGGTCCCGTGGACCAGATGTGGCCCACGGGCTGTAGTTTTCCCACCCCTGCTATATACAGATAATGCACACGTACAGTACATTTGTACGCATTTGTGCAGCGTCAACCCTATTTCCAACACAGATCCTGATCTCCGTGTATTTACACCAGCATCAATCAGGGGTAAATCTATTGAAGTTAATGTAAATATACTGATGTAAAACCAGTGCAAGTGAGAAGGGGAACAAACGAAGAATATGGACACCGCACATGCTGTAGATGGCCCAAATTTATACACTCCCTGGGGATTGACTTTAGTCATAATCCCAATAATGAACAGAAATCTCAGTTGAAGCTTTCTCCCTATTGGGACTGGTCCTAGGATTTCCCTGAAGGACCTCCCCTGTCCCAGTATGTGTCAGAGGGGCAGTCTAACCACTCCTATTCTGGATGGAGCTAGCAAGATCTACCTGCCAATACCTGAGGTTGTGTGGTGCTGAGAGCCTCAAATTATATTAGTGTTGATGACTACGGATCCTCACCGGGACAAAACCAGGAGGACAATGCCACGAAACATTGCCAGACTAATTATCTGAACCCGAGTTCTTCTCTGCAGCTTGATCACCTTAAAATATTCCCAGTAACCAGCAGCCAATGCAAATGATCAATGCATGGGAAGGGTCTGCTCCTGTCGCCCCTGACCCCGCCACGCCGGAGTGAACTGCCACCTGAGTTTGTGATGAGCCCGCTTTTCACCTGCTTTGTGGTGAACTGGACGCTCCATAGGAAACTCTCTGCAGCCATCTCGTCTGATTCTTTAATGGGAGGATGGAGATGGGTGGGAATCTTCTGTGGTAAAGGAAATAAATTGCTGTCTGGAGGCAGACACAGATTCTGGCCCTTTGAGAGAGCACATTACCTGGTCCATCTCCTGCTAACAACCTCGCCTCCAGTGCACAGCTGCCTCTGGAACCGAGGATACTTGGGCCTCCTTTCAAACTACATAAATTTTCGTGGTGATGTGTTTTTGTATTCAATGTGGTTTTATTTTTAAATTAGATCATCCTTAAAGAAAAATACATGTCAGTAGTATTTACTCTGCATCTTCAGGCAGGTTCTAGCAACTGCCCTTACCCTGACTTAGCAGAGGATCCTGCATTCCTATGCAGAGTCCTAGAACCGTCCATCTATTGCACCATTACAATACAACATTAGGCCCTGGTCCTGCAAAGACTTACACATGCTTAGCTCTATACACTGGAAGGAGTCTCACTGAAATCAACAGGGTGACTACCCCCAGCGTTCAAAGTTAAGCACACATGTAACTCTTTTCAGGGGGGTCCTTCTTTTATACAGCATCTTTCCTACAAGCTGTGGATCAGATCCTGGCTCTCAGTTAGACCATTTAAAATCCTGAGTAGTACAGTAAGTGAAGGCAGAATCTGGTTCATCAGCGTGGGGCATGGGTCACTTGCTGGAGGATTCTCTGCACCTTGAAGTCTTTAAACCACGATTTGAGGACTTCAATACCTCAGACATAAGTTAGGGGTTTGTTACAGGAGTTGGTGGGTTAGATTCCGTGGCCTGCGTTGTGCAGGAGGTCAGACTAGACGATCATAATGGTCCCTTCTGATCTTAAAGTCTATGATTCTATGTTTACAGTTGAAAGGATTTCACCAAGCTGGAGCTAATTTTCCCATGTCAAAGGGCTGAGTGTTTACGACCCCATAGCTGTCAATACTATTCAGTGGGCCCTGGGAATAGTGAGTGATGTGATATAGTGCAAGCACCATGGAGGAAGAATCATATTTTTCCACCTTTTAGTAAAAATGATTAATAAACCAGCTTTTCTCATTCAAAAGATGCCTGTGGGGGAAAGGAGCAGGATTAAAAGATGACAAGAAATTAAATTGTATTGTGAACGTTCTTGCTGATGCAGCCAAGGGAAAGCTGTCTGCAGCCCTCTGACAAATCGCCCCACACATTTCTATAGGAAATGGATGAGGGCATAATTAGCAAGTGAATTCTCTCCTGTCAGCAAAAAAGAAAAAGGGAAAGGAAAGTTAATTTTAAAATTCAAGACAGAACTTTAGAACCTGATTGGCAAGTGTTTGTGCTGAGAGAAGCCACAGAGCCCATAAATCTGCACCGATTCATTCCCCACCTCCGAGCCATGCATTATCTCCAGGAATGGCAGTGGTAAGGGCTAGAGCTTCAATAAATGTTTGCACAGTGATGGGATTAGATTAGCTGTCAGCCAGTGATTGCTGCCTTTGCGATCCAGGGAGATAATATGCTGCACAAAAGTGAGGGGTTCCATCTGGAGAGAGAACTGCAGAGTCTCAGAAGGAAATGTAGATTCCCCACAGCTGTTTCTCAGAGAGTTTTCATACTCTCTCTCTCTCTCTCTCTGTGAGTGAATGTGTTGGGTGTGTGACCACCGCCCTGCTGCAAGGAGTACGTGGAGCTGTTCAAGTGTCTGCTGTGACTGTTGTGCACTTGTGGCTGTCCTATTAGTACTACACAAGCTTGAATGTTTCATGGATAGCAGCTCGTTTTCTAAAAGGAGCCTGATCTTACTGATGCTGATGCAGAAGCAGCAGCAGCGAGCACAGACCCAGGTCCAGTGTAATGCAGCTTTATGTAAAATGTGTACAAAACTGTCCTGATGTTACATTACAAAACTAAATCTTTGGGATGAACTGCAAATGATTTTTCATTAATATATAATTTCTATTTTCCACTGTGTGTGTTTGTGTGTATGCCACGCACATGCTCAGATAGGAGTGTTAGGATCATCTGGTGGGTGAAATACAATTGTTTTTTGGCAGGGGGGTACTGGATTTTGTGTGCGAGAGAGCTCTTATGTTTGGTGGTTACCTTTCTTTTCCCTGCAACCCCAAGGAGCACTTTACGTACACACAAACTCATGCACATTGCATATATGTGTATGAACAATTCAACACACAGTTGCATGTTAGGAATTACTAAAGGGTTGCTGGGTGATTGAAATAGGCAGTAGCCATGAGATTGTCTCTAGTAAGAGGTGTATATTAGCATAATGTTTGGGAACCTCTGCATTAGAATAACACACAGTCTAAGTGTGCTGTGTCTCCCACAGTGGCTGGGGAATTCAGAGGATAACAACCTACTACGGCTACTACTTCATGAAATGACTCCTTTAGCTCAAGTGACAAGGTCTGTTTTACAGTGCTGGAGAGCTCACAGTCAAGCCCTGCTAATGACCAATTTACTCCTGAGGGCATTCTGCACCAAAAAATTAAAAATTGTGCACCAAAAATTAAAAATTGTGCACACAATATTTTAAAATTCTGCAAGTTTTATTTGTCAATAAATAAATGCAGAGGCTCCAGCATGGCAGTGGGGAGTGCAGGCCACTGGCTGTATGAAGGTGGGAGATCACCCTGCAGCCTCCTCACCTCCAGGACACGGACTCAGTGAGGCTGCACCTGACCCAAACACAGCACAAGGCCTGGGCCTGCCCTAGAAACATCCTGGGGCCCTGCCCCTCTGCCCCAGGCGCACCAGGTGTGGGGGCAGGCAGGATCAACCCGGCTGCTGAGTGGGGAGTCTAGGTGTGGGGGGATCTGGATGCACAGAGGCTTGTTGGGGGGGGGTCCAGGTGTAGGGGCAATGGGGCTCTGCAGGGTCTTCCAGTCAAGGTGAAAGTGGTTGGGGCTCAGAGAGGAGTCTGGGTGTGGGGGTCTCAACACGGGAGCCTGGGTTCTGGGGGCTCAGGCTCATCAGGGTGGGAGTTTGAGTGCAGGGACCTTAGTGGGGGGTGGTCTGGCTTCAGGTGTGGGAGTCCGGAGAAATGGGGTCTGTGTGCAGAGAGGTTCTAGACGTAGGGGTTGAGGATTAATGGGATGAGGTTCAGGTAGGGATGGCGAGGGCGGTGCTGGGTGAGGGTCAGGCTTGGCAGGGGAGTCTGTGTATGGGAGGTCCAGATGCACGGAGCTTGGGTGGATGGGGGAGCAGCTCCCCATACAGTCACCCCTCCCCCCGCAGATGAGGAGCAATGAGGGCAGGAAGCAGGGGAGGATGCTGAGCTTCCTGGAGCTGGGGGATGTTTCTGGGGGTGGGTCTGACACAGACACAGCCACTCCTTACAAGGGAAGAGGAAGTCCCGTCCTCTCCTACCTTCAGCCCAGCCGGGATTAGCAGCTGATTCCAGCTCAGGCTAGGAGCCACTGGCTGGGGTATCCCCAGCCCGGTGGTGATTTACCTCTCCCCCAGCTGCTCCGAGTGCCTGAAACAATGTACCTGCAGAGTTAGGGAATGGTGTGTGACTGCTCTTGCAGTGTCCCTTTGCTTCCCTGTCAGAAAATCATTTTTCTGCGGGGAAGCAAAGAAATCTGCAGTGGCACTGAATTCCTCCAGGAGTACCAATTATAGCTAATGTGCACTAGTGTAATGCATGGTGCCGTTACATGTATAATTGCTTGCCAGCTGGAACAACTATTGAATGGCACTGTAGCTATGAAATTCCCTAACATGAGGGGATGGGCTGATTTGGAGATAGGCTTTTCTGACTAGAGAAGTACACCATGCTATTGAGAAAGAGGCATGGTAGTTGCTGGCATGTCAATATGGGAGTCAGGCCACCTCAGGTCTAGTCCTAGCTCTGCCACTGACTTGCTTCACACCTCTGTGTTTCAGTATAAGGGGTAATAATTCTTCTCACACAGAGGTGAGGGGGGTTCTTTACACATATCTGTAAAGCGATCCAAACTCCTTAGCTAACATGCAATGTAGAAATGCAAAGAATGATTATTAGCAGCTGCCCCGAGCAAAGCCACCATTCTCCCAGCGCCACGGAGGAAGATACTTGTTATTTTTATGGATAATACTATAGTATTTTCTCCTCTCAGCCTGTTGATCCAAGGTTGGTAAAACTGCCTCGCCCTGGGTGTTGCTGAATCCCCATGCGACAGCAGATGACTGAGTCTGGGAGGGAGGGGTGGTACATGCCACAAAAGCGTAGAACATATTTCCGTCAGTGAAATTACATGGAGAAACATTAGAATCACAGCAGTCAGGATTCTGTGAGCCTGAGTCACCGCTGCCTTACTCATCTTGTGCTGTTGTAACTCTGCTGGTTTTAATACTTCCACTGATGGGCCCTGGCTGCTGCCTTGCATGTTCACACCAGGGATTTACTCTCCTGCGTAGGTTTTAATTTTCATCTCTGATCACTACCTGTAATCTAATCTAGCTCGCTAGCTATCCTTATCACTGTGGGATTTGAGCACCTCCTTCCCCAGCACAGGCTGATGCAGGACTATCCAAAACCACTTGCCATGCCAGTCATGGTCCAGAGCTAATTTGCAACATCAACCACCCCAGGTTCACCCTGCAGGGGTAGGACCAGACCATGAGCAACGACTCACCAGGCCAGCAATCTGGCCAGGCCTAGACAGATGCCAGAGACCTACTGGCGACCATTCATCCAGAGGTGCTCCAGTCCCAGAGTCTCATCTTCACAGCTCAGTGACTTTTCATGAGAGATCTAGGTGTTGGCCTCTTGCTGCTCAGAATTTCCTCACACGGGACCTCATTCCCTGTATTCCTCACTGGGATTAACACTGCCCAACTCCAGGGCTCCACTGCCAGCTGCTGCCTGGGAGCGTACAGAGCGTGCAGCCTCCCCCGGGCACGGAAATGCAAAGCACTAGCAAGGGCCAATAAAGTAGCAGCAGTTCAACAACTGTATTATTCCTCAACTTGCTATCAGTTCCAGAAACATAAAACAACAACTTAATTATCTCTGTCTGTCTCCTTTTTGGCTTCGACTGCAGAATTTTACAAGAAGGCCAGTACAAAGATGACAAGATTTATGGTGGAAGCTGGCAGCTTGGGTGGTGGATAATGTGCTTTTCTAGGGGAAAAAAAAAATCTATTTAATGGAAAAATAATGAAAAATAGTTTCTTACTGTATCCAAAGAGATGTTTTATGTTCAGATGATGCATTGCAATAAATGTCTCCGATATTGTGACTCACACATTCTATACACATCTGATGCAGATGAAGCCATCAAGAGAACATTTTCTAGGCCTTTTTATATGTTGGAAATATGTGAGTATTATTAACATAATAAGGGTTGAGAGTGAGATCAATGGCAGAGAGACATGGATCAGATCCTCTGCTCTAAGCTTAGGAAGAAGCTGTGTCAGGACCCATCTACACAGCAAAAAAACACTGTCACAGAACTGGTGACATAGCTGTGACTCCTGCAGGGACACGTGTAATGCTGCTAAAGCAGTTTGTAAAACACATCCTCGGGGCAAAGGCTAGAAAATAATCTTATTGAAGAGAAGGTAAGAGGTGGCGGCTTGATCCATAGGCACCGACTCCTGGGGTGCTCCGGGGCACAAGCACCCATAGAACAAAAATAGGGGGTGCTCAGCACCCACTCGCCACAGCTGTTTGGCAGGCCCCCCATCAGCTGTTTGGCAGGCCCCGGAGCTGGCCGCTGATCAGTTGTTTGGCCGCTGGTGGAGATGCTCAGGGAAGGGCAGAGAGCAGTGAGTGGGCAGGGGTCTCAGGGAAGGGAAGTGGGAGAGCATGGACAGGAAGAGGTGGAATGAGGGCAGGCCCTCGGGAGATGAGGCAGAGCACCGACCAGGAAAAACAACAGCGCCTGTGGCTTGTTCACAGTCTATCAGTACCAATGCAGGGAGGGGTTTGATGGAAGAAGGCAGAATAAGATCCAATGACTGGCAGTTGAAGTTAAACAATTGCAAGCTACAGGGATGAGAATTAACCATTGGCGCAGCTTACCAAGGGGTGAAATGGCTTCTCCAGCACTTGAAATCTTTAAATCACAATTGGATTTCTTTTCAAATGGTACACTGTAGCTCAGCCAGAAGTTATGGGCTCTATGCAGCAATTACTGGGTGGAATTCAGGGGTCTGTGTTATGGAGGATGTCAGACTAGATGATCATAATGGACCCTTCTGGCCTTAATTCCTATGAAGCTATGAAAATCCTGCATGCTTGATGAAGGGTGGCAAATACAGCTCTGTTCATCATTCACTCACCCAATGTTTAAAACCATTGTCCTGCTGGTGCGGGATGGAGTCACCCAAAGTCTGCATCTTTGGTAGAAAGCCTGGCCAACTCTAGGGCCTTGACTACACTTTGCTACGACAGCGGTGTCGGCAACAGACGTTTCTCCAGGCTACTGCTGCACAATTGGTAGCAAGGTTGTCAGTGCTTTAACCATCATGTGGCATAGCCTAGCTAACTGCAAATCCAGACAGCACAGTGGTTAAAACACTGCCAGCTCCCTCGCTATGCTATCATTCCTAATGGACAAGCTATATCACTGCTAGCAATGGTGGGAAATTTTAGGGCAAAGTCTACTGTAGCCAACATAAGAGGGGCCACACTGGGTCAGACCAAAGGTCCATCCAGCCCAGTATCCTGTCTACCGACAGTGGCCAATGCCAGGTGCCCCAGAGGGAGTGAACCTAACAGGTAATGATCAGTGATCTCTCTCCTGCCATCCATCTCCACCCTCTGACAAACAGAGGCTGGGGACACCATTCCTTAACCATCCTGGCTAATAGCCATTAATGGACTTAACCTCCATGAATTTATCCAGTTCTCTTTTAAACCCTGTTATAGTCCTAGCCGTCACAACCTCCTCAGGCAAGGAGTTCCACGGGTTGACTGTGCGCTGAGTGAAGAACTTTAAACCTGCTACCCATTAATTTCAGTTGGTGGCCCCCTAGTTCTTATATTATGGGAACAAGTAAATAACTTTTCCTTATTCACTTTCTCCACACCACTCATGATTTTATAGACCTCTATCATACCCCCCCTTAGTCTCCTCTTTTCCAAGCTGAAAAGTCCTAGCCTCTTTAATCTCTCCTCATATGGGACCCGTTCCAAACCCCGAATCATTTTAGTTGCCCTTTTCTAATGCCAGTCTATCTTTTTTGAGATGAGGGGACCATATCTGTACACAGTATTCAAGATGTGGGCATTCCATGGATTTATATAAGGGCAATAAGATATTCTCCATCTTATTCTCTATCCCTTTTTTAATGATTCCTAACATCCCGTTTGCTTTTTTGACTGCTGCTGCACACTGCGTGAACATCTTCAGAGAACTATCCACGATGACTCCAAGATCCTTCTTCTGATTAGTTGTAGCTAAATTAGCCCCCCATCATATTGTATGTACAGTTGGGGTTATTTTTTCCAATGTGCATTACTTTACATTTATCCACATGAAATTTCATTTGCCATCTTGTTGCTCAATCACTTAGATTTGTGAGATCTTTTTGAAGTTCTTCACAGTCTGCTTTGGTCTTAACTATCTTGAGCAGTTTAGTATCATCTGCAAATTTTGCCACCTCGCTGTTTACGCCTTTCTCCAGATCATTTATGAATGGGTTGAATAGGATTGGTCTTAGGACTGACCCTTGGGGAACACCACTAGTTACCCCTCTCCATTCTGAAAATTTACCATTTATTCCTACCCTTTGTTCCCCATCTTTTAACCAGTTCTCAATCCATGAAAGGATCTTCCTTCTTATCCCATGACAACTTAATTTACCTAAGAGCCTTTGGTGAGGGACCTTGTCAAAGGCTTTCTGGAAATCTAAGTAAACTATGTCCACTCAATCCCCCTTGTCCACGTTTGTTGACCCCCTCAAAGAACTCTAATAGATTAGTAAGACATGATCTCCCTTTACAAAACAATTTATGTTCTTCTACGTGTCTGATAATTTTATTCTTTACTATTGTTTCAACTAATTTGCCCAGTACTGATGTTAGACTTACCGGTCTGTAATTGCCGGAATCACCTCTAGAGCCCTTCTTAAATATTGGCGTTACATTAGCTATTTTCCAGTCATTGGGTACAGTAGCTAATTTAAAGGACAGGTTACAAACCATAGTTAATAGTTCTGGAATTTCACATTTGAGTTCTTTCAGAACTCTTGGGTGAATGCCATCGGGTCCCAGTGACTTGTTACTGTTAAGTTTCTCAATTAATTCCAAAACCTCCTCTAGTGACACTTTAATCTGTGACAATTCCTCAGATTTGTCACCTATAAAAGACGGCTCAGGTTTGGGAGTCTCCGTAACATCCTCAGCCATGAAGATAGAAGCAAAGAATTCATTTAGTTTCTCCGTGATGACTTTATCGTCTTTAAGTGCTCCTTTTGTATCTCGATCATCTTGGGGCCCCACTGGTTGTTTAGCAGGCTTCCTGCTTCTGATGTACTTAAAAAACATTTTGTTATTACCTTTTGAGTTTTTGGCTAGCTGTTCTTCAAACTCCTTTTTTGCTTTTCTTACATTTTTACATTTAATTTGGCAGCGTTTACGCTCCTTTCTATTTACCTCACTAGGATTTGACTTCCACTTTTTAAAAGATGCCTTTTTCTCTCTCTCTGCTTCTTTTACATGGTTGTTAAGCCACGCTGGCTCTTTTTTATTTCTTTTACTGTGTTTTTTAATTTGGGGTATACATTTAAGTTGAGCCTCTATGATGGTGTCTTTGAAAAGTGTCTATGCAGCTTGCAGGGATTTCACTCTAGTCACGGTACCTGTTAATTTCTGTGTAACTAACCTCCTCATTTTTGCATAGTTCCCCTTTCTGAAATTAAATGCCATTTTCTGATGTGTCAGATTCTTTATGTGAATGTTTCTCATCTGATCTGTCCCATACTTTATCCTCTTTCATCCCCTCCTCCGGACTAAAACCTAGAGACTCTCTATCAATGGACTCTCCTCTAAGAGAAGTCTCTGTCCAATCCACGTGCGCCTCTGCAGCAGTCGGCTTTCCCCATCTCTTAGTTTAAAAACTGCTCTGCAACCTTTTTAATGTGAAGTGCCAGCAGTCTGGATCCACTTTGGTTTAGGTGGAGACCATCCTTCCTGTATAGGCTCCCCTATCCCAAAAGTTTCTCTAGTTCCTAATAAATCTAAACCCCTCCTCTCTACACCATCGTCTCATCCACGCATTGAGATTCTGAAGCTCTGCCTGCCCACCTGGCCCTGTGCCTGGAACTGGAAGCATTTCTGAGAATGCCACCCTAGAGGTCCTAGATTTTAGGTCTCTTTCCTAGCAGCCTAAATTTGGCCTCCAGGATGTCTCTACTATCCTTCCCTATGTCTTTGGTACCTACATGTACCACGACCACTGGCTCCTCCCCAGCACTACACGTAAGTCTATCTAGATGCCTCAAGAGATCCACAACCTTCGCACCAGGCAGGCAAGTCACCATACATTTCTCCCGGTCATCACAAACCCAGCTATCTATGTTTCTAATGATCGAACCTCCCATTACTAACACCTGCCCTTTCCTAATGACTGGAGTTTCCTCCCCCGGAGAGGTAACCTCAGTGCGAGAGGATACCCCAACATCATCTGGAAGGAGAGTCCCAACTATGGGAAGGTTTCCCTCTGTTCGCATTGACTGCTCTCCTTCCCTGGGCCTTTCATCCTCCTTAACAGCATAGGGGTTGTCTGACCAGAGGTGGGACAAATCTACAGTGTCCCGGAAATACCCCTCTGCCTCCCTTCGCTCCTCCAGTTCTGCCACCCTGGCCTCCAAAGCCCGTACGCGGTCTCTGAGGGCCAGGAACTCCTTGCACCAAATGCACACATATGCCACCCACCCACAGGGAAGGTAATCATACATGCTACACTGAGTGCAATAAACAGGATAGCTCCCACTCTGCTACTGGGCTTCTGCCTGCATTTTCTCCTACAGCTACCTAGGTTAATGATAGGGTTTTTGTTTAAATCAAGAAGTTATTATAGTTTAGCATAAAGGTTTTAAGAATGGCAAGTGTACCTCGCCTCCTTCCCACTCCCCTCCCAAACTGCCTCTTGAAACTCCGTTAGCAGCCTCTGTTCTCAAAAAGCCAAGGCCAAAGGGTGCTGAACTTAGGTGGCTCTGTCCACACTAGAGGGACAATAACTGTCAATACCAGCTGAGCTGTGGTCAGGGAGAGGAGGAACTGGATTTGACACCTACCCCCTAAGTTCCCTGCCACTAGCTGTTTTCACTGACAGATGCTGAGAAAGCAACCTCCTTAGTCCTTCTTGTGATGGTGCCGAGAAATTCAGCCCCAGCAGAATCCAGGCATCCCAAGAGAGACAGAAAGCTGCATTTCAGGGTAAACTGGGTCTGGCACACACGAAAGGTGGACCTTCTCTCCCTTCACCAGCACGGAAATGCAAGTTCCAAGAAGCGGAGGCAAGACAACCCCTCAAAAAACACAGCAGCCCCAAGGACATCTGCTTTGCATGAGCAGCAGCATTCCAGCTCATCCTGCAAAGGGATAAGAACAGTCTGCAGAGCAGAGACCTATGGCTTACAGTCCCTGTACGCAACAAATACCTGTAGGGCAGAAACCTCCAGCATACTGAGGGACTGATTCTCCACTGCCCAGCACTCTGCGCCATCATCTACACCCGCCCAAAGTGGGTACAAAGCTCTTCCATTCTGATTTAGCACTGTTTTAACACCCACTTTGGTGCTCGCTTTTCATGGATATAAATAATTGTACAAAGTCCAGTGCAGCAGAGAATCAGGCCCAGTCAGTTTCACAGGGGGAGATTTTCAACAGCACAAAGGGCAGCAAGCACCAGATTTTTAAAGATATTGAAGCATCTAAAGACGCAGATCGACTGGGAGTTAGGCACTGAAGAACTTCTGAAAATCCCACTAGATGCCTAAATAATTTTAAAAATCTAGTCCTAGCTGCCTCCTATTTGCACCTTTGAAAATCTTCTCCACTATCTCCATGTTGTTTAGTCTCTTTTAGTTTGTTAGAGGGAAATTGCTCACCTGCTAGCTACCAGGGTGCTTGCTGGGACCCTGTAAATCCATCGGTGTGTATTAAAGGTCTGATTTAGGCAAACAGACGTATTAGAATTTGCTGCTGTCAAATCAACAGAGAGGGGGCTGCTTTGCCTACCAAGTCTCATTCTGATCTCATTTATTCCTGTGTAAATCAGGAGTCCACTGAAGCCAATGGCGTCACTTTGCTGTTGGTGAAATCAGAATCAGATCTACACCCATAAGCAATGCTGCCCCCTGAGGTTTTCTGCCGTACCATAAGGTGGTGTCACCTAGATTCAATTCCAAAATATTATCAAATTAACGAACAAGGCTTAAGTGTAAGCCCTAACTTAACCTTGCAGAACCAGGCTTTAATTCCTTGCTGCCCTGCACACTTTAGACTAATTTACTCCTATTAAAGCAAATTAGATGCAAAAATCAGACTTCTTCCCTCAGCCACCCTCCTGGGAGAATGCTGCACCCACTTTGCATACCATAAATGATTCCAGAGAGAACCAGGCGCCAGGCCCAGGGAGAACCAATGAATGAATGAAGCTTTGATGCCCCTAGTGGACACACGGCTCCATTGCGCTGCAGAGCTGCTTACCTCGTAAGCCAGGGATGGGCAAACATTTTGGCCTGAGGGCCACATCTGGGTGGGGAAATTGCATGCAGGGCCATGAATGTAGGCCTGGGGCAGGGGGTTGGGATAAGGGAGGGAGTGCAGGGTGTGGGTGCGATGTGCAGGAAGGGGCTCAGGGCTAGGGGTTGGGGTGCAGGAGTGGGTACAGAGTGTGGGAGGGGGCTTAGGGCAGGGGGTTGGGGTGTAGGAGGGGTGCAGGCTCTGGCCCGGCTCCACTTACCTTGAGCGGCTCCGACGTGGCAGTGGCGTGCAGCGGGGCTAAGGCAGGTTCCCTGCCTGCCTTGGCCCCGCACCACTCCCAGAAGCAGCTGGCACCACGTCCCTGACGGCCCTTGGGGGAGGAGAGGCAGAGGGCTCTGAGGGCTGCCCTCTCCTGCAGGTACCTCCCCCGAAGCTCCCACTGGCCGCAGTTCCCTGTTCCCGGCCAATGGGAGCTGCGGGGGACAGTGCCTGCAGGTGTGGGCAGTGCGTGGAGCCCTGCCCCCCTTCCCCCCCAGGGCCACAGGGACGTGGTGCCAGCCGTTTCTGGGAGCAGCATGGGGCCAGGGCAGGCAGGGACCTCGCCTTAGCTCCGCGGTGCCACAGGGGTGGCAATCCTGCAGGCCGGAACCAAAGCCCTGACGGGTCGGATCTGACCTGGGGGGCTGTAGGTTTGCCCACCCCTGTTGTAAGCTCTACACATTTCTGATATGAACAGTGATAGCTGTTACAGGATTCTTCCAGACTTGTCAACATGCATAATGCACAATCAATGCCCCAGAGACAGGAGCGACTGATTGCACCATGTAGAAACACTCAATCTGGCTTTTTAATAGAGAAAACAACGTTGTACATAAAAAAAGTCCCAGCTTGACACGGTGCCAAACGGCAAGTCCCAGGCTGCAGAGCACTTTGTGGGGTTTAGGTAGCAGCTTTCCCTGTCATGGGAGCCTCACCGCTGCATGTCATCCCTGAGTTTTATTTTTAGATATGAATCATGTCCTGACTCCCTTCAGAATGGCTTTGCCACTTCTTTCCAGGTGCTACAGTAACTTGCTCACTACCCAACTTTTGTCTGGATGTCAGAAGCCCAAGACATTCACACGTTGGAACATGACAATATGACAAAACATACTGCTCATCCTTTGAGCATCACTGGGATCCTCCTGGCTTTGGCCTTCGCATTCCTTATGGACTTTCAGTCAGTACCTCCACCTTTCATTCTGCACAATCTGTGCTTAAGTTCTGAGGCATGATCCACTGAACTATTGTGATGCCACCCTGTGGGCATCTGTGGCATTGCAGATGCTGTCATATGGACTCACTTTTAAGCTGCAGGGGACGGTGCCTGCAGGTGAGGGCAGCACGTAGAGCCCTTTGCCTCCCTTCCCCCCCAGGACTGCAGGGACGTGGTGCCAGCCGCTTCCAGGAGTGGCACGGGGCCAGGGCAGGCAGGGAGTCTGCCTTAGCTCCGCAGCGCCACGGGGGTGGCAATCCTGCAGGCTGGAAGCAAAGCCCTGACGGGCTGGATCCAGAAATAACAGAACACCACTAGCTATCACCTTCAGCCCGCAACTAAAACCTCTCCAGCGCATCAAAGATTTACAACCTATCCTGGAAAATGATCCTTCACTCTCACAGATCTTGGGAGACAGACCAGTCCTCGCTTACAGACAGCCCCACAATCTGAAGCAAATACTCTCTCCAGCAACCACACACCAAAAACACTAACCCAGGAACCAATCCTTGCAACAAAGCCAGAAACCTACTCTGTCCACATATTTATTCAAGTGACACCATCATAGGACCTAATCACATTAGCCACACCATCAGGGGCTCGTTCACCTGCACATCTACCAATGTAATATATGCCATCATGTGCCAGCAATGCCCCTCTGGCATGTACATTGGCCAAACCGGACAGTCTCTATGAAAAAGAATAAATGGACACAAATTTGACATCAGGAATCAGAACATTCAAAAACCGGTAGGAGAATACTTCAACCTCTCTGGCCACTCAGTAAAAGATTTAAGGGTGGCAATTTTGCAACAGAAAAGCTTCAAAAACAGACTCCAACGAGAAACTGCTGAGCTTGAATTAATATGCAAACTAGATACCATTAACTTGGGTTTGAATAGAGACTGGGAGTGGCTGGGTCATTACACATATTGAATCTATTTCCCTAAGTTAAGTATCCTCACACCTTCTTGTCAACTGTCTAAATGGGCCATCTTGATTATCACGACAAAAGTTTTTTTCTCCTGCTGATAATAGCTCATCTTAACTAATTAGCCCCTTACAGTTTGTATGGAAACTTCTAAACTTCTCTGTATGTATATATCTTCTTACTATATGTTCCATTCTATGCAGCCAATGAAGTGGGCTGTAGCCCACGAAAGCTTATGCTCTAATAAATTTGTTAGTCTCTAAGGTGCCACAAGGACTCCTGTTCTTTTTAAGGCACATTTTCCACTAGTTTCCAACATAAACTTTTCCAAATACGGCTGGTCCCTGCCCCATTTTGGGCTTTGAACGCCACATTTACAGACAGATGATTTTATTTCTTTGGCCAACCTGACACAAACAGCCTCATGACACCCTCTAAGTCTAAGAGCCCCTTGCAGACTACATCCATGTTTTGCAGCCGTACAACAATATGGGAAGGATACAACTCGAATAAATCCTGAACTTGATTGTAATACTAAGATGATGTTGATTCCATATCTGTTGTAAACGGCCCATAGCAGATGCTGCGATGCCAATCCAATGGAGACCCTCCGTGTGAGAATTGGAGGAGCTGGTAAGCATAGGCCCCAACTTCTCCTGGCACCGGTGGGTGCTTGTGAACCGCCCCCCCACCCCCCGACTCCACCACCAAAGGAACATTTGAAATACATTTTAGAACTAGTTTTTCACTGTTAGTTTTCCCTGTTCATAAAACCATGTAAGAAGCTGGAAAGCGTAAGGCCAGGCTAAAATCGGGATGCGCGAAGTTAGGCTGAACATTCACAGCTCTCACTGGCGCCAACAGACATGGAGAGTGCTCACATGGCACAAGGACGCCAAGACAACTCAGTATTCGGAGTTAAGAGTTTTTGAGGGTCCAGTGTCAGGGGACTAGAGGGGAAAAGTCTTCTGCACTTGTAGGTTTGTTTCATTATATACAGCACCAGGGTGGGGAGTGAGGAGATGGGGGTGTGAATTATTTTATTATTTAGTTTCTTAATGCCTGGGCATTGATATTCATTATTCTGGGTGTTTAATCTAAGCTCTGTGTCACATATACAGAGTTATGTTAAAAGATACATTTGGATGGATAATGTAATGCTCTAGAGGAGTGTAACTTGGAGACGTGCACTCTCATTGGTCTAATTGCTGTAGGATGGATGGGTATTACCTTTTATAAAAATCTGATTTTAAAAAAAAGAAAGATGCAACTCCATGACTCAGAGGCAAATGTAGAACTAAACCATCCAACTAAAACTTCGATGCTTGAAAGTTTGCATTGTGGCCTGAAAGGAGGATCACAGGCTTTCAAAACTTATTACTGACCTCGGCACAAAAAGTGGGAGTGTGCTAATAAAGTTTGCGGATGATACAAAGCTGGAAGGTATTGCCAATTTAGAGAGAGACTGGGATATCATACAGGAGGATCAGGATGACCTTGTAAACTGGAGTAACAGTAATAGGATGAAATTTAATTGTGAGAAGTGTAAGGTCATGCATTTAGGGATTAATAACAAGAATTTTAGTTATAAACTGGGGACGCATCAATTAGAAGTAACTGAGGAGGAGAAGGACCTTGGAGTATTGGTTGATCATAGGATGACTATGAGCCACCAATGTGATATGGCCGTGAAAAAAGCTAATGCGGTCTTGGGATGCATCAGGCGAGGTATTTCCAGTAGAGATAAGGAGGTGTTAGTACTGTTATACAAGGCACTGGTGAGACCTCACCTGGAATACTGTGTGCAGTTCTGGTCTCCCATGTTTAAGAAGGATGAATTCACACTGGAACAGGTACAGAGAAGGGCTACTAGGATGATCGAAGGAATGGAAAACCTGTCTTATGAAAGGAGATTTTTTTTGCCTCTGTTTTCACTAACAAGGTCAGCTCCCAGACTGCTGCGCTGGGCATCACAGAATGGGGAAGAGATGGCCAGCCCTCTGTGGAGATAGAGGTGGTTAGGGACTATTTAGAAAAGCTGGACGTGCACAAGTCCATGGGGCCAGACGAGTTGCATCCGAGAGTGCTGAAGGAATTGGCGGCTGTGATTGCAGAGCCCTTGGCCATTATCTTTGAAAACTCGTGGCGAACGGGGGAAGTCCCGGATGACTGGAAAAAGGCTAATGTAGTGCCAATCTTTAAAAAAGGGAAGAAGGAGGATCCTGGGAACTACAGGCCAGTCAGCCTCACCTCAGTCCCTGGAAAAATCATGGAGCAGGTCCTCAAAGAATCAATCCTGAAGCACTTACATGAGAGGAAAATGATCAGGAACAGTCAGCATGGATTCACCAAGGGAAGGTCATGCCTGACTAATCTAATCGCCTTTTATGATGAGATTACTGGTTCTGTGGATGAAGGGAAAGCAGTGGATGTATTGTTTCTTGACTTTAGCAAAGCTTTTGACACGGTCTCCCACAGTATTCTTGTCAGCAAGTTAAGGAAGTATGGGCTGGATGAATGCACTATAAGGTGGGTAGAAAGCTGGCTAGATTGTCGGGCTCAACGGGTAGTGATCAATGGCTCCATGTCTAGTTGGCAGCCGGTGTCAAGTGGAGTGCCCCAGGGGTCGGTCCTGGGGCCGGTTTTGTTCAATATCTTCATAAATGATCTGGAGGATGGTGTGGATTACACTCTCAGCAAATTTGCGGATGATACTAAACTGGGAGGAGTGGTAGATACGCTGGAGGGGAGGCATAGGATACAGAAGGACCTAGACAAATTGGAGGATTGGGCCAAAAGAAATCTGATGAGGTTCAATATAAGGATAAGTGCAGGGTCCTGCACTTAGGATGGAAGAATCCAATGCACCGCTACAGACTAGGGACCGAATGGCTAGGCAGCAGTTCTGCGGAAAAGGACCTAGGGGTGACAGTGGACGAGAAGCTGGATATGAGTCAGCAGTGTGCCCTTGTTGCCAAGAAGGCCAATGGCATTTTGGGATGTATAAGTAGGGGCATAGCGAGCAGATCGAGGGACGTGATCGTTCCCCTCTATTTGACACTGGTGAGGCCTCATCTGGAGTACTGTGTCCAGTTTTGGGCCCCACACTACAAGAAGGATGTGGATAAATTGGAGAGAGTCCAGCGAAGGGCAACAAAAATGATTAGGGGTCTAGAGCACATGACTTATGAGGAGAGGCTGAGGGAGCTGGGATTGTTTAGTCTGCAGAAGAGAAGAATGAGGGGGGATTTGATAGCTGCTTTCAACTACCTGAAAGGGGGTTCCAAAGAGGATGGCTCTAGACTGTTCTCAATGGTAGCAGATGACAGAACGAGGAGTAATGGTCTCAAGTTGCAATGGGGGAGGTTTAGATTGGATATTAGGAAAAACTTTTTCACTAAGAGGGTGGTGAAACACTGGAATGCGTTACCTAGGGAGGTGGTAGAATCTCCTTCCTTAGAGGTTTTTAAGGTCAGGCTTGACAAAGCCCTGGCTGGGATGATTTAACTGGGAATTGGTCCTGCTTCGAGCAGGGGGTTGGACTAGATGACCTTCTGGGGTCCCTTCCAACCCTGATATTCTATGATTCTATGAGACTCAAGGAGCTTGGCTTGTTTAGCCTAACTAAAAGAAGGTTGAGGGGAGATATGATTGCTCTCTATAAATATACCAGAGAGATAAATACTGGAGAGGGAGAGGAATTATTTAAGTTCAGTACCAATGTAGACACAAGAACAAATGGATATAAACTGGTCATTGGGAAGTTTAGACTTGAAATTAGACAAAGGTTTCTAACCATCAGAGGAGTGAAGTTCTGGAACAGCCTTCCAAGGGAAGCAGTGGGGGCAAAAGAACTATCTGGCTTTAAGATTAGACTCGATAAGTTTATGGAGGAGATGGTATGATGGGATAACATGACTTTGGCAATTAATTGATCCTTAAATATTCATGGTAAATAGGCCCAATGGCCTGTTAGATGGGGTGGGATCCGAGTTACTACAGAAAATTCTTTCCTGGGTATCTGGCTGGTGAATCTTGCCCATATGCTCAGGGTTTAGCTGATCGCCATATTTGGGGTCGGGAAGAAATTTTCCTCCAGGGCAGATTGGAAGAGGCCCTGGAGGTTTTTCGCCTTCCTCTGTAGCATGGGGCATGGGTCACTTGCTGGAGGATTCTCTGCTTCTTGAAGTCTTTAAACCATGATTTGAGGACTTCAATAGCTCAGACATAGGTGAGAGGTTTTTCGCAGGAGTGGGTGGGTGAGATTCTGTGGCCTGCGTTGTGCAGGAGGTCGGACTAGATGATCATAATGGTCCCTTCTGACCTTAATATCTATGAATCTATGAAACCAACTTTGGTCAAGAGGTCAGCTCATAGAATATGTGAATTACCAGTTTATTCACATGGCTGTTTTTCACATGGACATAACACGCAATTCTCAAGCGCGAAGTCTCCACCTTCCCATTGCACTGTCGGTTATTGAATCACTTGGGGATAGTCATGAACAGACCCACAGCAGCATTGACTCTGCCTGTCTATCGTTTTGTACTACACCCATAAGCTTGGTATCTGAGCGCTTTTAAAAACAAATAGCTCTGACACTTTAAATGTAGCTGGCGGTTCTCCTTTCACAATCAGCCCAGTGACACGGTCTCTGTGGGGTTCTAGGAATGCAGAAACACAGGAACAGCCAGCCCAGCTCAGAGCAAGCATCCAGCCAGCCCAGCCTCAAATGGTGGCTGGTGAAGGCACCAGCGACCCTGCAGTGGCTGTTCTGAGATAAGCTGCCCGCTGGAAAGCTCCTCCTAACTCCCAGGAGTTGTAGGTTGGCTTATGGCAGGTAGTATTAGAACAACTGTCTACGATACAGCAATGGAGACATTCCCATAAGATTTCTTTACTAACAGTAACAATTACAGTGAAACCAGGGACACTGCAAACTGCAAAAAAGTGCAGGGAGCTAGGCCAAGGCCACCCCTCTTGCAATCACTGCCTCATATGATCACTTTATTTACACCAGGGTCCCTCTGCGCCCCTCTGGCATGCAGAGGGGCCTTACTGTGAATGGGAATCAGGAGCTTACTGTTCATGCAGAGCAGATAAGATTTGGGGCCAATTTTTTCAAATTTGCATGCCTAAGGTCAGGCACTAATGGGAGCTGCATGGGCTAAGCCCATCTGAAAATGAGACTACTTATCCACCAGCTCAGTATCTAACTTTAGGCTTGCAAGTTAGGAAATTTTGGCCCTGGTTTAAGGTTTCTGCTAATTGAATTGATGTCATTAATCTTCCTTCCCAGCACAGTTTCAAGGTGCCCAGAGCCAAACCTGGCTGCAAAGGGGCTCCATTCAAAAGCTCCTTTGGAAGTTGGGCTCTTGAGCTGTAGCATGCGAGCCCTGGATGATCTCTTTCACTTCCGCTCCCCATTAGCATTCACACCCATATGCTGTGCACAAGAGCAACTGTCAAATGACTTTACCTGTGATTCCCTGAGCAACCTGTATTCAGGAAACTCAACTGATGTCTGCGATTAGCATGTATGTATGTTTATATCAGCCAAAACAAATATTGCCTGTATGACTTACAGCGCACAATGGAAAGCTTCTCACACACAGAAATACTGCAGGAAAGACCTGATGTAAAGTCAATGTGATCTTTCTTTCCTGAATTACCTCTGTTGGGCATGCACTTTCCGTGGCAGAAAGAAGCCAGGCTTTGCAACTATATTAAAACATGTCCCAAGCCACAAAGAAAAAAAAGCTTTTTGAGCCATTGCTTTACTGACCCCATAATCCTCTAAGCACTGGCTGTCTCCTGGCTAGCCTTAGACAACTTCCCTCTGCCTAGCCCAAGTGTTCTCTACTTGTTAAAAATAACTCTAGACTTCTATTGCTCGCAGCTGCTTGATACTGAGCAACAATAGATGAGAACTGAAAATACCTACTACCCTCTTAGAGGAGCAGAGGTGTATCTGGAGAGTTTGGCCTGCTAGGGTTCTCCCTTTCAGTTGGCCCTGCCCACAATACTACAGCTGTTTTACTATCCAGCCATCACCCAAGTCACTGAGTTGCAGAAGGATGGGTGAGCCTTTGGGATCTTCACAAATAATTTCTCCTTATTAAACAATTCCTCATCTCTCCCACTTCTTCCAGTTTTTGTTCCAACAAACAAAACTTGCACCACACCTTCAATGTTAGCCTCCTTTCAGAATAGCCCTTGTATGACTTTAGGCAGTAAATTGCTTAAAAAATTCCAGCCCGCCAGCAAGGCACGACCCCTCATTCCTGGAACCACGTGGCCTAGCTTTGATCAAGCTGTGTGTTCTCACATATCCCATATCTGATCCCTTAAAAATAGCTCCTAGGTGTCTTTTCCTTCCTTCTACCCAATGGTCAATGAGTCTGTAATAGCCACATGCATCTCTGACATCTAGAGCAATACAATGCTGGCCAATTTCAGGCTGCAGGAAGATTTTCTCATTAGAAGTCTGAAAAAGTAGATGATGAAACTTCAAAGGGAGGTTCATACTTCAACATTAGAAACCCATTATTTTTCTTCTTGAGATGAAGAGAGCAAGGGATGCTAGCTTTGCTGTCAATATTGCCTCCTTTTTTGTCTTGAACACTGAGCTAAGACAACCGAGGTGAAATGAACAGCACAGGTACAGTGTGTCATGAATCCAGTGTGACAATAAAGAACAAAACTCACATGCACTTTACAGCATCTCATTCATGTGCAATGAGAAAGTTATTTCTGGAGTCTGTAAGTTGCCTCTACGAAGCTAACATTTTAGTAGAAAACATTACAACCTGCTCTGCAAAGCATGTCGTTAGACTCACCAAGAAGAATGGGAAATTTAACATAAAAGGGTACTTCCTGTCCCCATGTAATTAGATAAGGGCTGTGTGTTTCCTGGAAAGTGAATTTCTTGTACTGAGTACTGAACAGCCTCAGGTCCTCTTTTGATCATGTGGACTCCATATACACCATTTATCTCCATTGCTAGGTGGTTTGTGTCTGCACCTGCCAATCTTGACTCACTGACTCTCCCTTTTCTTTCAAGTTTCATCTGACATTTTCCACTCTTGCTTCTATGCTTATTTTCCCTCTCCCAGACCTATTAGATCTACTTGGAAATCAGCTCGATTTCTAAGGGTTAAGTCACTCAGGAAGAGAAACCTCATTAAAGACTCAAGCCACTCTCTTGCCATTCAGAATGAGTGACAGATGTCATTCAGAGGAGATATGGGCCATGTCTCTCTCTTTATAGTCACTGTCTTTATTGGGTTGGGGAGGTGCATTCTGAAGAAGGAGAATAAATCATAGGCTGAATTTTTGCATAGTCATTACTCAACCCTCCAACTCCATTGTTACAGATAAAGTACCGACAAGCTCTAAGGCAGGGCAATCAGAGGGGAGTGTCTGGCTGGCACAAGCCATTAGAACCAACAAGAACTCACATACAACAATCTGTCACTGCTAATACAGGTTCGGCCCTCAGGCTAGTTTTAAATAAACTAGTTAAAAATACAGAAAAACAAAGATGAGCTTCTATATGGTGGCAGTAAAGTGTCAAATAAAGAAAAATTATTATTAATTATTATTATTAACTTCCCTTCCTCCACTGAGACACCTGCAGGAAACTACTTGTAAGAGGGGACTTAATTGCTCTCTGTAACAGTGCAACAGCTGCAGCCCAGCAGACTGGGTGAGGTCAGGCTAGTTAGCTGAGCTCTCTGGGAGGAATGTGCACAACGTATTAAAGGCCCAATTGGGCATAAAAGCCAACTGCAGTTCTTGAAGGGCTGCATGTCATTTCATCCGCTACAAAGATTCATTCATAACCAGCACACAGCCAATGGTTTTCCCCTGGAAATAATTTTGGTACCAATCCCACAGCTAAACACCACAACTAATGCACACTTTTAATTATTTTACCCTGTTAATAAAAGAGGAAGCCTGGACAAATATTTCAAAGATAATTTTGCTTTGCTTTTCTGACAGAGGAAACTTTTATTGCCTCGCTGCTTCAAGGCTTTTTGCAGAAGCTGTAGGAAAATTGTTAGGTTTGAACTGGCACAGCAGACCACCAGTGACAAAACCCAGGAGTCTACAAATATAGGATCCACCTCATTGCTAGTGGAAATTGGCCATTGACTTCAACAGAGCTGTGCTAATCTGCACCAGTAGAGAATTTAGCCCGTAAAGTCCTTGGGTGCAACTGCAGCTGTTCCACAGGGTTAATCTCTTTTCTTTTTGGTGGAAAATATTTAGATACAAAAATCCTCTGCCAATCAAGCAAAGCACTGCCCATTTTCTCTCAGCCCCATGACACGGAAGTTTAAAAGGTAAAAGCTTTCCAAGCATGACTAAGCTATGCAACATGTCTGAAAGCTGTTTCTTAGTTGTATCTGGATTTCTGAGCCACTGCTCGTGACAGTCATCTAGCTAAACAGAAGTAACTACGATTGTAACATTGGCAATCCCCCAAACAACATTGGACCTGATCCTGAAACATGCTGATGTCAGTGGGAGTTGAGGGAGCTCAGCACCTGAAAGGATCAGGCTCTTTAATTTTTAAAAGTTTAAATATCTTGTGTTAAAGGTTATAGGTGTTGGTCTACCACCGCTCCCACTGGACCCAAGGGTAAAACCCCCATTGCTAATGTGGGAGCAGACTCAGGCGAACACTGCGTGCTTTTGCAAATCTCACCCTAAAGTTTTGTTAATGACATGGAAGAAGTTCGGAGAATTGTTTAGTCTACCACACAGCCAGTGTCACAAATATTCTCTCTATAGCAAAATGTCTGCCTCCAGTAGGGGGCACCAAAATGACAATCACAACTTATATTATCACAGGGTTCACATACATTTCAAGAGGCAAATACTCTGGTGAAATAAATTCACTGAAATCAATGGAGTTACTCCAGCAGAGAATTTGGCTCTAAGCATATTGATGGTGAGAAATGCTTCTTGTTTCTGTGCTGCGCGGAGACAAAAAGAGGTCTTGGTTCGCCTTTCTGACCACATTTGAAATGATGGTGTTTACATGCTATTTGAACAATTGAGGGTTAAGCTACAATCTGCACATTATAAACTAGGGGAAAGTGCTGATTGCCTCAGACTCCAACACAAAGCTGTCGAAAGGGCTCTTAGTGAGTGGAAAGGGTTAGTTTCATGGGAACATGAC
The DNA here is from genome assembly GCF_965152275.1 of Natator depressus. Lineage (NCBI taxonomy): Eukaryota > Metazoa > Chordata > Testudines > Cheloniidae > Natator > Natator depressus. Next base: position 27,328,865 of record NC_134253.1, read on the forward strand.
TCACTGCATCTTCATGAAAAGGCAATGAATTTGCAGTCAAGACTATAAAGTACTGTGTAGTACATGTAACAAAACACCAATGCTCTTGAAGCTTTTAGCTGCAGCATAACTCTCTAGCTCAGGAAAGTGGGAGGTGTTCCTCGGGCAATCTGGAAAAGCCCACAAGACTTGGAAATTCAGTAACAAACTGCTTCTCACAAAGCAATTCCCATAAACTAGATCTTCCCTAGAGACACCTTGAAGAGAACAGGATTTTCAAAATCTGTGGGTCAGAAGTCTCTCAGGCAAAAGTCTCAAGCAAAGCTCTTGCTGATTTCAATAAGTAAGGACAAATTAAGCAAAAGGACTTTGGGCTTTGGCCCTGGAATACCACAGCATTGGAACGACCATTCCTGTAGGTAGTAATACTGAAGAACTAAGACAATACGTGTCTCATGTAGAAATACTTGTACAAGCATCTCGGTTAACAAGCAGCATGCCTTTTGGAGGCTACTAGATTAAATCAACAGTGCTGTTAAAAACAGCATCTCTTTAATAGTGGGTATGTAACTCCAAGTCTGTCGGTGCCAAGCAAGGCACTGCTTGGCACTGCCTTAACAGCTTTTCGCCCTATTCTGCAGACCCTACTCTTTATCCAAACATTTATGCTTTCAAACAAGTTTAGTTTTTTTTAAAAGGTTCTTCTGCTTGACAAACAGGTCACCCCAGGTCTCTGTTCTCGGCTGGTCACTATGGAGCGATGCGGATGAACCCTGAGCTAGGCTCCTACAGCGAGGAGTCCATGGTAGAATGGCCATTCTGAGAGAGAATCCTGCGTTTCGGGACGTTGGACTTGACCGACGCGGGAGAGTATTTGGGATTCCTGTAGCAGATAAAGCAGAGGATCTTCCGGAAGGTGCTGCGCATCTCATTGTCCCGATAGGAGTAGACAATGGCGTTGATGAGCGAATTGATCTCTGCCAGCAAGAGGACATACTTCTCCATTGCCAGCACATTGCAGCTCTCGCAGGCCAGGCCATCCAGCAGGAGCAGCACCTGGCCTGGAGTCCAGCAGATAACGAAGGCACCTGGGAAGAGAAGAAAAGCTGTAAGAAGAAAGTGAGGCACCAGGACTCCTGCCTCTGACTTGCTGGGGGGTCAGGGCCTTGGGTGAGTCTCCTGCCTCCACAGCTGGTCAGGAAATGTTCCCCCCCACTCCAACAAAACAAAGAGAATGAGATTAAAAAGATATATTCAAATTTTTGGTTTTCATAGAAAACCTGAAAGAGGTGGTTAACTATAGCAGGTTATTTCCGACAGAAATGTCTGTTTCTGCAAAAAAGACTTTCTGTCAAAAAGTCATTTTAGGTGGAAAATTTTCAGCTAGCTTTTATCTCAGTTTTGCTATCTATATGACGAACTGACTTACCCACCATGGGAAGGAGAGCGGGTTACTAAACGCAGTTAATTAATGCTAAATTGACAAATGCAAAGAAATGCGCATAGGAGGAAACAACAGAACTATTTATATACCTTACAGGTTTCTACAGTAACTCTGTCAACTCTGAGGAAAGACCTGGGCGTCATTGTGTGCAGCTCAATGAAGATCTCTGCTCAAATATGCAGCTTCAGTGAAAAAAGCAAACAAAATAGGATGATTAAGTAATAATCTGGAAAATATCCCAACACAATTATATAAATCAATGGTTCATTATCTGAAATCCTGGGTGCAATACTGGTCACCCCATATCAAAAAACAACACTGCAGAATTAGAAGTGGTTCAGAGAAGGGTGAGGAGCATGATCAAAGGCCTGGAAAAATTCTGTTCTGAAGAGAGACTGAAAAGCTTGGCATTGTTTCCCTAAGAGAAGAGAGGATGTGATATGCCCACACCTTGAATACTGCGTGCAGTTCTGGTCGCATCCTTTCAAAAAGATATATGTGATTTGGAAAAGAGGCAGAGAAGGAAAGCTACGATTAGAGGTATGGAACAGCTTCCATACGAGGAGAGATTAAAAAAACTGGAACTGTTTAGCTTAGAAAAGAGACAATTAAGGACAGATATGACAGAGGTCCATAAAATCATGAATGATTTGGAGAAAGTGAATAAGGAAGTGTTATTTACCCCTTCACCTAACACAAGAACTAGGAGTCACCCAATGAAATAAATAGGCAGCAGATTTTAAAATAAACTAAAGGAAGTACTTCACACAACACAGTCAACCTGTGAAACTTCTTGCCAGTGAGAAAGTGTGAAGGCCAAAAGTATAACTGGGTTCAAAAAAAAGATTAGATAAGTTCATGGAGGACAGGTCCATCATTGGCTATTACCCAAGACAACTCCATACTCCGTGTGTCCCTAAACCTCCAACTGCCAGAAACTGGGACTGGATAACAGGGGAAGAGGATCACTCAAAGTGCCCCGGTTTGTTCATTCCCTCTGAAGCACCTGGCACCAGCCTCTGTCAGAAGACAGGATACTGGGCTAGATGGACCATTGGTCTGACCCAGTATGGCCGTTCTTTTGTTCTTAAGGGTCATTTCCCTTTATTCCTGTAATTTGATCAGACTGGGAACAAAGACATTTGTTTGGGGACTCAAATTATAGACACATTCTGTACACATAGGGACAGTAACTCAGGAATATCTATTCATCCTGTCTCGAAACACAAGAACTGGGGGATATTCAGGAAAACTGAATGGTGGCAAATTCAAAACTGAAAAAAGTATACACTTTTTCACACACAATCTAATGGAACTCATTGCTACAAAATTTCATTGAAGACAAGAGCTCAGCAGGATTCAAAAAAAAGGGGTTGCCATTCAAAGGCACAACAAGGATATCCATAATTATAATAGCGAGGATTAAATAAATAACCAAGCATTTTGGAAGCGATCTAAACTCTCCTGTTTTAGGACATGAGCCCAATCCTCTGGCTGTAATGAGTCAATAACTTCCCCTGGGGGTAGGTTATCCCATCACTTCCTTCTGCAGAGCTTCTTGCATCTTGCCATAGTCAGAGATGGACGACAGGGCTGGCTGGGCACCTAGGTCTGTCTGTTCCTGGCAATTCCTGTATTCTTTCTGAAGGTCTTCTGAAGAGATCCATGTTGCTCGAAAGCTTGTCTCTTTCACCAACAGAAGTTGGTCCAATAAAAGATATTACCTCACCCACCTTGTCTCTCTAATATCCTGGGGCCAACATGTCTACAACACCACTGCAAACTACTGTCTGGGAAATCCTTTAGCAGAAGGATTTCGAAGGACAAAGGATGGCCATTCTGTCGATGAATGAGGCGGAGGGGGGAGAGGGAAGGAATTTCTAGGGTGATTATTGTGCATTCTGAACCCCCTGCTATTTGCAGTTGTGCGTTTAGTTCTGAGGCTGCCGTAAACCACGCACTCCCCCGCTAGCATTCAAGGATGTGTCTTGTTACACCAGGGGTTTATCCTGGCCTGTCTCCTGCGGGAGGGTGGAGGAGGAGGAACAGTGCTCACTGGGAGTTTCTCAACTACACCCTTTACTGGAAATCATCTGCTAGGAAGAAAAACTGCCACAAGGGTGCTGCAAAATGAGAGTGACTCCAAAACCTTTCATTAAAAGAAAAAGAAAAAGGCAGCACTGGTGGGGGGTCAGGGCAGCAGCAGCTGCTTTCTGGGCAAGGCTGGGTTTCTCTGCAACTCCAATAAACTTCCTTCCAGGGTCATTGCTTTGGTTCTAATTTCAGAGGGAGCAGGGGGGACAAAAAGAAATTCTGCACTCAGCTGAATACTAGCCTTTAGAGAAGTATGCGCACCAGTGCATCAGTAAGGGAGGGCTGATGCCCCCAGCTTGTGAGAGAGCCTGTCTCCAGCCCATGCACGCTGGGCCAAATTCTCCAGGGCTGAGTGCCCACAACTGGAGCCAAGTTCCCTGAAGAGCTCTGTTGCCTCTTCAGCACCTAAACAAAGGGGCTGGACTCTCAAAGGTGTGCTGCACCCAATGCACCAGCCTCTTGCGTCTGAACACCCGCACCCATGTTTTAGTGCCTAAATGGGAGCTAAGTTCTTTGGAAAATCTAATTCCCCATAGTGGCCCACCAACAACCTCTTTGAGGCTGTTGGGCCCTCTCCTGTGATCTCACTCTCATCCCCCAGTTACAAAAGCTCTGTCTAGGGGCTCATACCATAGGAAAGTTATTTCAGCAAAAGGTAGGGTGTGCATTTAACTCACTACCTCTGTTCTGGGATAAGAGCTTGCATGGGACACTCAATCTGGAATAAGAATGTTCACACAGAGAGCTCTTCTGGGTAGTTATTGGTAATCCAAGCCCTTAAATGTCATCGAGAAGACAGAAATCCACGAGCTTTAGGAAAGTCCGTATTTGCCATCCCACCCATTCACCTTGCTCCCTCTAATACAAAACGAAACACTTTTCCAACCCAAAAGCATCTTTCACATACCCTATATTGACAGTTCCCTGAAGATTATCCATTTCAGAAGCTCTCTCTCTTCATCATCATCACACACACACCCTTTCCCCACATAGAACTCCTGAACACTGATATGAACCAGATGCTTTTGGCTTCCTTTATTGAGCAATAAGTTGTTTCAGTTTTGCTGTTTCCCCAGATTTTACAGAGCAAGCACAGGGGTGTTAATTACTGAGCCAAGTCTCCGTTGATGCAACTCGAGTACAGTCAATAGAGTTACAACAGCAGAGAATATGGCCCAGTTATGAACCACCTGGTGCCCTCTGCGGCTGCTGGGATCTGCTCACATGCCGTTGCAGGTCTATCTTTGGAAGAACAGAGAGGCACATGGGGCAGGATCAGGCAATGGAAGGCAGAGGAAGCCCTCCTCCCATCACCTTGCCCTGGCCCACAAACATGATGCGAGTGCCTAACACCATCCGCCCGCTCCATCCTTGTGCTCAGGCCAGGGCAGAGACTTCCAGGGCACCCAAGGGACCATGCGTCATGCACACACGCGCCCACAAGCCTAAACAAGAATGGGCTGTCTCGCTGTCAGAGCCATGCAAACAGCTTTGACCCCGTCCTGACTCCACTGAAATCCCCCAAGGGCTCCGGCAGTACAGACTCTACAGAGGCTGTTATCTGCCACGGCCCCATTAGGACATGGCTTTCATCCACATTGTCTGGACCGAGGGATAATGTCTCCTGCTGCCCAGCCTCCCCTTGGGCTCTCAATTTGAGCACACAGGGGAGTCTGGTCAGCGATGAATCTGCTCAGGGCCAGGGGCCTGGACTCAGGGGAAATGTTGGACTGGGCCTTTCCTTATCCTTATGCTGCATCTTCCCTGTCTCCTCCAGTCCCCCCTGCCCCCTTCTGAGTGGTTTCATCCTTAGACCTTTGCACCCCATTTTTAACATCTGTGTCCTACATGAGTCTGTCACACACTTGCTGCCCTGCAGGTCTCTAACCTCCCTCCTTGTTAACACACCTACCAGCCACCACACCCGCCAATTCGTAAGGGGCAAAACATGTCTCTGTGCACAGTCCAAGTTTGCAGAGGGCTGTGGAGCCGGGCTAAGGGGATGGAAATTATCCCAGGGTTTTAACAGAGCAGAAAATTTCTGCATTAGCTGCTCTGGCGGTACCCTGCTGAGCCGTATCATGAATGGGTATTTCCCAGCTTTGAGGAGTAAAAAAAGATCTTCCCTTCCCCAACTTTCTCAGATGTCTGGGTAAAGAGCTGGCTCTGCCATTTTCTCCCTGATGTCAGTCCCATGGTGATGGCAGAACCCAGGGTTTCACTGCAGAAATTCCAAGGGCTTTGGTCAATTCCTCTCCTGCATACAGCCCCCATGTGATGGGCAGAAGGCCCCCACTCCTCACAAAGAGCCGATCATCTCCTCTTGGCCACCTGTCCCAGCTCCCTGCAAACCTGCACAGCGCCACTCCTCCAGGCTCACCTTGCTCTCCCCTGCTGGTTTCCAGTTCAAGGAGCAAGGAAAGGCTTGAAAGAGGAGGAAAGGGGATCCTAGCAGCAGAAAGATGGGTCAGGTCTGGATTTTTCCCCACCACCAGCTTAGACACCCAGGTAAGCATCCCTGCCAGCAGCCAGAAATCCTTCCTCCTTCCCAGCATGATGCCTCGAAGTCGCACTGAAATTAGCTGGTCCCAGTAACCTCCACCCACAGTGGAGTTAGCTACTGTTCTAGGGGGGTGGGAAATAATGTGCCCTGTTACTGACTGCACAAAATAAATAAAACGTGTTCCAACCCTGCTGAACTGGTCTACAGCACCTGACTGATTCCAGGCAACCAGGGGCATGCTGCTGGCAGAACAGAATGGGGGGTGCGGGGGGGGGGTGCATGCAGCTAAGGCAGTGGCTCCCAAACTGGGGTTCGCAGAACGTTACGGGGGGTTGCCAGAAAAATTTCAGTCATGGCAGCCAGGGGACCCTGGGCCTTAGAGGCAGCAGGTGGGACCTGGTTGCAGGGCAGACAGCCCGAGCCCCAGCGAGAGCGGAGCCGGGCAGCTTGGGCTAACAGCCCAAGCCCCAACGCTCTGCATGGGGCTGGCAGCCCGAGCCCTAGGGAGAGCGGGGCCAGGCAGTTTGGGCTAACAGCCCAAGCCCCAACGCTCTGCATGGGGCTGGCAGCCCGAGCCCTAGGGAGAGCGGGGCCGAGCAGTTGGGGCTGCAGCCTGAGCCCCGGCGGTCAGCAGGACCTGCAACCCGAGCTAAGTGGAGCTCAGTTGACCGGGGCAGTCAACAGCGTCCAGCAGCAGGAGCCCCACGGATTGCGAACGAAATTTAAACTTAAATCCCTGGACATATTCATTTTTAGGAGGCGGTTCACGAGATTTCACAATTTAGTGAAAGGGGTTCGTGAGCTGTTAAAGTTTGGGAACCACTGAGCTAAGGCAGGAAAACACACAAAACCGTAGCACTGTGTTAGCAAGTTGCAACAGGATGCGAGCGCTCATTCTCCTCCAGCAGGGAGACACCAAGGAACCACACAACTCAGATTCCTGCTGCCCCCGCCCCCTCCCCAGCTCTGCCAGCAGAAGTTTCCAGGGAGTAGCTTCTTTGTTTGCAGCTTGAAGGTTTCCCTGACTGAGCAAATTCTGCACTTATCAGGAGAGAACTGCAAGCTGGGGAGCGTGACCATAGGCTCAGATGTGAGCTGGGCTGCAGAGGTTAGGATGACAAGACAGCAAGTGTGAAAAATTGGGATGGGGGATAATAGGCACCTATATAAGGCAAAGCCCCAAATATCCGGACTGTCCCAATAAAAGCAGGACATCTGGTCACCCTAGCAGAGGCGCTTAACATGTTTATTTCATTTTCATTAAGCACTTTGTATCATGAAGGATGGGACAGCAAGTAATTAAAAAAAAAAAAAAAAAAAAATCAGAAAATTTCCCTGCACTGGCCCTGCAGTCGCCAGGCACTCTGCACCAAGGTCCTGGCCTGCAATAGCTGTGCACGCTGCAGGGAAGCCCTGGCACTGCAATACTGACACACTGCACTGAGGTACTGGCGCTGCAGCCTGAATGGTTATAATTATAAATAATATTCCACCTATGTCTGATGCCTTTCAACCCAAACTCCCTAATGACCTTTAGAGACTATATACACGCAAAAACACTAACATGCAGCTGCCTCTGGGGTGCAGGGCAGCAGCCGCAATGCACAACACTGGCCCAGGAGACTGGGACAAACCTTGGGCAGATTATCTTGATGTACTTTGCCAGACCTCTGCTGCATTCAATGGAGCTTCACCAATTTATACCAACAGGGAGTTTGGCCCATGGGGGTTTCACAGAGAGCTCCGCCTGGCGGCCTTAATGTTTCTGCAGAGCAGACAGTACCTGGTGTTTCAGGGTCTCTGCAGTGATATAATTCTCAGAGCAGTTTCAGTACAAACCCCAGGTCAGGTGTGTCAAAGACCCTATGAGAGTTACATGCTCAAATCCCACTGACTTTGGACCAGAGTGGGGCACAAATCTCCCCTGGCCCATTTGAAAATACCAGAGTGAAATCTGGTTTCATCATCCTTATCCCCTTGTATTGAAGGAGATGTAGGTGCCGACTCCGTGGGTGCTCCAAGGGAAAAAAATAAAAATAAAAAAAGAGTGGATGCTCACCGCCCGCGAGCGGCCACACACCGACCAGCTCCTCCCCCTCCAGCGCCTTTTGCCCACCGCTGATCAGCTGTTTGGTGGCGGGCAGAAGACGCTGGGGGGAAGGAGAGGAATGGGGGTGAAAAGAAGTAGAATAGCGGGTGGAGCCTCGTGGGAAGGAGCAGGGTGGGGGTGGGGGCGGGGCCTCCACGCTGAGCGGGGCTGGAGTACACCCAGGGAAAGCTGAAAGTCGGTGCCTGTGGCAGGAGAGACGGAGGACTGCTTCTCTAGAAGCCTCCACACCAGTACAGCTGCTCCCAACTCCACTGGCGCCCACAGTCAACGCCCCCCCTTAGGAGAGCAGAACACTTTGAACAGAGCATGTGTCTGCCAAAGCGCACCCCCACCCCCAGACAGCCAGACATGGGGTGTGATGTCAATACACAGCTCACATTCCCGGTCTGCGCTGGGCAAAGCTCAGCCTTTGCTCTCTGATGGAACATCACATCTTCTTCCCCCACCACCTCAGGCTCTTTTAAGAGCCATAGCTGCTGGCCATGTTCACAGAGAATGGAGATAAGAGAACTGGAGGGTTGCACTACCCTCCTAAGTACCTCTTCCAGGTGCTCCAATTAGAAGCCGGGGCAAATGCCAAACTCACCCCTTTAGCTGGGCCTTCCCTCAACAACAGCAAAGAAAAGAAAGGTAGAAGGAAAGGGAGAGACAGGGGCGAGACAAGGAGTGAAAGGAAGAAGAAATAAAGGATCATTTCTCCACGTGGCTGTCAGGAGGAAGGAAGCTGAGTGGACCCCGTGATGGATTTTATACTGTGCGTGGTGATTCTGGAAAGCATTCAGATGCTACAGCGTCGGTAGACCTTGCAATGGATTTATTTTCTTTAGACGGATGGTTAGTCCAATGGTTATGGAACAAGGTATGTTGACTGCCCCAGACGTTTCAATAGCTAACACCACGCTAGAAGTGATGCATAAGTTCTGCTATCTAGGATCAACTGTATCGGATAACTTAACTCTAGATAAGGAGCTGAATTCTCGAATTGGAAAGGCAGCTACCACATTCAGCCAACTGACAATGTGTGGGAGATAACAGAAAACGAACAGCGAACGCCCAGATACATATCTACCAGACGTGCATTTCAAGCATGACGGTGAGACCTGGACCACCTACAGCAAGTGTGAGAGAAGACTAAATACCTTTCACACCCACGACCTTCACCATATTCTAAATATCAAGTGAGACACCAAAGTTCCTGATGCCAAAATTGCCAAGTCTAATCACTACTCTGGACATCTTCACCGGATGGATGGCTGACACATTCCAGAGGATCTCCTGCATGAAGGATCTGCAGATGCTCCAAGGCCACTCGGCCAACCTAAGCTCAGGTTCACAGACATTTGCAAGAGGGACTTGAAACCCTTCAAAATCAACATCCCAAGCTGGGAAGATGCAGCAGGGAACGGGCTACTCTGGAGTCAAAGAGGCTGAAGAGGGATGGTGGAGAGAGAGCAAAGTGCAACCGGTCTCAAGCGCTAGTAGTGCCCAGCTCCATCCTCGGACCCTGTGCTTTACACCTGCACGATGTGTGGCAAGGATTGTCACTTGTGAACTGGACTTCCTTAGTCACTTGTGATGTGGCAGCATGACACTCAGTAACAGAACTGCTTTGGCACTGACACCAGTCTTCCGAGACAGACGGTTGCGATAGACAGCTGGTGATCAACTCCTCTACACAATACTGGCTGTGTCACTGAAACACGTTTAGGAAACTAATAAAAAACAACATCCCTCTTTTTACAGGGCAGCGGGCTGGATTCTTAGCCCCTCAACTGCCCCTTTAACTGAAAAGCCAGCAGGTCTGAGGACTCTCCCAGCCTGAAGGAACCCCCCGGTGGCATACGGATGGCATAGCTGGATCTATGTGCCCCCCTTGCAGCCCCAGGGTGTGGCGGAGGCACTGGGGGAGAGTCTGGAAAAGGTGAGACAACCATAGTGTACTGGCACGTCAGTGTTCCCCAAAACACCCCCATGGGAGCCACTGCAGTTGCATGTAGGTTAGAGCAGTCCTGGTGGAATCTCCTTCCATAGAAGTTTTTAAGGTCAGGCTTGACAAAGCCCCGGCAGGGATGATTTAGCTGGGGATTGGTCCTGCTTTGAGCAGGGGGTTGGACTAGATGACCTCCCGAGGTCCCTTCCAACCCTGATATTCTATGATTCTAAGTTACACCAGAGGCCAAACCATCCCCCAGGAGCCCCAGGGGAACAGGAGGGTGGCTCAAAACCACCTCCCCCCCTCTCAGCTGTACTGGACACCTCCTTCCCTCCCTTACTCCCCAGCACCTGGGCAGACAAGGGAAGGAGCCACATGGCACCATGCAGAGCAGGAAGCAACTTACTGAGAATGATGATGACAGTTTTGATGAGATTGATCATGGTCTCCTTGTAGCGGGGGTGGAAGCTAGTGTGCTTGGACATGCGCGTCATCTTCCTCTTGACATAGACAAAGATGTGAGTGTAGACGACCACCATGATCAGGAAGATGACCAGGTTGGAAAGGGCCCAAAAGGTCAAGTAGCTCCTGCTGTAGAGGGGCGCCATCCTGGAGCAGTTGCCCAGGTCACACAGGCAGTGCCAGCCATAGGACGGGATGAGGCCCAGCAGCAGGGCTGTGACCCAAATGCAGATGATCAGGATCACCACCCGCTGGTTGGACATGGAGCTGTGCAGCTGCATGGTGAAGACAGTCTGGTGCCTCTCCACTGCGATGGCCAGCAGGTTCACCACCGAGGCAGTCAGGCTGGTGTCCAGGAGGCTCTGCCGGATGAACCAGGTCTGGAGGGAGAGCCCTGCTGTCCTGGGCCCCGTGTGGAACATGAGGAACATGTAGGCAATGCCCGCGAAGAGGTCCGCCGCTGCCAGGTTCCCCAGCAGGTAGTAGATGGGGTAGTGGAAGCGCCGGTTGATAATGATGGCG